>NC_079137.1:70342131-70685500 GCF_945859705.1 Episyrphus balteatus | reverse complement strand
GGTTTAAAAATGATGGTTAGGGTGGCTTTTGGTCAAATTTCCCTCATGCACGAATATGTTCAAACAGGAACTAGAAGAAAGAGAAGGCCCAAAGAGACTCTAAGGATTGGAACTGGAAACTCAAAAACGTGTGCTTTTAACGTATGGTTTACTGCCCCGAGGCCAAAAGTCGAATGCATTTAGACATTCGTAACCTAAGAGCTTTGCTTTGCTCTGTTGCAGCACAGGACACAAAGTAGGTATGGTGGTGGCTGATGGCTTTATAGTGGGTGTATAACGTCGTTTGTCGTCATTGTCGGTGGTGGTGGGTGAGTCCTTTTTTTTTTTGGAAAAGTGGCAATATATGAAAGCAACAGAGGTGCTCTTTCTCTCTCACACTACAACCAGTCGACACACAGAAAGTGCTATAGACTATACTTTGGGATAATCCCAATTAACGTTTCAGCTCCTGGCAATTAAAATGGAATTTATTTAATTTTCTCTTTTCTGATGGTCTAGCCTCGAGGTTTTTGTTACTCTTTTATGTTTGTATGTATGTAGAAGACAGTTAGGTCATATATAACTTACATTTTTGTCTTTGCATTTTGCACAAAATGACAGTCAGACATTTTGAATGTAGAGTTTTGTCACGTTTGGATGCTGCATGAGCTAGAGAGATATTTTTTAAGTTTTCTTCAGGATTTTCTTAGTTTGAAGTTTTTTTTTTCGTTTGCAAAATTTAAACTTTGCAACAGTTTCCTAGATTTTTTAATTTTCATGAAATTAAAACATGAAACAACCTTCAAGGTTGCTCTTTCCTCTTTCGGTGAAAGTTCTTTTATGACATGCATGAAGAAGGCTGATATTGAAAAGGTTTTTCTGAATATTTCAAAACCAAGACTTGCTTATGCTTTTACGAAAAAATATCATAATATTGCTTGCTTCCCACATTGATTCTAACTAACTTGTTAACCCATCTTTATTCACCAATATTTTGAATAATTCGAAATAAAATTTTTAAAAATTAGGACCCCAAACTGAAAAATACAATAAGACCCTAGGAAATAAAAAAATCAATTAAATTCGCCTTTTTGGTTGTAAATTCTTTCTCAAATTAATAAAAATGAAGAAAACAAAATAAGTTACAAAATTATTTGTGGGTCCTAATATTTAAGGCTTTGATTGTTTGTTAAAGTTTATTTCAGATTTGTTTAAAATAAGAAATGATATACCTACAGTTTGAAACCGAGTTTAAGAGTTCTTTTATTTTCTGAAATGGGGTCTTGCGAGGTTTTATTTTTGAAGGTCTCAAAACCAGAACTTGAATATATGTTCAAAAATTATCTGTAAGCAAATTCAAAGGGTCTTAAGAATGCCAATTATTATTACCTACCTGATCTTAAGTTACAAATGTTTTTGATAATCTGAAATAGAACCTCTAGAATAAGAACCCCAAAATCAAAAATACAATAAGACCCCAGAAAATATTTTTTTTTTGCCAATTTTTCTTGCTTGGTTACCACATTAATTTTGTCTGACTCGTAACCTAGTCTTAAGTCACGAATATTTTGCATAATCTGAAACAGAACCTCTAGAATTATGACCTCAGTATCAAAAATACAATATGACCCCTGAAGAAAAGAGATTTTCCGTCAAGTCTTCTTGCTTGCTTAAAACATATATTTGTCTAACTTATAGCTTGATCCTCAAGCCACCAACATTTTCCATAATCCAAAATAGAACCTCTAGAATTAGGACCTTAAAATCAAAAACACAATAAAATAAATATTTGTTTATCAATTCTTCTTGCTTGCTTACTACATTGAATTTGGCTAGCCTAGTACCTATTAATTAGTAAAGAAGTTTTTGAATAATCCAAAATAATGTCTCAAAAATTAAGACCCCAAATCGAAAATAAATAAAGAAAGTGAGAAATTTTTCAAAGTCATTTCACATTTTGTTTTTATATTCGTTCTCATATTAATAAAAATTACAAAAATTAAGAGAATAAAAGGAGGTAACAAAATATTTGTGGGTCCTAATTTGAGTCTTAGATTGTTGCTTGTAGTTTACTATTAGAATTAAACCTCAGTATAATAAATAATATACGGTGAGTTGATATTATAACCTAATATAATTGACTTTGTAAGACCCTAATCAAAAGTACTTTTAGTGGTATTTCAGTTTCTTAAATGGGGTCTTGTGAGATTTCATTTTTTTTATAAATGCCCGTCTGATGGGTAAACTAAAAGTTTTAACTTGATAGGTCTTTAGGGGAATATCTTAACAAAATAATACTTTCAGACCTCCAAAACCTCATCAATACATCATACCAAGGCTTTGGCTTGAATTTATGCAATTTGCGAAATTAATTCGATTTCCACTCTTACAAAACACATATTCACGTGTCGTTGCAAAAACTCATTTCTCACTCTTTCCGAATTAACTTAAAAACTTATCAACCGCAAAAATTGTGTTGCGCTTCTGCATGTTTTGAGCAATGAAAATCATACCCTACCTAGACCTTCCCATCATCAGCCAAGGTCTCCACGGTATTCAAATTCATTGAAACATAGTCGTCGACTGCTAGTATAGATGTTGTTGTTATTGTATTTTATATTTGCATGCGTGCGTATAGCACGATTCCCCATTTCTATGCAAATTGCTTTTCGAAATAATTTCGCAAAGCCAAAAATAAAACAAGAGGCGACATCAAATAAATTAAAAAAAAAGAAAATCTTTCCAACTTCAAAACAAACCAACAACCATTTGATGTTTTTTTTTGCTTTGTCGAGTCGACATTTGGATTTAGAGAATCTGGTGAAAAATAAGCTTGTCACATGGGAGAACTCTCACTCGTTGGGGGTACAAATATTTACAAAGTCCTCAACAACACTCCAGGTACAATAATACATTTTGGTGGTATTTTTTTTTTTTTTTTGTGGGTCTTACTTTTTTCACACCTTTTTTTTAAAGGATCTCAATCGGTGTTGAGCTCATTTGTGTTCTTTCAAGAGATTAATTGTGTTTCTATGAGAAGAGTGCGGAGAAGATAATCCTTTGATGGATTTTCTTTAACCAAAAGTTTGATTTTGTCAACATGTCTGTCAATTTAATTTCCAAAAAACAAAAATAACTCCGACATCAGAACGGTTTCGGTGGCGAGAAAATGAAACCAAATTAAAATAAATTTCGTCGTCAACTTTTTCTTCTTCGTGGGTAAATAGTAATTAGAAATGCGAAGATATCCTTTTTTTTGATGATGCTTGTCCTTGCGATGGGTATGCTTTTTGATGTTTGCATTTTTACGAGGTTTAACCACCGAGTTTTTGGGGAAAAGGGGGTTTGAAAAATATTCAATCTTAGAAGTTAATTGAAATCAGAGCTAAAGTTTTGGTAAACAGATAAATGAATTGGTGGATTATAATAAAGTGTGTCGTCCTTTTTGGTTTGGGGTGCGTGATGGTTTTCTTATTCTTTTAGTGAAAATTGTAGCACGCGACGATGTTGGTTGGTTGGTTGGTGGTGTAATAAAGTGGTTTTCATTTAAATTTTCTATTGATCGGATTTATTTGATTTATTCTTGAATCATCAGAAAATCTTAAAATATACCTTCTTTTGAAATTGGGGGATTTAAATACAATCGAAGCAGTTTTTAACATAAGATTGAAAGTGGTTTTTTTTGGAAGAAAAATATTTGTAGTTGACTAAATTGATTTTATTTAAGTGCTTAGTTGCTTAGTTGAAGTAAAAGAAAATACATTAAAAGAGTGAAAAAGAGTTATTTTTAGTCTCAAGATACCAATACCTAATAATTTAAAAGCAAATAAAATATTGGTTTCGGTGTTAAAGTAGCTTTATTTTTTTACTTATTTTCTCTCCATACTTGGGAATGAATTAGAATTCAAAAAAATAATAATTAATTTTGAAAAGATTAAGATCATTTGAACGGAAAGAAAAAAAAAATTGTTTTAAGACCTCTTATTCTTTTGTTGATCTGAGACCCCTAAACAAATATGCAGCCATATTGATAAAATTCTGCGTGTTTGGTCATAGATAATGCGGAAAAAATTATTCTGTATATGAAAACCTTAAGAGAATTGTATGACCTTAAAATTCTTTCTAAAGACCCATTACATCAATACGGTAATATTTGAAAGAGAAGAGGAGTAACCAAAATATTAAAATGAAATAGACTTTGATTGGAAAGATTTTTTGAAATATCTCTCAAAATTTAGACATATGCTTAAGTTATTCCAACGAGATATTAATACTAAACTCAATAAAGTGTTTTTAAGACCTTAAATTTGTATTCTGTTGCTTATTTACGAAATTGATTTTGTCACATTTAGTATCAAATCCTTAGTGAATAATGTTTTGAATATTAAAAATGATACAAAAATGGATGGAATAAAATAAGATCAACTTGCGGTGAAAGTATTTTTTAGGACCCCTTAATTTTAATAAAAACCAATTAAATGAGCCCTGTTCCTTTGGGAGGTGGCAAAGTACTGTTAGTAGTTTACTAGCAATTTTTAATGGAACGTACTTTCAACGAATTCAATACAAATTATATCTACTCGGGAAGAATAGAAGTGTTAAGATAGATGATGATACTAGATTAACTAACCAAAACATCTACTATTAGTAGACTACCACCTCCAATGGAACATGGCTATTAGAAGAAGGGACCTATCTAAAAATCATTTACGATCAACTAAATCAACTTTTTTTTTGTATAAAAAAAAAAATTAAAATAGATTAAGACCCCAAAAATTTTACATTTTATTAAAATTACTATTTGGGTGATAAAATCTGACCAACGTTAATAGCAGAGAAGCCTAGTTTAATAAAATCAACTTTTTATTGATACCCCTAAGGTTTAAATTCAAATTTGTTTAAAAACTATTTTCAGACCCCTTGAGCATAATTTTACTCATATTATGACGGATATTGAAACTGAAGAAAAATATTGGCAAATCGTTTTCAATAGTTTAAAGTTTTTTAATGGCTGATTCAGCTGAGACCTCTAACCTGAAATGCAGCCATATTGATGAAATGCAGGATTTTCGTTCGCAAAACAATTTTGTTTGGATGACAATTTTTACATACATATTCTGTAATTATGTTTTAGGCGTTTGGACCCTGTAAATTTAGTTGAACTTTTGAGTATAAAATTAATAAAAATGTATCAAAAGAAAATTGTTTACGTCCTGTCCTCTCCTTGTTGCTCTGTTTCTTGTCGCCTGCCTCTCCTAAAAAACTTAAAATGCCAAAAATCTCAATCATTATTCTTCTATCCAACTGTCTTGATAAGAAATTTTATCTTCTAAAAGTTTCTAAGAGTGTTAATCTTTAAATCGTTTGCCATATTTACAACTTCTTTTCTATAAAGAAAACAACTCCAGAAAACGCGATGACGAAGTCCTTCGATATAAAAAGTAAAAATAAAATTTCTTTTATCCTTTTTCTCTTTAGCTAAGACCATAATATATTTATTCTTACCTCCCCTTTTCCATTACTCAATATTTTCTTTCTTTGTTCTTGTGTGCAATTCAATTGATCGCCATCTAATCGTTCAGTAAAGGCATTCGAGCCTTTTATTGTCAACAAACGATAAACATTTGAGATATCGAAATAATCAATCAGTTCGGTCAATTAAGCTTTTTTTTTTTTCTTTACTCTCTCGTCTTCTTGCCAACAGAGTAGCATATATCTAGCATCGAGGACTATAATATTTATGTTGGTATATATTCCGTACAAGGACCTTGTTTGTGCTTGCTTTCACTCCTTCGTGCACTATTTTCGATGAGAACGATAAAAACGATTAGAGGACGAAAAATAAGAAGTCTACCATGACGACGACGACGTCGATACTTGCTGTCGACAATGTCCTCCCAAACTCTCTAATATTACCGTCAGGACCTCATACAAAGAAAAAAAACCCAGCAACAAATGGTTTTTTGGAACAAGTCCAAAACCGATGCATCTTCTTCTATACAACCGACCGACGAGGAGTTCAGTTCAGTTACCAAACTTTCTATCGGACAACCTTTTTACTTGAAAAATTCATTGGCAAAAACAGAAGATAAGCACTGTCATTAATAAATTCAATTTATATGACTATAGAGAGAGAGAGGAAGAAAAAGAGAGAGGGAAAGGATAATAGAGTAAGAGATGCAGAGTCCTTAATGGCCTTACGGCAAAATGAATAGGCATAAACTGAACGTGAGTGGAAAACAAGACTCACTGAAGCAGACAAACATCCTTTTTTGCCGAAGGCTTTCAAATGCAAGTCGATCTTTCTTTCTCTCAAAGAAATCTACCTCCACGGGGCGTGAGGGAGTGTTCTCCCTATATCACAAACAAACAAAAAAAAAAGAAAGGAGATAAATTTCGAGTTTAAAACTTTCCTGCTTTCAAAGAAAAATTGAAACTTTTCCTGAAGGTGCGGATGGAATCAATGAGAGGAGTCTATGTATGGATGACTATGGCGTGTTCAAATTCATCCAAACACACAAGAGAAAAAAAAGGACGAATAAAAACCAAAAACCAAACCAACAAACAAGATGCTCTGCAAAAAAATATTGGCAAAGAAAATTGCTGATTGGTGCAGTTTTATTCTTTTTCTTCAGTTTTGTTGTTCGATTCGTGTTTTTTAACTTCAAACGATTGAAACGAAAGAAGGGTTGTTGCCCTTGGAAATTCGGCAAAAATAGATTTTTGGCCATAAAGTAGAGAAAGGAATAAACTTTGAAAGAAGATTGAACAAATTGACAAATGTACCTGGTTAGTTTGGTGTGTACTTACAATAATTTTTATATCTTTCACAGTCATGTGTTATGGCATGGTAATGGTAGGTCCTTAAAAAAGAAAAGTTGTTTACAATTCTCCAAATATAAAACTTACAAATGAAGGCGAAGGGTATCATCTATGAATGAAGGAGTTTGTTCCTTGTAGAAACTGAGAGGATGAATTTTTTTTTCTTATTAGGGTCAGACAATTATTTCGGATATTTTCTTGTTTGTTCGGAACAAAGAGATGAAAAAAGTAAATATCTTTTTTAAAAAGAAGTTTTCATAATATACAGCATGTTTTCTAGATTCTGGGGTATTTATATGGGCCAAAGATAAACAAAGGAAAATTATATCATTTTTTTTTTTTTTGTTTGTCGATTTTCAATTTTGATGCATGTTTAAATTGGCGGATATGTGTTTCTATATGAAGACAATGAAATTTGAATCTTGTTTTTTATTGTTTCAGGGGAAATGGGTTATTTAAATATTTGCCAAAAATCAAATAAAATATAAATTTGTATTCGTCAAAATTATATGCCTACACAATTTAAGGCTCATAAGTAGACTTGAGAAGTGGGAGAGTCCAAATTGAAGAATGTTCACAAATTTGGAATTACCTTCACAATATTAGAAGAGTTTGGTAGAAATTTTAAAAGGAACTCGAGTGTCGATGTGCTTTCATAGAAGGAGGTAGACTCAGGTGGAACGCTCCAAGTTTCAACTCTGCGTTAGCGAACACCTAAATGCATACAAAATTTTAGAGGTCTTAAACAAATTTTTTTCATCATTAATAAGGTTGATTTAGTTGTTTTATTCTAAAAAAAAGGTTTCATAGTTTTAAGATCTGTTTTGTTTCTGTTAAAATTTAGGGTCCATAAGAAATTCTTTTATCGCAAATAAAAATAAATCTGAAGTCTTCTTGAAAAAAAAAATCGTTTTTATAAGGGGTGTTTGTTTCACTGATTTTTTTTCTGACGATCATAAAGTTTTCCCTGTTATGGGTCCCAACATTTCGCATCAACTAAAATAGAAATTATACCTAAAACTGTAATCTTTTTGAAAAAAAAAAAATCGTTGTTATAAGGTTTTTGTGTCATCGACTTTTTTTCCTGACGACCTTATAGTTTTGCCTGTTAGGGTCCCAACAGTTCGCATCAACTTAAATAAAAATTAAAGGTACGTAAGGCTGTAATATTTTGAAAAAAATCTTTTAAATAATGTATTTGTATCACTTTTTTCTTTCTCCTAACGAACTGAATGTTTCGCCTGTTATGGGTCCCAACATTTTGCATCAACTTAAATAAAAACTATACCTAAAGCTGTAATCTTTTTGGAAAAAAAAAAAATGTTTAAGTAGAGTGCTTGAATTATAGATGTTTTTTTCCTGACAATCTTAAAAATTTGCATATTAGGGTCCCAACATTTTCCATCAACTTAAATAAAATTATACCTAAAGCTATAATCTTCTTGAAAAAAAAATCCTTAAATAAAGATTTATTTATATGATCTCTTTTTTCGCATTAAAGTTTCAAATTGTTTTCCTTTTTGCAGCTATTAATGTAAGGGGTCCCAAAATGAGCTTCAAAAATGTCTATTTAACTAGACGTTATACAAATTTCAATAAAAAGGATTTTCTTATCTACTTTCTCTTTGTATTTGTGATTCAAATTTAATCCATATGGCTCATGTCTTAAAGGTCCTAAGATATATTTTAATTTAAATAAAATATTTGCTAACCACTTCTTTAAGGTCCTAAACAATATAATATTGGATATATTAAACTTTAATGATTCTAATCTAATATATAAACGTAGGAGCAATTTTACTTAGCTATTTACTACCATTAATTAGGCACAAGGGTCCTAAAAACTGTTTTAAATTATAATACATTTAGGGTCCGAGCATCTCCTTTCAAAAAATGATGCTTTAAAAAAAACCTATTCTTCCCCTTTACAATCTGTATAAATCGTACTCGAATTTAAGGGTCTTTTAAATCCCTTCAACCAACTGAGATTATTTAAGAAGGTTCCTGAATCAAACAATCATTATATACAGAGGTCCTGAGATTGGTCAAGAGACCTTGATGACTTCCTTCCCGATGTTATATCGAATTTTAATTTCACATGGCTTAGAATAAGAAAACTGATTTTTTTTTTCGAAAAAAAAGCCATCAATAAATTCAAAAGAGGTCCAAATTATGTTAGGGTCAGAATTTTCAGAAACTTACTGTTTGGAAACTTCTGTCAAAAAAAGCAAATTTTGACAAATTGTATTATATGATACAAAGCTGGAAAGCTGAGTTTTAAGACCTTCTACTTCATTTCTTGCAATGAAATCAAAATGTGTTTTTCTTTCTACCCACCCCCCCCCCCCCCCGCCACCTCCTTTTTACCCATTACCCTTTTCACCATCAGAATTCTCATAGAAGACTATTTTCATAAACCATGAAACTTTGTTAGTATTTAATTTTAGTTTTCCTTGAATCTCGAGTAGCTTATAATAAAGTTATCAATTTAACTGTAATGTATGTCAGTGAGTATGTTCCTTCACAACTTCTAAACCATTTATTATAATTTGACAAATGGGGCATAGTTTAAAAATGTCCTTTTTGTTCGCTAGTTAAAGGGTATGTAACTTTCTCTAATATAGCGCCGCCTAGAAGAAAAAGTCATGAATCTGACTGAAACCACTTTTTTCCTACTACAAAGCCGGAGTCCTTTAAAGAAACAACTTTCTAAAATATTCGATTCATTCCCTTTCTCAGTTAAAGAACACATTTTGTCTGTTTCGCAAACACACATATTTTTTTCCCAACAATCAACCATATGAAAGACCCAATGCGACTATGATGACGAAGAGACGCCAATGATGACGACGGAAACCAGCAGCGCGGTGACAGTTTTTCACCCAAGGGGTGCTGCGTTGCGGTTAAATTGAACAAATGCCACAAGGCATACACAATACAACCACACACATACACACACACTTTTATATCCAACAGAGAGAGTTATATAGTAATGGGCTGTCTATATGTATGACGGTACAGTTGAACTGGCAAAAATTAAGTGTGTTCTTTTTATTATCCAGCGAATGGTTCACACACTTTACTCCGCACCATTCCATTCCGTCTCGAGTCGAGACCGAAACCTGTGACGAACCCGACCCGTATTTCGACGATCCTTTAAAAACCCTCCATTCTGAATGTTGATGATGATGATGGTGATGGCTCTCCAAAAGTGAGGGTGGAGAGGAAACTGTATGATTCCATCCATACCCACTGTTGACGCACTCTGATTTTCAATTCAGAACTTGATGAATAAGCTTTAATGAACGCAGATAGGATGCGCTCTACAACATTTTGTGTGTATGTTTGTATATGTTCAAGTTGAGAGTTGATGGCGATGGAAAAGGGGGGTAGATCCAAAAGTTAATTGGGGTGGCATGTTATTGGCAGCGGGAGAGAGGATTTAAATTAATATACTGACCCGTGTCGTCTATACGGCGAGTTGTATATATCTGCTCGTAGGTATATGACGAATATGCCCTGACGAAACAAGGACGAGATTGCTACTGCTACTGCCAGTGTTATATTGCCAAAGCTGCTACACTATTGCTGGCTTCTATATGCAAATGCATATAGTATAGTTAGGCCACAGAACTTTGTTGCAGCCGAACCGTGCGTGTCAGAGAGTGATATGTGATGTGAAACGCAGCGCAGAGCAGAGAGCAGGCAGAACAGAGGCTGGCTGGAAGCTGTTACAATGAAAATGTGATGTGCGTCGTGTTTGTAATGATTGTCACCAGAGTTCATATAGTTTTTAATTAAGTTTCAGCAACAGCGGGTTTTCCATTAACAAAATCTAGCTAAAAGTGAGTGACTTGTTTTAAAATTAAAGCAGCCAAACAGCACAGCAGTAGCAGTAGCAGCAATTCATGCGTGAATATTTTAAAAGCAACCAAAAATATTTACAATATATGTATAGTATTTTGGTATGTCTCTCTCTCTGTCCCCTAATATAAATACATATATTGGACTTTATTTTCGATTAAATGTCAATTTTGGTTTGACATTTATGAGCGAGCAATATATAAATTATTTTTGATTTATTAAAATTGTGTTTTTATTAGTTTTTTTTTTTATGGACATCAACTAATAAAAGAGATATTTCGTTAATAGAGACAAAAATGATATTCATAATGCAAAATATAGAACTAATGTATGTACCTACATAATTTTTTTCTATTATTTTTACTGAATTTTAGAAAAAATATAGAAAATTAAAATATTCTTAAATTTTGTAATGTTAAAAATGTAGAAATTTATAAAAACTTGTACTAAAATTCGGCAGAACTTCAATTAAAAATTAATTTTCAAATTATTTTTATCCCATTTATGTACCTACTTAGGTACTTGCACATGATGAATTTGAAATTTGTACAGAAATTTAGAATACTGAAATATGAAAGCAGTCATAGATATTTGACCAAATTCTCTGTCGACATATAACTTTGTACCTACTTAAAATAACATATCTAAAAATAAGTGTAAAAAGTTTGGTCTTCAGTTTTTTTTACAAATTTTTATGATTAGATTGAATTTTGAAAGAAAAAATCAAAAGTAGGTAGAATTTTGAAATGTTAAAATTTTGAAAAAAATCTCAAAATGAACAAAAAGTTGCTATATAGGTTCACGATACAACTAAATATGAAATAAAATATTTTGTTTTTGTTTGAAAAAATAACAAAATTGGCTTGTCTTATAAAATTTCTCTCAAAAATTTGTAAAAAATTTTGCAAATGAAAAAAAAAAACACGACAGTTTTATAGAATTTTAGTACAAAAACCTTTAGATTTTACAAAAATCCTTAAAAAAAAGGCATCCCCATAATGCGAAATTTGAAGTCAACATTTTTTTGCTTTGAACACAATATTGGTCACGTTTTCAAAAATGGTTAAATCAGAATTTTTAATTCACAGAATTTTAAATACAAAATTTTTAATTTAAAGAGTTAGATGGCTAATAAAGAATTGATAAATAAGTTTCAGAAAATATAATAGTACAGTATTTTTGGAATAGGTTAAAAATTTTAAAAACTGAATTTTGGCACCTACAGAATTATGACCCCAACCCATAAAAATTTTAAGTACTAAATAAAAGATTTTTTAAACCAATGCTATGCTTTTTGTCTAATATTAATATTACGGTTACTTAAACACCATTTTACCAAAATGTACCATAACGTACGAAATAGTTGAAATTCGAACCAAATTAGAAAAGTTGTTTAAAAACAATATTGATTAAAAAAAATACTTGTAATGTGGCATATAAGGTACTACCTACCTACTATTGAAATAAAAAATATATTTAAGATGGTTATTGATAGTACATGCCGTATAACCGTTTTTCTGATGTCTGACTTTAGAGATATAAGCGACACGACCTATTTCAATGAATTTTTTTTTTACGTATACCTAGGTAATTAATTTGAAGTTTTTTTTATAAAAAATTTTTTAGTTATTCCCAAATGTAAAATATACTGTTAATGTACATAATTTTTTCTATTATTTTCACTGAATTTTGGAAAACAAAAATATAGAAAATTTAAATATTCTTAAATTTTGTTATGTTAAAAATGAAATTCGGCAGAACTTCACTGGTCAACAAAATTTAATTTTTTTTTGCCACAAGAACCAAAGTATACTTTTCTAGTAGTTTTTGGGGTGTTGAATCCGAATCTGGAGTCAGAAAAATTTGATTGGCCTCCGTTTTTGAAATATTACTGTGATAAAATGATAAAAAATGTCATTTTGGCTGCTGTCGAATTCTGTTTTTATGTGGGGTAATTCATTGAAAACAAATTTGTAACGGTGATTATAAGAACAGATATTTTTCTTTCAAAACATAAATTTTGCCGATACCTACATATATCTTTTATTGCTCGAGATATCTTAAAATTCAGTTAATAAGCCAAAGAGAAACTAAACTTAATCTAAAGTTTAAGTCACTGGTCACAGAATTTTTGCCACAAGAGCCAAAATATACTTTTCGGGAGGTTTTTGGGTTGCTGATCTCGAATCCGCAGTCAGAAAAATTCTATTAGCCTCCGTTCTTGAAATATAACCGTTTAAAAAAAAAAACAATTTTTCTGCATTTTATAACGGTAATATTTCAAGAAAGAAGGCTAATAGAATTTTTCTGACTGCGGATTCGAATTCAACAACCAAAAAACCTTCAGAAAAGTATATTTTGGTTCTTGTGACGAAAAAAGTCTTATTTGGTTGGACAGTGCTGTTTCTGAGTCAAAGACCGCAACTTAAATTTTTTAATATCTCGGGCAGCAAAAGAGATATCGGAAAGATTTAAACATTTTTTGAAAGGACAAATTTATTCATAATGAATTACCCCACATAAAAACATAACCTCGAAAACAGCCAAAATGACGTTTTTTTGGCATTTTCTAATGATAATGATAATGAGGCTAATAAAAAATTTATGACTTCAGATTCGAGTTCAGCACATCCAAAACTACTAGAAAAGTATATTTTGGTTCTTGTGGCAAAAACCTTGTTGACCAGTGTTATTTCTATCCCATTTATGTACTTACTCGGACATGATAAATTTGAAATTTGTACAATGATTTGTTTTTACTTATATTTTATTATTTTGAAGATTTCTTAAAATAAAGTTTTTTAGTAATTCCCAACTTAAAGTTATGAAAGAATTGCCATGCTAAAAATATGGAAAATTAAAAAAAAAATCCTGTTTAGATCGAATTTCCAGAGCTAAAAAAAAAATCCATTATTGCATTTTACCCTGCATTCAGAGGCATATATCTGCAGACCGAAGTTTCGAAATAAGTTTTGGTGTACAGATAATGACTTCACCGTTAACAGTCCTATGCATTAAGTTAAAAAAATAAATATTTTTTTTTTGATTTCGAGAAAAAATCAAGGTTAACCCATTGCCAAAAAAAATGCATTTAAAAAAATTTTCTTTAAATCCATTGAGCGAGACATGCAAAGAAAGGTCGTTTTGACCTCTATTCACAACAAGCAACCAACATTTTTTTGGAGGTGTGGTTACTGAAATATTTTCAACCGAATATGTTTTTTTTTCTTACATTCCGTATATCTGATATCTTTTAACCAAATCTTGAGACAAGGTTTTGGTTTACAGATTTGAATTCACAGTTAAAAGCATCAAGCCTTTAAGTAAAAAATTTACAAAACCATTTCTTTAACATTTTCGACTCAAAATTCAAATAAAAAAACTATAACATCAACATAATCTTTGTACAAAATATACAAGTTTCTTCATTTACCGAGTCTTTAAACTTAAAGATGTGTAGAAACAATGTATACATTAACATTTTAGCTTCAGAATTTAGTATACCTGGCAGAGTTATAACTCCAATATTCACTTTCATGATCTTACCCATTTCCTTAAAAAAAGCTTTACTTTCCTGAATATATCTTTACCCAAAGGCTTCAATTTTACAACATTTTTGTAGCCCTATATCAAAGAATAAAAAAAAGAGAAAAAATATCAATTAGTTAACCTCACCGTGAGGTAAAACAAGCTCAACAAAAAATCTCTCTCTTCTATCCATCTAAGCAGTCTTAATTGCTAGCCATAAATTTTGGTATCGACCAACCTTGGTAGGACGTTATAAAGTTGGCCAGCTATAACGGTTGATGGAAAATTCTAACCTAAGCCAATTCTTTTACATCACCTGCATATAATATTGCGCGCGAAGAAGAAGACCTACCTTACAATAAAAGCTAGAAAATGATGAAAAAAAACTAACTTTCCATTTTCCCTACATATACTTTGTCTTGTGCGACAGTTAAAAGCGGAAGCTCAAGAAGACATTAAATACAATGGCAACCTGGAGACAAGAGAGTAGATAGAGAACAACAGAATAAAAAAAAAGAGTAAAAACACGACAAAGAAAACGTAGTATAGTCTCAATCTTACCACACAACAACAAAAAAACAAGACTACCAACAACAATGTTTTGCTTATGCTGAGCATCTGGTTATATGATGATGGTCCTCTCTGGAAAAAGGTACCTATTCTATTTTCTCCCGAAACCATTAAAGGACAATAAGCCAATTTGTCTTCATAAATGTTGTAATTTAAAGAAAAATATTGCAACATATAGACCGCCCGCCACACTCTATGGGATAACATCAGCAGAATCTAGGACGTTCGGCTTCGGCAATAGTGGTGGTTAATGGTGGCCATAGAAGACGAAGAAGACCTGAAGACCATCACCGCAGAGCCAACTACTCTGGAGCTGTCTTTTGTACAATATAGCATATATACAGCTCAGCATCATATGGAACATCATCATGAAAGAAATGTGTCCTTTTTGTTAAAACGCCATCGCAGACTTGCACTGCACAGTTTTATATGTGTGTTTGTGTTTTGTTTGTGTCCCTGAGGATTGATAGAAGAAACACAACACAAAAAATTATTTTAAAGGTAAAAGCTGAAAAATGGACAAAAAAGAAAGATAAAAAGAGCAACTCCTTTTACTCCATCAGATAAAAGGACGACATGTGCCAAATTGAATGCACAGCATCAAGTCGCGGACTTAGAGACAGATCTTTGTATGGAAGGAAGGTTGTTGCCAAATTCAAGCGCATTCTACGGATAGACAAGACAAATAACACGAATGACCGAAACGAGAGAGAAAATGTGAATAAATGAACGAGGCACTTAAAAGCAAACAAACTTCACTCATTCTATAGAAAAGGTAAATACGTAGAAGAAAAAAAAATGCAAGAACTGAAAGGAGTAAGCAGCTTTGCCCAAGGAACTTTGCTGTTGCCGTTAGAATAAAAAATCATACACTGATAGAATAATATTCTAGGAACATTTCTGAGAAAAACTAAACACTTAATGACTCATAAAGACAAAAATTAATAAAAATAAAAAAAAAAAAAAAATAAGAACCAAGACTTTGAAAAGACTCACAAAGACTCTAAGGACATTCAAATACCTATTAAAAATTCAAAAATCCTGAATTGCTTATATTGAACTATTATTGTTAACAACATCGAAACAATAAAAACAAATAATAAAATATTATATTCTTCGTCTCATCGGTAAACAAAAATAAAATAAACGAAATGGTCGCAGAATTTTTTAATAGAAATGAAAAAAAATTGCAGAAAAAGCTTTTGGAACTATTAATACTAGGGATGTTGCGAATATTCACATCCGCAAATGCGGAGCTTCCGCATTAATTAGGACATCCGCATCCGCCTCCGTATCCGCAATAATCAATGCGGATTTTCATGCGGATGCAAAGAAGTTTCGACAAAAAAGAAATTGGGCGGAGCCGGCGAATGGCACGTACCAATGGGAGTCACACCGAGTAATGGTCTTTAACTGATATTTTTTAGCCAAAACACAGAAAAAATGCAAAAGTCTTAGTTTTATAGTCCGTTTTCACTAGAGAAAATGAGATAATTTCGCAAATTATCTCATTTCAAATGTGTAGGAATTTTTTAGAATTTCGAATTCGAACTGACCTAATTTTCGAAATTATAAAATTTGAGATGAAAGAATATTAATAGAGATCATTTTTTCCGGGAAAAAAAAGAGCCATTGCCAGTGAAAACTTTAACAACAATTTCTACCTACTCCCCAAGGCAGTGCTCCAAGGGAACACTTATTTTGTAGCGCGGGTTAAATTAACGGTCTTAGTAACCGACTTGATGCAGAGGTGGCGATATTACTTTTTATTTAGTAGGTATAATGCACCTCTTTGTAATTTCTGTCATTAAAAACATAATTTCGAAAAAATTAGCAGAGCAAAAACAACAAACATTTATTTTTGTAAAAAAATGTTTTAATGCTTGAAAAAAAAAACATCCAGAAATATTTCGTCAGACTAAACGGATAAGTTGATACAATTCAAACTTGGCATGAAGAATGAAGAGTTTTTTTTTGGAAATTTTACAGTTTTTGTTTTTTTTTTTTTACGAAAACTAACGGTACTTTCTATACCAATTTTGGAAAAGTTTAATTTTCTCGAAAATGGCTCTAACGATTTTTTTTAGAATTAACAATTAACTATACCGGCCCTGCCTGCCAACCATTTTTTTACTGATCTGATTTTCTCCCAAGGATTTTGAATTTTTTCTAGTTTTTTACAAATACACCTTAATAAGAGAAATTAAATACATACTACATACATACATTTAAAAAATTTAAATGTACATAAATAATATAACAAGCCTAAAAAAATTAAACTACTTGAACAATAAAAGCAACAAAGTCGTGCATTTTATTTTTGACATTTTTTTAATAATTTCATAGTTTTTATAACTGAAAAAAAAAATGATAATAACAATTTTTTTTTAATCTGAAAAATAAAAAAATATATAGGTAAAGACAATGTAAAAAATAAGAAATATGCCAAATCTGATACACATTTTAAAATATTCTGTTTTAATTTAGCCACTTGAAAGAAACCATGAGCTTTTACTGAAAAAATTAAAAAAAGAAAACAATAGGTTAGTAAGTTATTTCTGCAATTAATTTTTTTCTCCATGTTCAAAAATAAGAAAAAAAATATATTAGATATTATAGATAAGATGAACCCGCTTTTGGATTCCAAATTGCTTAAAATATTTTTAACAAAAGTAAGTGGTTAGTGTAACTAAAAAAAAAAAAAAAATTGTCTTTAAAAAAAAAAAAAAACAAAAAACAACTTCTTAATATATAAAACAGTAAACAGCTTGAATTCTTGCATTTTAGTCATCATTTTTATAAAAAATATACTCAAAATTGTAGGTAAAAGCTATTGATGTTAAAATCAACAACGAAAACTGAAAAATAATTCAAAATTTTCGAAAAAATGATTTTTTCAATAAAAATCAATTTATTTTTCTAAAAATAAAAAAAAATAATTAAAAAAATTATTATTATATTTTTGTAGGTATATTAAAATTCATATCGCAATTAAGATGTGTACATGGTGGAGGAACCTATGGCTTCATAGCCCATAGCACTTAACAATGTGCCATGGAATACAATTTTCGGGTCACTGGTAGCGTATGCGTATTTTTTTTTTTATATAGAACATTTGAAACTATATAAAACGGCGTATGAGAGTTACGGTTCTATAAAAATACTTATTCCATTACTAACCGTTATTAGTTGTATTACAAATAAATATTTAGTATGTCCAAATAACAATGGCTTTTGACACAAAAATAAAAATTTAAATTGACTTTGAACACCAACCTTAATTATTTTTAGAGTGTTCCGAAATTTTTTTAGCTTAAAAACGTAAAAAATTTTATTGCATACATAAAAAATTTTAAAGTACTGTAATTTTAAGACTGTACTTGATAGAAATATGCAAATTTTCTGAGAACGAGCCATTATAAAAGTAATTCAGTTAAATTTAGTTACACATTGTTCTCTGCAATCATTCCTATTAGTTTTTGATATTAGAGCAAAAATCATTTTTTTGTTTGCATTTGACTATCTAAAACAAACCAAGAGGGAAAATTTTCTTCAGATAATGGGTGATATGCATAAAAAGGTAGTACTTACTTAAAGTAAAAGGTGAAAGTAAGTGCTATAAATTCTAGTAAAAGGTAAAATTTATAGTATTTACTTAATTTCGTATGCATAAAAAAAAGTACCTGCTAGCAGACAAATACTTTCAGTAGATACTAAATTCATCCAAGTAAATACTAGAATTCACCCAAAAATTATAGTAAATACTATTTTTTTAGATGATTGGTATTTGTTTCGTATTTATATAGATATGCTGCTGAACCGAAACGAAAATTTTCTTACAAAACAAGCACAACGAAATTGTGAACGAAATTTTTTTTTTTTGCTTGGACAGCGAAATTCTTACCTATGCCCGAACATTTAGAAAAATTAAAATCATTCGTCACTAACATTTAATTTTGCATGGTATTTAACTTACTAAAAAAGAGTTTTTTGACTTTGGAGACCTTACAAATACTTTTTTTTCTTAAAGTTTTACCGTGTAATCCAATACAAATTTTTACTGTTTCTACTATTTTTTGAGTCAAAAATAAACTTAACAGCAGAATAAAAAATCGAATTCGAGATAACAATCCGACATGACTGCTCTTACGATTTTGTAGAAAAAAAAATGTTATGTGGAAAATTTGGACCCTAATTAACGGTATTTCCTTTAATCCGTTTTCATGAAAACGACACCACCGATTTTAATTAAAACTTTTGAACAAAAACTTTTTAGTGGCCTTAATATTAAAATAAAGAAAAATTTTCAATAAAATCATTTTTGGATTAAAAAAGATCAAAATTTTGTATGAAAAATCTATTTTGAATACGACTCAATGAATTTTATTTAAACTTTGTCTTAATTTGCCTATCAATTAATATCTTCTTTTTAATGGTATAGGTACCATTTTTTTGCAAAAATTTGTGAACATTTTTAAATAAAAAAACTTCTTTTTAAAAAAGCGGCTCTAGACTTCCAAATTTTTTTTTTTATTCGTTGTGATGCATTAAAAAAAAAACGTTTTTAAACTTTAAACCAAATTTTATATTATTTTTAAGTTTTTTTTTTTTTTAATTTTTAAGAAATAATCTTTTATGAATTTTTTAAAAGCTTTAATATTTCAAGCAACTTTTGACATAAGAGCAAGTACGTTCGACCCAGTTTTGAATTTTTTTTTTCATTGCGAATTCCTTATAATATATTATTCATGGCTCATATAGTTAATATACTATTGGCAATTCAAATATGATTAAGAGTTGAAATTATCTCAACAGTCTTAAAAAAAAAGTAGGTATTGTAAAAAAATTACTTTTCAATTACAATACTGACCTACCAAAAAATTGTTTACTCAACCAATACGTATTTTCCCTTACATATTGATAAAGTTTCTTTAAATTCAACTCTGAGCCCGATAAACGATCTTTATAAACTTTTTGGTAATTGATAAATAAAAATTCTGCCATTTCGACAAATATTAACAACCATCCATTTTTAAGAAATGCCATGAACGATGAACCGATAGCGTCTAAATATGACTCAAGACGGCTATTTATAAGTTCCATGGTTTAATAACTGCGGTTTTCAAACAAAAAAGTATATACTATCAATTTTACAAGTTGGTATTTTGTAACTTTGAAAAAATCTAGTAATTCCTAAAGAAAAAAAGTGCTTACTAGTTTTTATGCATATGGAATAAAGTATTTACTGAAAAAGTTCATTGAAAAAAGTAGTTACTATGACTGATAGTAAATACTTAATTTTCAGCATTTACTTGATTTTTATGCATATCAAAAATAGTATATACTTGAAAATTCTCTAGTAAAAGCATTTACTATTTTGTATGCATATCACCCAATAAACTACCTCAATTTTAACCTAGACGTTGCTTTGAAATTTGTATGACAAATTTTAGTGGGTTATATCTATTCTGGAAAAAACAAGTGTAGGGTAAAAGCGGGTGAGATGGCATACCTTTTTTGTTTTTGTCATATTTTTCAAAGTAAACCTCATTTCATATTTCTAACAATGCAAAAATGTTCTATATTCAATATCCAACGTATTGTTTGTTTTAAGGAATTTTATATTTTAAATTTATATTTTTAAATTAATATAGAAAAAAAGTTTAAAAAAAACCATCTCCCCCTATAGGGTGGGTGAGATGGCGCATGAGTTTGTTTTAGGTTTCTATTGCCAAATTCATTGCACAAATGGTTGAACGATGTGAAGGAGTCAAGCACCAATGCATGCTGTATAATAGATTGCAACTAGTCGTCTTTTTTATAAAATTTGAACTTGGCTGAATTACTTAAAAAAAATATGTTGAGGGTGATATGGCACATGCTAAAACTATACTCAATTAAAAAATTCTAGTAGGGAATGCGCCATTTCACCCGCAAAAAACTGCGCCATCTCACCTTTTTGCGCATAACTCATATTCGTAAGCACCCATAAAAAGCAGATAGAACTAGAGCTAGATTTCACACACAATGCATAACTTATACTCTCTTGTATGTATTGGTGTATCAAGGGCATCCAAGATCCCAACGACTCACAAAATATCGGAACAAAAAAAAAGGGCGAAAAAAAAATTCGAAAAAAATCATCACATGATTTGCTTTGAAATTTTTTTTTAATTTTTGTATCACAGATAAAGAAACGATTACTGGCTACTTCGATTTAAAATATTTAAAGAAAGCTAAAAATATTTTTCGTACATTTTTAGAGCAATAAATGTAAAAGATATTTAAAGTGCGCCATCTCACCCGCCGCGCCATATCACCCGCTTTTACCCTAATCGATCATAAAAAAAAAAAAAAAAAAAACAAACGAAAAACTACAATTTTTTCCAGTGCAATTCCATCTCAAACTCCAAAATCTATTTGACATGATGTTTGTCCAGGAAAAAAAAAGTGACATCGTCTTCGCGAGTTTCGTTTTCGGTGGTGGGCGAAGAATTTGTCATCCTTTTGGACATTTTATCTGCCACCGCGCACTTCTAACAAGCTCACGTACGCTATACCTTAAGTTTTCACTGTTAACTATGATATTTTCATGGCAGTTTAAGTTGCATGGTAAGTCTTTCGGTGAGATTCATTTTTTAAAAATAAATAATAAAAAAAATTAAAAAAAAAAAAGAAAACACCGACCCTTGGAGGGATCATGGTTAAAATATACCCAACCAAATAACTTTAGAGGGAGCACCGCCGCCGAGTGCAGGTACAGGAGCATCTCTGTAGGTAAAACATCCTTGTACACAAATATGAGAGGATATCCTTTATCTGCATGATGGCAGATTTGATGTTCTTTTTCCTGCATCGCTCATCTCTCTAAAAAAATAAAAAGGGAGGTGATTTTCTATATCTCCCTGGACTCTGGTGTGTACCTTTATTCTGTTATACTCTGACTCTGATGTCCTGTTTGTGTATCTAGAGAACTTGTATAGAAATATTATTTAAAAAGAATACAACCCGAACATAAATTTTATTTTATGGAAATTTATTCAATGTTGTGTTGTAGGTAGAAAGGAGAGTATAGTCATCCCATTTCCCATCTATAACCTGGAACAACTTGGTTACTATCCACCTGTATCCATATCTACAATATATAGCTCGAGGGGGCTACTATGCGGGGTTATGATGATGTCCTTGGCCTGTTCTCTGGCTGTGAGTGTCCTAAGAGACGTTGCATCGCATCGCGTAGAGATATTTGATTACATTTTCTACGGTTGTATGGATTCATAAAACAACAAACTCAACTATACAAGAAGAAGGACGAACACTGTGTACCTATATTTTCATGTTACCATCTCGCGTAGCTTCGGTACGATCCCCCGCACTGTTGTAATGTATAAAAAAAGAAGTTAAAAAAAAAAAAGTAACAACCAACAACAAACAGAGATAAAAATATCTTTTGCAAGTTTTGCAAAGTAACTGGCTTCTCTCTGGCTCAATGTTGATGACGGTGTTGTTCTTAGTTGTTGTTGTTTTTTGTTGTTGTTATTATTGTTTGGTAGCACAGTTGATGGCGTTGAATATTCACATAGGTATATCTACAAAACTAGCTTCGGTGCACCATTAACGGTTTGTTATGGTTTGGAATATAGCCCGTTGGCCATTTTGACGTTGTGCTTTGCATTATGAAGAATTTTAAAGGGAGAAGGGGATTGCGAGGTTATTTCTACTCCACAAAAAGGTATTGTAGTGTGTTGTCTCTCGATAATTTACATCTGTGGCAATGATAAACTTGTTTTTCCGGTTAATTACCGAAAATTTAGTTGAACTTTGTCTTATATTTTTTGGAAGAAGGTGTTGTTCTCCAAGCTCAGAAGTGAAGTAAAAAGGACAACATCAAGGGAAGACAAAGAAAAATGTAAATAAAGTTTACTATGAAAACGTGTTTAAGTAGGGTGTTAATAAATATGAGCAAATAAGGTGGAAAATAGATAGTACCTACTGAGGTCAAAAACACGATTTTCGAAATTAGTAATTCTAATTTCGAAAATCTAATGTGGAAGTAGGTATTTGAGTTTTTGGAGACCAAAGTCGCTTCGCCTTCACATAATATAGAATGGTTTATCAGTGTCTCTAGAAATCATCGACATTTTATTGAACTTCAGAACTTCGTATACAAAATTCGCACAGAAACTTCAAAAATGGAATTTTTTAAACTTTTGTGCATTGGTACAGCGAACAGGAAGTGCACTTTTTAAACTTCAAATTGAAATAGAAAATGACTGAGAGGAGCTACAAAATTAATTTTTGCGCAACAAATTTTGTTTTGCAAAGCTACAATTTCTAGAAAAGAAAAAAATTCAAAAATTCAACTTTTTTGAAAATTTTGACCGTTACATATGAAATTGAGTCTTATTTTAGCGGAATATTGAATAACAAAAAAAAACTAAACGAGCTACAAAATCGAGGTTTTTGGATTTCGTCTTAGTCTAGGTTACTTCAAATTTGTGCAAAAAAAAATTTTTGAATTTCGCATTTTTTGGATTTTAGAAGGTCACTTTTGAGCTATGTTTTCAAAACAAAATCTTGAATATTTCAAAAAAAAGTTTGAGCTACAAAATTTTGGGGTTTGTATCAAAAATAATTGATTCAAAAGCTACAATTAATTGCAAAAGAAAAAATTAAAAAAAAGTGATTTTTTAAAAAAGTCTCCACTGACTCGTCAAACTGTCTCCACTGACTCCAAATGACTGGGTGAAGCTACAAAATTAATTTTTGCGCAACAAATTAGCATTTAATTAGCTACAATTTTGGGCATCAAAAAATATTAATTTTCTTACTTTCGTCAGCTAACTTCAGTCTTATTTTAGCGGAATTTTGAATAACAAAAAAACTGTTCAAGTTACAAAAACCAAATTAATGTAATTGAAAAGCATTTAAAAAGCTACAAATTTGGAGGTCAACTAAACTCATTAATTTCAATTATTTCAGATTTTGTCCGCTAACTTCAGACTTATTTTAGCGGAAAATTCAATAATTCAAAAACTATGCGAGCTACAAATTTTTGGTTTGCGCAACAAATTAGCATTTAATTAGCTAGAATTAATGAGATAAATTTTTTTTGATTCCGCCACAAAGTGTCCGATAAAGTAAGGGACGTTTTTTTTTTTAATCCTGAACTTGCCCTATAGAATAGTGCTATATAATATTTACCTACATAGATCGGAAGTAAAAATGACTAAGGGCGAGAGGAGCTACAAAACTAATATTTGAGCAACAGATTTTGATAACGAAGAAAAAATAACAAAAATAATAAAAAATTATTAAAATTATTTTTATTTTAAGTGGAGTGATTGAATATAATTCAATATACACTGCCGGTCACTTGAATACGTCCACATTTTAGTTCATCTTATTTTTAGCCTAGCTTGGTATTTATTGCAATGGTACATCTTTTTTACATACGTAACGAGAGAACATCTTTATGCGCTTAGCTTAGGAGAAAAAAAATTGTCTTGGGACCTACCGTTCTTCTCACACGGTAGCTAGACAAAATCTATTCATAAAAACAAGTATATTTTTTGACTCATCTGAATAGACTCAAAAGCAAAAATGTTAATAAATGATGAGTTGCATGGGTCAGTTGGACTCAAAATTGTGTCTGACAATAAATCTGATTGTCTATAACCTGTAAGGGCGAAAACGGGTCGGAAAAAATCATTAGGCGCGGAAAAAATGGCGAAAATAAAAGAAGTCTTTGAATTAGGCCGAAATCAACGATGCATTGGGACAAAAATTAACACAAGTTAAAATTTAGTATGCAGTTATTCGCGCAATATCCAAGGGTATAGAAACAACATTTACAATCGAAGTTGCTTAGCCACAACATTGGCCGATAGATGTGCAATGATCTGAACAGCATGACTTCGCGCTAAAAATTAAGCTGAAAACCGGTATGAAATGCAGTTTAACGACGGCAAAACGGGTTGTCAGAAGTGGTAAACATTTGAGAAGAACAAATCTTCGCAAAAACTACTACTTTACAAACCACGAAAAGAAACTCGCCTCTAATAGTAAAAAAAAAAACATGTCGTGAAAGTCGAATTTCCAACCGGTGATTTTACAAAGGAAAAAAATGAATTAAGTTGACCCTTAGGTCTAAATTCCTATTTGTATGACCTTCGTAGAGAGAAGGATTATTTTAAGTTGTCTGCATAACTGTGAAGGGAGTGTCATTAAGTGCAAGCTATTTTTTTCTACAAAACTTTCGATCTGCAATTTCTAACACAGTTTTTTTTACTATTGGAGGCGAGTTTCTTATATGTTTACCGACACGACAGATCTAACTGATGAGCCCACTGTCGTACCTGGGCGAAAAGCTTTATAAATTTTTGGAGTTGAGGTCACTTGAGCAACAGATTTTGTTTTGCAAAACCTGCAATTTTACAAACGCAACTTTTTTTGAAAATTTTGACGGTTACTGTCAAAAATAACCCCGTGGGAGAATATTAAACTGAAATTACCTAGATGAATAAAACAACCGATCTTTGCGGATCTAAAATCTCGTGACAACTGACTTTTATTTGACTTTAAGATCTAACAGTTTAGATTATTAGAAAAGCAAGAATTAAATAAGTAAAGAAATGTAAGAATATAAATGTAAGTTAATATTAGTATGCAACAAATTGGTATGAACTAAATTCTATATAGATTGCTTAATGTTTGAAAGGATAGGGTAAATAATACTTCGTTTAATTTTCAACATCCTCCGAGCGGGCCAGCTGGCGGATCTCCAGTGGATATAAAAGTTGAACTGCCCGTCTAAATCTCCTGCCGTCAGCAAAACGCACTTCACATGCTCGGATTTTATTGTCTCTTCCGGGGTAACATGTCTCGACTATTGCCAGTTTCCAGTGAATACGGGGAGTACTAGCATCATATACCAGCACAACGTCACCAAGCTGGATTTCTTTAGAAAAAGTTTGTGTTGAGTGATGTGCAGAACGCAAAAGCTTCAAATACTCTGCTTTCCATCTCTTCCATAAAAAAGATGTGTACTGCAATCGTGATTTCCATTTACTTCGAAGGTCAGAAGCAATCGCTTGGCCAGTGCTCTCATTATCAATTACTTCGGAGCAAGTGATAAGAAAACTTTCGGGTGTCAAAGGTGCCAAGTCAATTGGGTCATCGCTGATGTAGGTTAGGGGTCTCGAATTAATGATTCGCTCAGCTTCAGTTAAAAGAGTGTAAAGCTCTTCGTTAGTAATTTTGGCCTTCCAAATTGTGACTTTGAGGATATCTTTCACACTTTTGACCAACCTCTCCCAGAAGCCACCCCACCAAGGTGCTCTTTCCACGCTGAATTTCCAGTTAACTCCACGATTACTAAGAAATCCATGGAAGATCTCGCTGTTGAAAACTTCTGCCAATAACTTTATGTCCGTTGCCGCTTTCTTGAATGTTTTCGCATTATCTGAGTAGATCGTTTTTGGAGGGCCCCTTCTTGATATAAACCGCCGCATTGCTAGGAGACAACATTCCGTTGTCAAGTTTAGGACCAGCTCCAAATGTACTGCGCGGACAACTGCACACGTAAATATCATAATATAAACCTTGCTTTGCGTGTCATCGGATTGCGTGTAAAGAGGCCCGGCGAAGTCCACACCAACAGATTCAAAAGGTCTTGATGCTTGGATTCGATCTCTTGGTAAAGGGGCAAAAGGTTGGGATGCAGCCTTTCCCCTAAGCCTCCAACAAATGCGGCACGATGCGATGACTTTTTTGATTGACTGTCGTCCACCTGGTAACCAAAACTTTTCCCGCATCCGGGCCAGCACAGTATTCACTCCACCATGCAATGAATATTCGTGAAAATAAGTAGCTATTAATTTGCTCAAATAACTACGCCTTGGAAGAATAACTGGACTGATAACATCTAGCGGCTCGTCTAGTTGCGTAAGTCTACTTCCCACACGAAGCAAACCTTGGTCGTCGACAAATGGATTAAGCGTCAGGAGGGTAGACGATCGAGAAATACTTTTTCCCTCCTGTAAAGATAAAACTTCATTAGAAAAATAAGTAAATTGAAAATAACTTATCCAATATGTTTCTGCTTTCTTCATTTCAGTTGCTTGTAGAAACCTTGATGAATGCATTTGTCTGCCCCTTTTGAGAGACCATTTAGGCCACCACTTGATGAGCAACGCATTAACACCTCGAGCTATGTACGCTGTAATTCTGAGTAGCTTCTTCCAGTCACTTATCGTTTTATACAGCAACAGCGGTTCCGAATATTTTGAAGAAACAGCAACATCTTCCTTTCGAAAAACCGGCAGCAACATAACAACAGCATCTTCAGCAGCAGCAACATTTCCTATAGGCCAGTAGCTTTGATCTTCCTTCAACCAAGATGGACCTTCCTTCCACAGCGGCGAAGAAGAAAATTTATCTGCAGATATCCCTCTCGTTAACAAATCTGCGGGGTTTTCTTTCCCAGAACAATGACGCCAGTCGTTCAAATCTGTGAGGTCTTGTATTTCCTTAACGCGGCTAAATACGTATGGTTTCCATTTGCGAGCATCTCCTTGTATCCAATGGAGTGTGATCTGAGAGTCTGTCCACAAAAAAAGTCGTTTAAATGGTATATTTGATTTCTTGAAATAAGAACCAAGCCTGGCAGCAACCAACGCAGCTGTAAGTTCTAATTTTGGCAAGGTTAAATCATCTGTTTTCTTTTCTTTAAGTGGCGCAACTCGAGCCTTGGCACACACGAATCTCACATCAATTTCCAAGTTTGCATTTTGGATTCTCAAAAATGCAACAGCACCAAAAGCTTTCTGGCTCGCATCCGCAAATATGTGCATTTCAATCGACGTCAACTCAGCTTTAATTCCAAGCCACCTAGGCATTGAAATTTCGGGAACCAATTCTAAGTCTTTCAAGCATGTGATATAATTTTTGCTGGATTCTGTGTCTAATAGCTCGTCCCAATTAACCTTATTTCGCCATAAAGTCTGAAATAAGATTTTAAGCTTTATTATAATTGGGTTTAAGAATCCTAACGGATCGAACACTCGCGCTATAACCTTCAATAAATTGCGCTTTGTAGGTACTACCATCAATTTCAAAAAATCTAAATTGAAATTTATCATCAATTCGTCGCTGTGTACGTTCCACAAAACACCCAAAACAGAGTGAACTAAGCCGTCAGTCAACTCGAGAGAATTTTGGACATCAGAATTATTGCAACGCCATTTCCTAAGATTCATATAGGCTCGCTTGAAAACTTCGCTTGCCTCTTTGCAAAATTTCTCTGCATCACCTTGACTATTTACGCTAGAAACCAGATCGTCCATATAGAAAGATTTACTCAGTATGTCGCACGTTTCAGGAAATTCTTTCGATTGTGCAGAGATGTGAAGAGCAATTGTGGCAGACAGCAAAAACGGACTCGAAGAAACACCAAAAGTGACACGAGTCATGCGGTACTCTGCCTCCGTTGAAAAGTCGGTAGTTAAATCTTCGTTTTGAGAAAACCAAATAAAACGGTGACTGTTTCTTTCATTTTCAGCTAACATCACTTGCAGGAACGCTTTCTCAATATCAGCCACTATCCCAATTTCACCGATCCGGAAATTCAACAGAATTTGGAGCATGTCTGGAAGTAGATTCGAGCCTGTCCATAAACATTCATTTAAAGATAATTTACCTGGTAAATGAGATGAGGCATCGAATACAATTCGGATCTTGGTAGATGTCTTTTCAGGGCGATATACTGCGCAGTGTGGCATATAATACAGGTTCTTCATATTTTTGTCACTTGAAACAACTCTCTCTGCGTATCCTGCTCCAATAAACTGCCGCATTGCGGTATCATATTCGCAAAGTTTAGATGGTTCCCTCTGAAGTCTTCTTAAAAGGGAATGCAGCCTTGACGCAGCCATTTCTTTGTTGTTTCCCATCTGTCCAGTTACGGTTTTCCAGGGTAGGAGCGCTTCGTACCTTGTATCGGTCTTTCTAATACATTTTGTTTGGAGTTCTTTAGTGAAATCACTCATCTCCATCTCATCGCTTCGTATGCCTAAAGTCTCTAACTTCCACATTTCGTCATATGATGTTGAGCTGAAAAGAGTGGAAACACTTTCATTAACGATAACATCACCTGTGTCGCAGGGACCCTGAAGCGTCCACCCAAATATTGTGTCTACCGCTGTCAAATGGCTTGTTATTCGATTATATTTGCCAGTTACCACCTGCCAATAATAATCCGCTCCAACTAGAACACTTAATCCATCTTCTTGTTCAAGTCCACATGAATTTGAGTCAGCCAAACAGAAGCCGTCTAGCCGAAAACTATTGCTCTCCGGAGCAACCAACACGTCTAAGCAGATCTCTGGAACAACAACAGCAGCAACTTCTACAGACTTTTCGCTAAATTGACTTTTCAAAATAATTTTAACTATTTTCATTTCTTGAGAAGAGGAAATTTTATCTTGACCAAATGGAATTATGGATAAATTAACAAAACCCTCTATCGGCAAATTGAGTTTGTTTACAACTGCTTCTCTTATATACGTTCGCTGGCTTCCACCATCGATGATAATTCGAACAAATAAATTGTTTGTCACCGAGCAAGAATTATTTGATGCTAAAAGGGATCGCGCAGTTTGTAGAAAAACATGGGATGTATTATTTCGTTTTGAAATATCTGGCACAGACAAATTTATTGAGGGATTAAGCACTGCGACAGATTTTATATTTTCTTTCGATTTTGATTGCACTTCACTGACAGATGATGTTTTATCAAAGTTGCACAACGAAGAAGGATGCTTGTGTTTACACTTTTTGCAATACAGACCTCTCGCTTTACAAAATCTTGCTGTGTGTCCCTTCAACGTGCATCGAAAACACCTGCCATCTTCTTTCAGCATATTCTTTTTACCAGCAATTGTTTGCGAACTGTTGCACTCTTTCGTTGAATGCTCTGTGGATTTGCAAAAGAAACAATTTAGATTGGGTTGCGTGGAGGTGAAAAGGCCAGCAGCTGTGGATGGTTGCGCATGGGTGTGATGTGTGCTCGCTCGTGTTGAAGACTTGCTAACTCCTGCTCTCTCTATCGACTCGACTTCTTGTTTAAGGAAACGCAAAATGTTTTTTACCTGTTTGTCTCCATCGAAAGAAAGAGTAGATCCGGAATCAGAGGCTGAATCATTGGTGTCTTCCTTCTTTATCACGCTGTCTTTATGTATTCGGTGGTAATCAATTCGGAGTTCACTTGGCATGCATTTTAAAAGTATCGTTTTAAGCATTATATAATAGTGAGATGAGGGAACACCTAATGCTGTTAGAGATCGACTGCAAGCTATTACTGTGTTGTACAAATTTCTTAACCCCGTTGCATCCGTTTTGTTATAAACAGCTGGAAGTGCCATGAGCTGTTGCATCAACTTGTCTGTTAATTTTTCTGTATCTCCATACTCCTCTTGCAACAGAGAAATCGCTCCATCATAGCAAGTGTCTGTGGGGGTGAAACCAGATATAGTCTTTGCTGCATTTCCAGTTAAAACAGACTGCAAATAGTTAAATTTTTCAGCACCACTCAATGACTCATTCTCATGCACAGTCGTGCGAAAATTTTCCCAGAAACGAATCCATTCTTGATGATCTCCTGAAAACTTTTTCAGCTCTAATTTGGGAAGTTTCGTGCCGTGAGCTTTAGGTGCTATAGGTTGACGACGCGCATTGACATCGTTTTGATAGGGATTAATCTGGGCTTGTACTTTTGCTAGCCGAACTTGTAACCTCGCCATCATTCCCACAGCAGAGTCTTCATACTCGGCTATTTTCTCTGGTTTAGAGTCTTCTTTATTTTTAGCCTGAACATCATTGTTGATTGCGCGCAGATTCTCATTGGCAGTAGTGAGACGCTGTAGAAACGATGCGAGGTCTTCTTCAATGGTGTCTAATGCAGACAAGTCCTCCATGTCTCTAATTTTCGACGTCTTTAAATACTCCGTAGCTTCATTTACTATTTTAGTAATTTGACTACGATAACCGGCGCGCGCTTGTAACTCCATTATTTACTTTACTTTACTTTATACTGTATCAAAAAAAAAAGAGTTATCACGTCAATTACTTTTCAAACTAGGTTCTGTCGTTCCCGGGTTTCGGCACCATGTCAAAAATAACCCCGTGGGAGAATATTAAACTGAAATTACCTAGATGAATAAAACAACCGATCTTTGCGGATCTAAAATCTCGTGACAACTGACTTTTATTTGACTTTAAGATCTAACAGTTTAGATTATTAGAAAAGCAAGAATTAAATAAGTAAAGAAATGTAAGAATATAAATGTAAGTTAATATTAGTATGCAACAAATTGGTATGAACTAAATTCTATATAGATTGCTTAATGTTTGAAAGGATAGGGTAAATAATACTTCGTTTAATTTTCAACAGTTACCAATATAAGAGGTTTCGTCTTATTTAAACGAAATCTTGAATAACAAGAAAGGTTTAAGCATCTTATCTGAGTCTAGGTTACTTCAAATTTCTTAAAATAAAAAAAAAAAATTGAATTTCGCATTTTTTTTAGAGCCTTGAATATTTAAAAAAAAAAACTTTGAAGCTACAAAACTGTGGTTTACATGAAAAATTTTGTTTTCAAAAGGCAAAAGAAACATTTTAATAAAGTTATTCTTTCATAACGAGCAAACCATAAATGCACTTGTTTAAATTTAATTGAAATAATTTCAGACATATTTTTAGAAAAAATTCAATAATTCTAAAAACCGTTTAAGCTAAAAATGTTTGGTTTGTACAACAAATTAGAAATTAATTAAGTTACAACTTACAATTACTGAAATTAAATTTTTTTCATTCCACCATAGAATGTCCGCTAAAGTAAGGGACATAAATTTATTGCTACCCCAATAAAACGTTGTTAGTTTTTGAACAGTTTTCTGTCATTTTAATAAAAACAGTCAAATCGAATTCTGTCTTCATAGAAAACCAAAGCTTAACCCATGAATAGGTCGGATAAAGAAAACTTATGCAACTACAAAATAATCTGTGTGTATTGACAACAAATTGCACTAAATATGTTACCTAGTTCAACTAAAAGTGTTTCCAGGAAAAAGTTGACATTTTCAACTTTTTCTTTTCGTAGAAAAATTGTCATTTCTTGTTTTGGCTTTCGTCCATGTCAAATGATATGTTAGTCAATGATGTTCTCTTCTATACCAAGAAAAGTCATCAATTTTGAAAATAAATTTTGTATAGCTACATTTTTCAAAGTGGTCAATCAGAAAAAAAGAATAAAAAATGTTTGTCATTTTGATAGGAAAAAAGTAACTAAAACTTGACGTCGAACATGAAATTTCAATTTGTGGTCAAATCGATGTGGACTTGTTGTTAAAACTGCGTCCATTAACAAACATTTTTTCGTCATTAATTATGCAATATTTTGAGTGTTGCAACATCAGATTTATTTCAATATGGAATTGATAGAAAGAAAATTGTATAGAAAATTCCTATGAATTATTTTATGAAAATTATAGATATCTACTAAACTTTTATAAGTTTTTGATGTTTTATTAAATTCAATCAAAAAGCGAATTAGAACTAAAAAATTTAGTTGAATTTATGCAAACAAAGTTCTTAGAATATACAAAAACTCTATATTTAAAGGTTTTCTATGCAACATATTTCCAGTAAATGGAAATTTAATATGTTTTATTTTTTGGATTTTTAAATCATATCATTTCTCTGCTAAAGTTCCGCTGAAAAGGAAAATATATCCATATTCATGTAGCAAACTCCATAATTCCCCGAAAAATGTTCATAATTCTAGTTTCCCGAAAAAAAAAAAATACACAGAAATCCATAGACTTTTCCATTTTATGCAATATTTTCATATTATTCTGTTTTTCGATTTAAATTGATGGTGATATTTGTAAATCCTTTGCAGTTTATATCCTTTCAAAAAAAAAAAAAAAAAAACTCGAAAAAAAAACATATAAATTATATTACTTTAAACCTGATATCCTCCCTCGAGCTAGTGATAAAGTCAAAGTAAGCTTAATATCCTTGTGATACAATTCTCTTAATTGCATCCGCAAACAACGAAATAAATACGTTTGCATGTAATCAATTAAACATATACCAAAGCACGACATCGATTTACTTCGATTGTCCTTTTTTTTTCGTCCTTTTTCGATTTTTTTTATATATCGGTGTGATGTTGCATTGAAATTCCTATAGTATATTTATAGGAGTTGGTTTTTTTTTATAGGTATAAAATATATTTTATTTGCATGATTTAATTGTCCATCGTTTGTTGGCATTTATCCAGAAGCATTATTATGGATGTTTTGAGATTTTTTTTAAATTATTATTTTTTGTTGTTGTTGTTATTATTGGTGCCAGTCGTTATATGGTAATTGCCATGCATATTTATTTTTTTTTATAATTTTTTTTATTTAAAGGACAATGTTAAATTATTTTATTTATATTAAATTTTTTTGTATCCTCGCTCTGATGATCGAGTCGAGAGTTGAGTCCCGAATTCGAATCGAATCGAGGCTTTTTGAGTAGCAATCGACGACCCCATGTTGGGAATTTGTGCACAAGGCAACAGATTCTTCAAAAATGCATAAATTAAGGAATTATATTGTATTTTTTTTTTTTTTTTTTTTCATTATCCAGAGTGAATGCGAGAGCCCCGGCTTTAATGATAAGTGGCAAACTTTTAAAGAATTAAATAAAAAAAAAATACATTCATATACATATGTATAAAGAGAGATATTAAAACAATACACATACAAACAACATATACACCACTCATAGATAAATTTATTCCACATTGAGACTACTGCTGCTGTGTGACGGTGACCCCCGAAGGGAAGATAAATAAAATGCGTATACAAGTGCACACACATTTTTCCGGATGGATGACAGGCGATTTTCGAGTTGTAAGCTTTCCAATTAAATGAATTAAATAAGTGAAAATTATTTCATGCACGCAATTCAAATAAATCATGAAGCAAACAACATACAACAGTGCCACAGAGGGAGAAATAGACAGAGAGAGAGAGAGGGAGATAGAATGCCTGCCTTCATCATCATCATCATCATATTGATGGGGGATTCAGGATTCAGGGTATTGGGGGTATATGGTCAGAGACATTCAGAGTTGGGTTTAAATGTGTACCCAGAGTGGATTCAGTGAACTCCGCGTGCTTAACATTGCAAATGAGATGTTGCTTGAGTGGTATTTGTATGAGATAAACAGTTGTTTTTTGTTTTTTTTTTTTTTAATATTTTTCTGTTTTTTTTATTTAATACTTTCAAGTGCGTTAATGGGAATAATTTACTTCTGCAATTTAAAGGACGAACGTTTTTTAAAAGCATTTGATAGAAGGAAAATTTATATGAATTAATTTTAATATCCTTATTATCTTTTTTAAATGCATTCTTGGAGAATTCATTTTGTTAAGTCGGTTTTCTTCAAACTAAATTTGTGTTTTTTTACAAATTTGTTTGTAGTTCTTGAGAATTATCGTTTCATTGGATGAAAATAAAAGTGCAGTAACAATTCAGTTTTTTTTTTGTATTTTTTTCATATTGGATATTTTATTTCAGATATCAGTGTGGTAACCCAAAATTATTTTTTATATTTTACCTGCTTTAATATCAACAAAATAAATGGTCACTATGGTGTATGAGTAACATTTTCAACTATTTGACAAAATTGTAAAGAAAAGTAAAAATTATCCTGTCGTTGGCTAAAGAACTAGATGATTATTGAAAATTTACAGAACTACGGGGAGAGGGGAAAGAGAAGTTGAAATACAACTTCCGATATTGTGCAAGTATTAAAATACATAATACAAAAAGTCAATATCTAAACAAAAAACAATTTTAACTTTATAAAACTTTGCTAAAAATAAAGATTAAGGTTCAAAAGAGTCTATAAAAAGATTTTGGGTGATAAGGTGTTTTTTTTTTCGAGGAAAAGAGGGAGGAGTTAAAAGTAAATAAAAGAACAGTGAACAAAATTCTTTAAATTCAATTTAAAATTAGGGTTTATGATAAAGCAGGAATCCGTAAAGTCCTCAAAAATATTTTTAGAAAATATAAGTTTATTGTAAGAACAAAGTAATAATAATGGTACCCTATTGAAATTCAGCAATTATGTTACAAGCAAAATTATGGTTTAAAAGGTGTTTTTTTTATTAAAAAAAAAAAAAAAAAAATTAGTGGGCCACCCTAATGAAATTTAGTCACAACATTAAATTTGAGATAGAATCTAAGAATACAAAATTCTTAGTTTCTGTTCTACAAGAAATCTCTGACTGGTCACTTTAAGTAATTAAGTAAGTAGTCCCTTAAAGCCTATTAAAATAAGTAATTAAAAATTTATTTAATTTTTTGCTAGACACCTTCGATAAAGCTGTCAAAAATATAATTTAACTTTACTTATTTTCTCAAGCTTGATTTTTATATATGATACTCATGAACTAATTTAATAATTTTTGTAGGCTGCCAGGTCAAAAATTCATAAAAGCATTTTGACTTCAGGACTTAAAAGAGTATCAAAACACAAATCGAAAACCACATTTTGCACAATCGCATCTAGAGTCATTTGGCCGCCATTTTGTTTTTTATAAAAATTTTTCTTTTTCACATAACTCGAGCCTTTTTATATCTACAGAGAAAAAAATTTATGGCGAACTTGAAAATAATTCAGTTTCCTACAATATATATATGTCAAAATCATGCGGAGGTGGAAAATTTGATGTCCAGGCATTTTTTTAAATGAAAATAACATTTATTTAAAGTTTTTTTCTCATTTACCAATTAAAATAATAAGCACGCATCTACGAATATATTTGTTTCGGTTAGAAAAGTTTAGATTTCTTTTTTATTGCATCTTATATACCCAAAAACAGCGTTCCCGGACATATCCAAAACTCAAAAACTGATATTCAAATGATTAAAAAACACATTAAAATCAATTATTTTTAAGTTTTTCTTTTCTAAATACTTCATATACACAATACTTTTTATAAATTAAGTTTTGTTATTTTTTATACATTAATAAAAGTTGTCCCGGGAAAAATGACGCATAAAACCAACATTTTTTAATGTATCAATATTTTAATCATCGAACGTACAAATTGTGCTGCAAGCTGTTTTAAAAGTTGATTTTATATAGATTTATCATTCCACGGTTATTTTTATGGATAAATATAGAAAATGTATGAAAGAAGATAGTTTTAGTTTCATTTTTAAGAAGCGTACATCAATTAACCGTCATTCCGGGAACGCTTGTTTTGGGGTATAGTTAGATTGAAAATTTATTTTTTTTTTGTGATATTATGATCAAAACCTAGGCCACTAGAATATAATTTCAAAAATATTTCGTTTACCTTTGTGACATAAAAAATAAAAACAAATTAAGGTCAAAACGTCATTTCTGGGAACGTTGTTTCCGGGAACGCTCTTAGAATCTGAATAAATAATGCAGTCTAACACTCATAACTTTGCATTTTTTGGGTATTTTTACTCAATAGTCTATCTAAGTATGGCTGTAATATACACTTTCGTCAAAAACAGTTACAAGAAAACAAAAGAAAAAATTACTTATGGCCTAAGTGTTTCGGACGTGCCTAAAAGCATTTTTTTGAAGAAATCGGTCTCTGGCCCAAGAAATAAAGTTATATTTGATTAATTTAGGACCTACTACCTTAATATAATAGTGTATCATTCACATTGATACTATTTCTAGACAACTAAGGTCGTTTTGAAGAGATTACCACAATTTTGAGGAACGTTTTTCTAGTACTAATCTTTGGGGTTTTGCGGTAAATTGAAAAATATACATTTTTGTGCTCTGCCCGTTCATGAACCGACAAATTATGGCTAAAGCGAATATTTGAGCATGAAATTTTTATCATAAAACAAAGTTGATTTTTTAAGAATTCGGTCATCGAAATTTTCCACCTCCATGATTTTGACCAATTTGATAAATAACTTTTTTCGATTATCCCTTCGGTAAGTCAAATGGTTATTTTCTTATTTCCGTCATACCTCTTTTTAATTTTCAAAAAAACCTCAATTTTTTTTTGAAAATTAATTCGAAGCTAAAATTGTAAATCTTTTAATTAACGGTTTTTCGATTTGACAGACCATTTTCGATCTGTAGGCAAAAAACTTCAAAAAATTTGGAAATTTTTATATGGGCATAAAGGTTCTAGTACATTGTAATTTGCATTAGGTGTAAAAAAAAACCTATTGCATGTAGGTTGCACTCAGACAAGAAAAAAATTGGCAAGTAAAAATGATGAGTGAATTTAAAAGGTCTTTTACTTTTCTGTTTGAGGTTTTTTAATTTCTCTGTAAATTAAAGTTTTTTTACGAAATATCATATTACTCAATTTAAAATGATCAACTAAACTAATTGTCACCGAAAAAAATGTTATCATCAGTTTTTAAAAAATTCACAAAATACGTGGGCACTATGGCGTATAAGTAACATTTTCAACTATGTATTTGAAATAAATATAGAAAACGAAAAATGTTTCTTTCTCTTTCCAAATTACTAGTGAACCATTTATTGCTAATAGATGATCATTCAAAATGGTATTTATAGGGAACAAGGAAGCAGAGGATTTGACAAGATAAACAACTGTACAACTTCACAAAAAATACAAGCTTCCGGCTTTGTTTTGATTTTTTTTTTTTTCAATTATACTCTTTAAATTTTGTAGACTTAATTGCAGAAAAATTTTTACGAAAAAACTGTGTAAAGATTTTTAAAGGTCATTTCGTTTTTTCCAACACCCTTAATAAAAATATTCTTCCATTTTTGCCTCAAGAAATCAAAACAAGCTTAAAAAGAAAATACACAAACAACACTAGTCGAGGTGTTATGGACAAAAAAAAACTTTTTCAGATTTTAAGGATCTCACACATACACACTCACACATGTAGTTAAAAACAAATATACAAGAGTATTGTGTAACAAACAACTTCACAATGTTTTATGGGCAAACAATAGGGTCCTTGAGTGTGAAGAGGAGCAACAGCGTTGTTATGCATTTTGGCAACCCAACCTAACAACAACAACAACAACAATAAACTAGGACTAGAACTATAGAATATCGTCGTCGTCGTAGTTGACTCTAGGATGACGATTACAACAAAACGCACGTCACACCGTTATGACAAGGAACACAGTCATTATAGGTTTTGCTGTTGCTGTTGCTGCCTGGTGCTACTGCTGCTGGTAGAGAGGTGCTAGACATAACACACACGACCGAATAAGTGTTTTGTGTGGAATTCATGTTTCGATGGTGATGGGTGACACAACGTTTTTGAGGGGGGCGAGAAGGGGGTCCCCCCAAAACACAAACACTTGTGTATATGCGTTATATGTTGATGGTTGTTGCATAAGGATCTGTGTTAAATAAAGGACGAGAAAGAAGGTTTTTGTGTAAAAGATGGTTTTCGTCCTTATGTCTGTGTGTGTTTGTATGTTTATTTCGCACCTTTATGCTGTCAAAAGCGTGTACATCATGCATGCCATTCGCTGTGTGACATTCTTTTGTGTGGTATTTTGATTCGAATTTAATGGGACCCCAGGTCAAAATGAACGTCAGTGTCATGGTTTTCATATTTTCGCTTATATATGGATAGAAAATTATTAATGAATGTTTCCTTTTTGCCAAAGAATGCTTGCTCTGCCGTCGTCGGTCGTCCATCGTTTTGTTGTCGTCGTAGTCATTGTTAAAAGGTTCAATGCTTGTAAAAGGAAATAGGTGGATTCGTGTGTTGCTACTGAAACCGCATATAAGAACGTAGAATATTTTGGAGAATTACATTCTTGATTGCAACGAAAGATGACAACAACGATATAAAATTGAACAAAAGATTCTTTGACAAAAAAGCATGTACCTAACCTAACTAAATATAACTTACGAAAGTGACAACACGACATAACGCGGTTGGTCAACGTCAAGACTCGGGTTGTGAAGAATTTATATCAAAAAAGGGAAAATTTTAGCAAGTGAAGGGATATTTAAAAAAAGCCATATTTTTTTTGTATCGATGTTGTAATTTCTTAATATCTCGAAAAGGACTTAATATAAAATCATTTGGTTTTCAACATTTAATGCATACCATTCTATCGGCAAAGGATTTCGAATTAAAATGAAACAAACTTTGCATATTTTAATTTTTTTTTTTTAATTTTGAAAAAAGGTTTAAAATATTATTTTCTAGATTAAGTTTCACTTTTTAGGGGCCACCCTGTAGTTATTCATTATTTAAGTAATGTTTCCTAAGAATTCCTCACAGAACTGAAATTGTAGGTATAGTTTCCAAATACATATCTCGAAAACAACTTAACATAAAATCATCTGGCTTACAACATTTAATGCAGAATTAATGGTCGCATCAACCATTGAAAAAAATACCATTCTATCGGCAAAGGTTTTCGAATTAAAATGAAACAAACATTGCACTTTTTTTTTAAACTTGGAAATAGGTTAAAAAATATTTTTCTAGGCTTTAGTTTCATATTCTACAAAACGACCCTGTAGAAATTTATAACAAAAGTAATGTTTGCTAAGATTCCTTCCCAGATGTGAATTTCTAATTAACAAATATCTCGAAAACGGCTTAACGTAAATTCATCTGGTTTTCAACATTTGATACAGCATTAAAGGTTGCATCAGTTTATTGAAAAGTATTTCATTCTAACTGCAAAGGTTTTCGAATTAAAGTGAAACAAAGTTGGCAATTTTAATTTTTTTTTTAAATTTTAAAATAAGTTTAAAATATTATTTTCTAGGCTCAAAGTCTCACATTTTATGAGTCACCCTGTAGATATTCATTACCAAAGTAATAATCTTAAGACTTTCTCACCAGATATAAAGTTTTCTCTTCTCCAAGAACAAAAGAAAAGAAAAGTAAATTTGAAGTAAAATTGCAAACGAAGACAATGACGATGACAACGATAGATAGATGATGGCTAAGCTAGGACATTTTAAATTAAGAAGAAAACTAGCTTCTATAAGAGTCATATAACATTCACTAGCTTTCAATGTGTATGAATGAGTTTGTGCGGACGCAACTTTGTCTGTCCTGCAAAACTCACATTACTCTTTTGTCAAACCAAAAGACAGAGAGAGAGAGAAAGGAGCAGTTGATGAAAAATCGAGATTACCCAATGGGAAATATGTCAGTAATATTAATGTTTTGTCCTTTTGGCCATCATGGTATAGTAGCTCTTTTAGCTTCGATACGACTCATCCCAAAATCAGGCTTGAGTTTGTGCAAAAATGCAACACACAGACTTTGTATGATTGTGTCCTTCATTCACTTCTAATTGTATAAATGTCTCTTTTTTTTCTCTCTTTCTCTCTCTTTTTTTCTGTCTGTCTGATTAGAATCTTTTTCTTCTTGAATTTTCTTCATTTTCTTTGTGAGAGAGGAAAAGTCCTGGTATAATCGTCATTATTCATGCACCTTCATGGAGTTTTATCTACCTTAAAGCTTATTCAAGGACGAATTATTATTATTTTATATTGGACGATGGAATGTCCATGTGCGAGGGTGTGGGCAGGAAAAAAGGACATCCTTGTGAGTATGATATGTGTACAAAGGATATATGAGAGAGGATGGTAGAGAAAAAAAGTTGAAAATGAAATATGCACGACATACCGGTGTTGTTTGTCAATCAATTATTATCGTTGGTGGTTAAGCTCATAGCACAGGGTGTTTTTTTTTTTTTTGCAACAATACACACCTTTATAAGGGAAGATATAGGACAAGTCCTGTGAGGGTAGAGAAGAGGAGTGCCCAACCACATACTGCAACCACCATCACGACCAAGTGGTGAGCTACTGTACTCTGGTACTATAGCTAGCCGATGCGCTACTGTGTTTCTGTTTGAAGAAGGATTTGAGGTTCATTCGAAAGGACTCAGTGTTATGATTAATGACTCTCATTTGTGCATACACCATCACAACTGAGTGATTAAGGTATGGTCTGTCTCTCTGTGTAGCGTTCTTCGTCTACCATATACAGATACACCAACTAGGACTCTAAAGTGGATCAATATTTTAATTAAGTTTATTTTTGTTTCTCTTTTTTCGATTTTTATTGTTTTTTTTTTTTTGTTTTAATTTATGTTTTCTTTTTCGTATACTGTGTGTGTGTACATTTACGTGGAACAAAAATATTATTATTATTATTGATGAAGGGTTATGCAAATAAGAAGTCAAACAAAAATTGGCAAAGGTTTCCGAGAGAAAGAAGGTCCTCTAGGATATGATTTATTCGATTGTATGATTCATAATTGGATATAGAAATTAATCTTTCTTCAATATTTGGCAATAATTTTGGTTAAAATTGTTTCGTGGAATTTTGTCTTTCTTTGAGTTTACTTCCGATTACCAAGAATAAATAATGCAATAAAAGAGCAATTTAGTAAGATTTGTGGGATTATATCTTAATTTGTAGTCCGAAAAAGTGAAGAAAACTCAGAAATCTTCGGGATACTTCTAAGAAGATTTGATATTGAATATTTATTTCCATGACACCTCCTTCATTATCGGAGTAGAAGAACTAATTTAACGAATGTATTTTGACAAAAGAACCGAAATCAGAAGCTCTTATTTCTTGGGATAGAGTTGTAATTCTAGAGTTTTATTTTTGGTAACCCCAAATTTCAACATATCCTTCCACTTTTTAATAGTTTTTAATACTTAAAGTATTAATTATCTAAGCAAAAATATGATCAACTAATTGCACTATTTTGTCAGTGACAAAAAAAAATGTATTTTTTATAAAATTTGCCAAAATAGATAAATATTGTTAAAAAATATTACTCATACGCCACAGTGTACTCTTACTTTATTAAATAAAAACTCCACATAAAAATAAGTATCTACATTTGTGGCAAGACAAACTCGCAAAAAAATATGGTCAAGTGAATTTCAACTCTCAACCATTCAAAATAAAATGCACGACAAGGGTCGCACTTACTTGCTCTTATGGTAAAAGTTACTCTAAAATTAAAACTTTTTATTGAACAAAATAATTTTTAATAATAAATTAACCAACTTCTTCAATAATCTCCTACACAAAACCAAGTATTCCATTTGATTTATTCTATATAAGAAAGTTTTTACAAAAAAAAAAAATCGAAAATCGTTAGAGCCGTTTTTTAAAATAAATAATTTTTTATAAAAATTTTCCAAAAATAAAAAAGAAAAAAATTATATGCCATTTTTAATTAAATATATATAAAATTCATCAACCCGTATTCAAAAAATTAATTTTTCAAAAAAAAAAAAAAAAAATTGAAATATTATTTAAAATCCAAAAATGTATTTTTTTGAAAATTTTATAAAAATTTGGTATAACGTTTATTTTAACGTTTTTGTAAATAAAATTTATTTGAAATCTGTTTTGTCGCTTACGAGAAATTCATAAATAAAAGAAAATCGTTCTATGACAGGGGTATCTACCGTTAATAACGGTACAACAAATATTTTTATATTTCAAAAGAAGACTCTCTTGGTGTTACACACTAAATCGAAAAATTTTAATACAAATGTAAAATGTTCATGTAAAATTGTTATATCGAGTGCGATTCCTAAACTTGGCCTATATTACCTATATCGCAAGTAAAAAAGGTATGAAGCGCTAATAAAGCAGGTATAAGTACCTACACTGAGAGAAAAAAACGCAATATAAATTTTATATATTCTCACAACATATCCAAATTTAAAAAAAATACATCAAAATAAATTTAAATTAACGTGGAAATTATTGATTTCAAACGTGCGTCGCACATAGGAGTATTTTCATCAAAAACCTGACCATAATTATTTTTCGTGGTTTTTGTTAGTATTTCTGTTTAAAATGAATATTCCTACAAGAAAATACAATACAAACCTAGATTTGTTATTCTTATTTTTTCATCAAAAACTCAAAAACTTGATTAATGGCCTGTACTCCGCCTGTCGACATTATTTATCTTAATTTTTTTTCCCCATCCCTAAAACGCAATTCTCAGTTTTTTTTCTTCTCCAACCCAAAATCACCCAAAATAAAATAAACTAATAATATTAGTGAATTTAATTTAAAAATAAAAAACGTTGCATAAAGTAAGGAGTATTTTCTATCAGAAAGTGAAAAACTAATTGACCCTCAATTCTCTAAAGAGCACCTAAGAGCACGCAATTTTTGTTGCATTGGTTTAAGGAAGATATTAACTAACTCATAAATTTCAATTCATCGCAGAATAACGGGGTATACTAAAACAAAATCATTTAAGTTCAAATAATGTATTAACAAAAATAACAAGTTTTTATAGACTTGTTGAATTGAAATAAAAAACACCATCAAACAATTCCAAAACTTTATTAATATCGTTAATAAATAAATGAATTCTCCATTTAGTTTTATTTACATTTCTATCACAACACTTCGATATTGCATATTGAATAACATTTACCAAAGTACTTCGCATTGAAATAAAAATGAGGTACATGTAACAGTTAACTTTGAACTAATTTTTTAACAAGACACTTCTATCGAAAAACATAAAAAAATAAGTGCAGCATGTTGACACATGTTTATTTTGCACCCACTTTGAAAAACTTTCAAGTGTCGACTTATGACCAGGTTTTTACTACAAATACTCCTATGTGCGTCGTCCGTCTATCTGTATACAAATTAACAGTGCCTAAACGGGAGGACAAATTTTAATCTAATTTTGTACAGATGATTTTTTTCACCCCCTAACTAAATGGTAACTATTTTCGCAAGATTTATTTCAATCGATTTGTTTTTTTTTTTTGTATATTTCATTTAAAAGTGCTTCTTTATGTCTCACAAAATATTGGCAGTTCAATTTTATTGTTGAAGTGTTTTCTTCCCTCTTAACAAAAGCATAACTCTAATTTCATGTTATTAACCCTTTCGGACCCAGCGTTACTCTCATGTAACATATTTTTAAAAATTCGTAAAAAATATTCCATTAAATATTTTTTTAGGTTTCGATACCTCAATTGAAAGATAATGATGCCTAGTTACTGGATTATTACAAAAATTTAGTCAAATACCATACCTTTAATTTTTTTTTATCGAAAAAGGAACTGAATTTTACATTTTTTCTTTTTTTTAGCAAAAAATTTTTTTTTTATTAATGGTCATAATTTTGAAAAAAAGATATTAAAAATGTTAATCCAGAAAGTGTTTTGCTTTTTGGCTTAGAAGAAGTAGCATATATTATTGTTCCATAAAAAATTATTTTCTCAGTTGTCCGACTTTTATTGGTGGTCATAGGCAGTGTATGTTACTTACATGCAACATGAGAGTAACACATTAGTTTTGCTATTTATTATTTTGGAAAATAACTTTTTGCTATTCATATTTCTTAGTTGTGATGTTTTTGATACGATAATACTGAAAAAACATTTTTTAATATTGATTTTCATAGCTTGGGTTCGAAAGGGTTAACAGATCCAATTTTATTTTTAAAGTGTCACTTCTATCACTTTACTTCACGAAATAAAAAACACTTCAAACAAAAAAACATTGGAATAAACAACAGAAAAAATGAAGAAGAAGTACAAAAAAAAAAAACAAAAAACCTGAAACTCCTATTAAATTGCACCCTAGCGATCCGAGGTCAACATCCCTTGTCAACAAAGTTTCACCAGTGAGAAATTTAGCACTGTTTTTCTTTTCTCGTTTTTTTTTGTGTGTTAAAGTTTGATTTTGTATTTTTTTTTTTTATTTTTCAAGTTCACTTTGTGTCACGTTCTCTTGTAAAATGGAGAGAAATAAAAAAATTCAAAGGAAAAAAAAATGGAAATTCCCCAAAAAAAAAAAAAAAACACCAGAAAGGAGTTGATTTACCAACCCCTTTACTTTTTCATGATGTTTCAGCAGGTTCAGTCATTGAAACTTGTCGAATGCTGTCACACCTTAAAATAGTTTAGGACTTATGCCAAGAGAAAAAAAAAAAATAGAGAGTGCCCATCATAGCCCTTAAAATCCACCTTCCCCTTCTTTTCACCCCCAACAAACAACTATAACATTCTTAACACCCAACTCAGCATGCATCGCAATGCATATAAAAGTGTCGATTGAAAATGTTTAATTCATGCTGTAACTCAGCGACAAACAATATTTTTTTTTTCGATTCTCCTTTTTTTTTGTGTTTTTCTAAACCAACCCCCCTCACATGCACTATGGAAAGGCAAGGAACAACAACAGATGAAAAACACACACGTACAACACATATATCAGCAGAAACAGCAAAAATTGCGGCTGAATGGGGTGTGAGTTTGGGGGAGAGTGGGGGTAGAAACGACGCTATAGCAAAGTGAACAACGTTTGCTGATGCATTTTAAATGCACCCAGTCCGGTTATAAAGCTGCTGAAATAATAGCTTAGCCATCATCAGGCTGTGTTGTATAGCGCTGTGTATAAGGACAAGGACGAGAACAACGACGAGAGGTTATGTGTCGAAATACGTGGGGCGGTCGAGGCGGTGGTTGGCGGTTGTGGTGTTGCGGCAACGGAAGGCGACAAAGACAACAGGTGAAGTGCTTTTCGCTGTAGCACACAGCATCAGTGAGCGCTCAGTAGGTGGTGATGGTGTTGTTATGCTAAAGCTGTGCAGATACAAATACACACATTCTGAGTTATTAGGGTTACCATTTGATATTTTTTTTCTTGATGCGTTTTTTTTTTTGTTTATTTTTTTAAAGAAAAGTCTAATTTCCCGGCATCAAAATGGCGAAAAATTGGTTCACAATCTGCTATTTTACATTTTTTTCTTTCAAATCTTAACTTAAAATAGTAACGCAGGGTTACGCAAAGTAACGCACAGTAACGCAGAGTAACGCACACTAAAGTACAGTAACGCACAGTTACGCAGACATTTTTCAAAGTTGAATTGACGAATATGGTCACCCCAATTCCATCTACAACCGCTGCTACATGATGCAATATGGCAAATAATATAAAATCTCTGCGCGCTCGTATGTGGCTTAAATGGCTTTCAAAATGGTGTAGTAACACACAGAGCAACAACATTCAGCTTCACTCACATACATATAAGCAAATTGTAAATGCATTTACAATTACATCACTCAAGGGAGTCTTCCTCACTTCGAGTGAGGAGTGAGTTAGAGGGGAGTTACCATGATGGCGTGGCTATTGTCATTACACACAAGGCAGAGCAGAGCCACCCTATAAATGGATTTTCCAATTTTGTTTTTTTGGTAGTCAAAAAAAAAAAAAGGAAATCAGTAACAAAAACTAAAACGGAATAAAATTGCACTCTTGGCTTTTAAATGGAGGTGTCGTTTTGAAAAAGGTTCCAAATATTTTAGTGTTTTGTCAAATAAAAAAATGTTTAATTTCACTAACATTAAAATAGGCCAAAAATTAAGTTGTACAAAAATAGTGAGACGCACATAAACTAGTTATGAAGGTTCAAAAAAGCGCGTAAGATTTTCAGTGCTGAATAATGTTTATACTCCTTGATTTCATCCCCTCTTTCTGTTGTTGGTTTTTAATAATTTTTTTAGCCTGTTTAAACTATTTTTCAACATTTTAGCCATGATTTGACGGATATATTGCAAAGAATTTATTTGAATGATTTTGGTTGAAAGTTAATTTTAGATATATTTTGTATGAATATCGATTGATAGTAAATGGTGGAAAAAATTTAAATTGAAATTTTCAAAATCCAAACATTTTTCCACCTTTTTTTATCTTTTTTTTTTAACTTTTTTAATTAAAAATTAGGTTACTAAAAAAATAAACATAGAAATAGTAAAATTAAAATTTAGCTTTAAACAAAATTATTTCTTATTTTCTCAAATTTTCATAGAAATTTATTTATTTTTTTTTTTTTTTTCAAAAAATAAAAAACTTAAAAATTAGATTTTGATAGAGCTTTGTTCGGAAAGAACACAACCGACACAGCATCCTGCTTTATAAAACCCTAACAGAGCCATATAAAACCCTAACAGCCATATTATTGACTCTATAAATAAACCTTGTTTTGAGTCAAAACAATTGTTTTATAAAGTTTCAATTTTCAAAATCGGTATTATTCACATGGATTTTCAGATTTAAAACATGAATTTCGAAATAAGGAACTAAGACGTGGAAATAATTTTTTTCTTAATTTTCTCGGCTCCTACGATTTTGATAAAGAAAAAATTAAAGTATTAGTTCTTAGACAAGGTCTATGTTTTCATGAAAAAAAGTTATTTTTTTCCAAAAATCGTTATTAACGGTACCTTCCATAGAACCATTTTTTTTTAACAGATTTTTTCCCAAACGATTTGCTTAGTTTCAGCGAATTTTTTCTAAATAATTTTTATACAAATACAAAATTAAATTTTGAAAAAAAATTATTTTTGAAATAAAAAAAATTATTTTGTTTTTTTTTTTTTGAAAAATTGAGTTTTCCAAAACGAGACATTGATTGTTTTTTTTTTTTTAGACTTTGTTAGTTACCTAGGTGTTGATTAATAGTTTCTACTAAATGGCATGCCAAGTTTTTGTTTCAAAAAATTATTTATAAAAAATAAGTTTTTTTTTTAAAAAACGGCTCTAGCGATTTTGAAATTTTTTAAGAAATTAAACTACATACTTGTCTCAGAGCTCGATTATATTGAGAGATTTTTTTTCATTTCAAGAACGAATTTCATTTTTTTTATTATTTTTTTTATTTTCATATAAATTTGCCTACCATTATTTTTTTACTAATTCTAATATATAAAAATCTCATGTCGCAGTGTTTGTTACCAAACTCCTCCGAAACGGCTGGACTGATTTCTATGAAATTTTGTACACATCGGCAAACATCTATTTTTCATACCTCTAAACTGTTAGGGTGGTCCAGCCAAAGATTTTTTTGTATATGTCGGAAAGTCTGAGAATCGGCCATTCGACCAACATGAATTTTATGATAAAATGGTTAGGGTGGTCCAACCAAAAAAATTTTTCTATATTTTATTGAAATGATTTTTATGAAATTTTGTAGGTATATCGGGTAGGTCTAAAATCGGCCAACATCTATTTTAATACCACTAAATAGTTAGGGTGGTCCAACTAAAAAATTTTTGTATGTATTTTTTTTTAACGATTTTTATGAAATTTTGTGGGTACATCGGGCAAGTCTAAGAATTTTTTTTAAACGATTTTTTCAAGTCCTGGCTTAACATTGTTTTCAAGGGGTTCAAAAAAGTTAGTTTTAAAACTCATACGAATAGCCTAATTTCGTAATATTTCATATTCTAAATACAGAAACTTTAGGCCTACAAAACATATATCTTGATAATAGAACTCAACAAACACATTCTTTTATTTATAAAGACCTGTATTTGATATTGTGACCCGATTTTTTTTTTGGAAAAGATTGACACACTCCAAAATTGGAAGTAAATAACGAAGTCCGCCGGGTCAGCTAGTGGTATAATATATATATATATATCTATCCAAATACGTATACGAAGTTTTTTAAATCTAAGGAATTACCAAAAAACCCATTACTACTAATTTTTAAGCAAATTACTTCTGTGGTTTTGGCTATAGATCGAGATAGTGACAGACAGACTAACAGAATTCCGAGACATACTTTTCCTATAGAACGTATATCGCAGATAAAAATTGTTGAAACAGGCATTTAGTACTCTTGGTGTTTGAACAGAAAATTAGAGTAAAGAGTTGCTAAATCCAAAGTCGCCGGCCGTTTTATGTGAATTCGATGTCATTATAATTTTCAATTTTAAGGGCTTTCCTGAGATTTATAGTTGAATTTTTGTTTCTGATCTCAGTGATGATTACCTATACTATTTTAACTCGCATTGAAATTTATTTGATTTATGATTTTCTTCAAAGCGAATATCCCTACTTAACCCACTTTGATATGGTATCCACATTAAACCCCTGCCCATGCTGACTCCTTGTGTAAGATTAACTCTCTCTCTCTCTCACATTGTTTCTATTGATGCAAAGTTATTAGTATCCTCGGATTGTTTTGTAAGCGCAAACTTTATAGAAAATCAATTATAGACGCGGGCAAATTCCCAATCAGAGCGCTTATTCATAGACAATAATTTGATGTGCATTCATCAGCGTAAATATTAAAGATCTATTATGTACACAATAGTCGACTGTGAGTGTATAGTTCTAACTTTGAATGATAATAATCAAATGAACCTATGGCAACATATAATTAAGCGCTTAGTTGGTGCCCCCCCCCAAAGCCATACAACATACAGTCGTTTTCGATATTAATTAGTGGAATATTGCGCTGGCTAAACAGAGCTCTGGCTTTGTTTGTTTGTGGCTAGCAATTAACCGGCTAAAGAAAAACGATTTCCAAATGCACAAGTATAGTTGAGTTGAGTATAGAACTATGACTTCAACTCACGCACCAAACATTGATTGAATGGGTATAGTTTCCTAGGTGTAGTTATACCTCCTACAAAAAGAGCTACAGGGTGAGAATATTGAGAATATGTATTATTTCAATATGTTCCGGACATTACGTAATAGATTTATCAAAAGCATAGACTTTCATCAAGGATATAGAGTACATATACAATAAACATCAAGGATATATCTATCTAAAGGTGTATCTGTGTGTTGGTGGCACAAAGAGCCCATTCAATGATATTTACAAAGAGCAAACAATGCGAGTCCTAGATTCACCTCTCTCTCTCTCTCTTCGCATCATTTTGCCATTGCTTGTTGCTGCTGGTGTTATAGAAGCTATACCTTGTATAGTGAAATAGAGACGATGATGATGATGATGTGTGTGAGCAAATATCAAAGAAGCAACAGCGTGCAGCCAATTGACTTCAAAGGAAATCCTTCGGGCATCACACACAGGATGTTTGCTGCCAAAAAGGGGAGTCATTCGTAGGGCTTCGCTCTGCCTATATCAGAATTAAAAATCAAAAAAATATATCTTTCCCTCTTCTCAGTTCGATGATGATGATGATGATGATAACATTCATATATTTCCAACAAACGCACAGACATCATATTAAACCGAATCTCTGGTGATATGAGAAAAGTTTAATTCACAAATAAAGGTACCAAAGAGTAGGTAAGGTAGGTACCTTTTTCGTCCTTCACCTGTCAATATTCAATATTTTCCAATAAATGGATTCGGATTCAACTCCAGATTCTAGAATGAGATTGGATGTGGCTGGCGTGGCAGTGTAGTGTAGTGATGGGTAAACCAGAAATTGGTGATTCAATTCATATCAGAGAGAGTATATATTCGGCAAAAAGGACTCACATCATTGGGAAAAAAGGATCTTTCTACTTCATGTTCAAATCAGAGAGTTTCTCATTGACGACTGAAATGGTATGTTAAAGGAGGAGATAGAGGGTGTACAATGTTTGCTGTATGTATGCAAATATACAACATTATTGCATGTTTTATTTATTTTGCCTTCTATATCTATGATGTCCTTTATGATGATGCTCTCTACTCTGCTTCATACACCTACTTTTATATTGAGAAAATCGAATTGTGGCCGTGTGTCCTGTTCGCAATATTAATTTTGTTATATTTACTATGAAGATGATGATAATGATCATCATGATGATGAATATACACTTTTTGTACCTGGTTACTATATTATATATTTTGATATAAATGTTGAACCTGAACAAGGACGATGATAATGACGCTTGTTTGAATTGAATTTCGTTCGTCTTTTATGGGCATCAGAAATATAAGTTGGGGAAGAGAAGTTTATTTTGAAGACTTTATACTATATTTACAATTTAAGAAAAAGCAACTAAGTTTTTTTTTGGTTTGGGGAATATGAAAACGAAATAGTTTAAGTAAATGTTAGTTTTGGATAAACAGTCAGATATGATGATAAAACTTTATCCTAGAGGTGTGCTCTGTCATGTTTGTTTGCCTTGTTCAAATAAATATTGTTTACTTTAAGAAGTTTATTGAAATTTAGAGCCCACGCGTTGTAGGTACATAGTAGAAATATTAAAAGCCACTGGTAATGTATTTTACTTACTTTCATCCTATTTTTAAAGCCTATCATAAATTTTATTGGGATCATAAATTAAATTTGAATTAATTTACTTACGCTAGCATAAACATTAAATTGACAAAAAATATATCGCAAAATAAAATTTAACAGGGTCTTATTTTTCACGTGGGTCACTATGGCGTATGTGTAACATATTAATTGTTCAAAAAAACTTTGATAGTGTTTTTCACTGCCTTAAAAATCAATCTTATGGAGATGTTAAAATCATAACGATTTTTTGAAAATATTTAAAGGTCTTAGTAAAATTATAATAAAGGTAATCGAATAACAGTATCTTATACAGTTCAACCAGAATTTTTAAATTACTTTTATTCTTTGTATGTATATTTTATTGACATTTTGTATTGTATGTAAAATTTAATACTTTTATTACAATGAAATAATTGTGTATAATAAATTTAATAAGTTTTCTTATTTTTCTTTTATTTTCAGGTAAGTTACATCATGAAAAACTAACATCTGCAAGGTAAATGAAAAGAATTTTACTGAAAGCATTTACACTCTTCTATAACAAAAATAATGTGCATTGTGCAAGCTGAAAATTTATTTTTCATTATGAAATTAAAATTTTTTTTTTTAATTTTGAATTTTTTTTAATTTTAAAACAAGCATAGTTTTTTTCTACAAAACAAGCATAGGTTTGGTGAACAATTTAATAATTAACGTTTTTATGTAACAATAAGGTTAAATTTTGTTTAAACAAAATATTTACTTTAAAATTTAAATTGTTTTTGAAGAACCTAATTTAAAAAAAAAAAATATGAACATATTTTTGAAAATTTCAGAATAGATGGTATAGAAAAACTTATCTTTTATGAAGAAAAATACTGTATTAAACGGAAAAAAAAAAAAAAAAACAGACAAAAAACGCATTTTGAAAATTATTTTTCAGTTAACGCCAGTATCTATTGATATATTTTGACATATTTTATATTTACATTGCATTTAGAATTACAAAACTTATCTATACTGAAAAACATTTCAAAATATCAAAATTATTAAATTATTATTAAATATCTAATTGTTTTATACCTATTAGTCCAGTAAGAATAGACGAAAAATTGTCAAAAAAGGAAAAATAATTGTAACAGGCTGATTTTTGGTACACAGCTTGGTGTTAGGGTGGTTTACAATCAGTGAAAAGTCCTGATGTTTCCTCTGTTCATTAGTCAAAGGTCATTTTTACTTGCGATATAGGTACTATAGGGCAAGTTTAAGATTCGTAAAAAAAAACGAACTCGAGATAACAATTTTACATGACATTACGATGATGGAGAATGCCAAAAAAGTGGGTCCGGCAATTCTGTCTGTCTGTCTGTCTGTCCGTCTGTAAGTACCTGGAGCTGCAGCCTAAACTAAATTAGCGATTTTCTTCAAACTTGGTAGTTAGCAGTTTTTGGCGAATCCCTAGAGGAGAAATTGAAATTTTTTTTTATGACCAAAACTAACGGTACCTGCCATACAACGGAAATAGAAAAGTTAATTTTTTTCGAAAACGGCTCCAACGATTTTGATTAAAATTTTTGTGTATAGTATAACACATAAGTTACAACTTTTGCAATAAAAAAAAATATTTTTTGTACCGTTATCATAGAACGGTTTTTTGATTTATGAATATCTCGTACAAGACTAACCCGATTTCAACGAAAGTTTTTAAAGAAAAGCGTTCAAGTAAAGGTAATATTAAAATTTTAAAAATTTTTCAAAAAACACATTTTTGGATTTTTAAAAAATATTTGAAATTTTTTTTTTGAAAAATCAATTTTTTGAAAACGGGTAAGTGAAAAATTTTTATCTTTCGCTTTTATGTGTAAATTAATTTTTTCTTCAAAATGGCATACCAAATTTTTTTTTGAAAAATGTTAGAAAATTTTTATATATAAAAAATCATTTTTTTAAAAAACGGCTCTAACGACTTTGGAAAATTTGGCATACTTGTTTTTTTTTTTTTTGTAAAAGATCATTTAAAACGGTGTTTAATTAATTATAAAAGCAGATTTTATTTTTTTTAATTTTCTTGAATAAAAAGTTGTAACATTAAAGTCACTTTAAGCATAAGAGCAAGTACGTGCAGTTTATTTATTTTAAAAACGGTAGGTCTTAGACAAAAGTTATATTTCGAAAAGTTGTAGCTAAAGTTATTTTACAAAAATTGTCATAGAAAGTTTTCTTGTATCACGCACCATTTAGAAATTATATCACTTCAAACTCGCATAAGTTTTTCTTGATACTTTTATATTTGTTAGTTTTTAATAAAATTCCATGGGATAGTTTGAAAAATTGTAATGTCTAAACGGTAAGTGATACAAGAAAATTTTGTATGACAATTTCTTGTAAAACAACCTTAGCTACAGTTTTGTAGGACATAATTTTTGTCTTCAACCTACCGTTTTTAAAATAAAAAATGTTGTGACATTTGTTCCCTTATAATGGAACTAGCGAACAGAGGAAACTTCAGGACTTTTCACAGATTATAAACCACAATAACACCAAGCTGTATACCAAAAATAAGCTATAAGTCAAATTTCAATTGAAATTTTTTTTATTGCAAAAAAAAAAAAACTCTAGAAATTTTATAAAAATACATAAAAAATGTAGTTTTTGAAACCAACATAAAGTTAATATTACCAGAATTGGAAAAATACTGTTTTTCAACATTTTTTTTCCACTTTGAAATCGATTTTTAGAACTAGAATATTTTCTATAATTTAAAAATCAATTTATCTGAGCTATCTTTTTATAAACAAAAAAGTAGTTTAAATTACTCTCATCCTTACCTATAATCACAATTACTCTCAATTTGATTAGTCTCACTAAACTAATTAATTTCGTACATTATTACTTAATTGCAACCCACAAACCTATCCCTACCATCACAATCGCGATCTCTTCTCAATAAACCCAAGAAAGTAAATTTTGTGCAAAATTTTTAATTAATATTACACCATCCGAGAACTCTGTAAAACGGGACTTTCAATTGCAGTTTTCTAAATTGAAAAATACTACGGACCATTAGAACCCAAACAAATGATCCTTCCAACTTTTAATGCTAATATGACTCTCTTCGTATACTCAAACTCCAAAGCTCACACACACAATACAATTATACACAATAATATAAAACTCTGTTATATTGAAGATATCCTCTGACCCAAAAGGACGACCTGCAACATAATAATTTCTATGAAAATATCTCTCCAACTGCAATATCCTTGCTGCTGGTGGAGTTTTGAGAAATTGAAATAGGTTTTGCTCTCACTGAATGCTTTCATTTTCTTTCTATTTTTTCGTGTAATTTTTAATTCCAATTCCAGAAGGTCCTTTTTTTGGTAAAAAAGTAGAAGGGACTTTGGTCTGTAGAAAGGGGTCATCATCAGAATATATTCCAATATCACACCACACCAGCTATATGCCAGTTGTATCAGCAGACCAATAAAGTTTGGCATCTTTTTGTATTGTAAAACCCAGCCAAGCACAGAATCTGCTAGATAGAAATGGTTAGGGTATTTGCAGGTTCCTTTTTGAAAGGACTTTGAAAATGTTACCAGACTCAATTCTTTTTTTTTTTATTATTTGTTTTTTTTTTGGGGTTTATGTGTGATTTTTGTTTTTCTTGCGTGTTATGTTGTTCATTTGCAGCTGAAGGCGAAAATTGTAAATGTTTTTGGTGTTGATGTTGATGGTTCGGTTTGGAGGGGTGTAATGGAATATATGACGGTGAAGCTCCTTTTCTGATATTGGAGGAAGGATTTTTAGAGCAAGAGGATATAGAAAGTTAATTTTATGATTAATGGGCCTTTTGGCATCGACATGGTACATGTGCTAAATGTATACACTCTTTCTCTTCAGAAGGAGCGAGGCGAGCACTCACACAATCACACTGATGACTTCACACATAACACATCGACAGATTAGGCAGGAAAATACAATAAATTATAAAGTTTTCCATTACAGTAACCAGAGGGGTGAACAGTGAACACATTGAGTCTTCGCTTCGAGGTGCATGGTTTGAACAAGTACATCGGGACCGTAACTTCGAGCGAGGGAAGAAAATTACAAAAGAGGGCATTTGTAGGGTTTTCTTTTACTGATTCTACGGTTTTTTTTTATTTTCTATTTACTCATGTTGTTCTTTGTTTGTTGGTCTGTGCAAAGTTGAGGTAAGGGAAGAAATAAACGTGTCGATTTTACTTCCATATGTGCTGGCGGAACCACAGTGAAAAAAATCTATGTGTTGGTGTTTTTTTTGTTGCTTTGTTTATACCTTTGTTAATTTTACAAATGGATTTCACTCGGCTCCGTATATTGAGGTCGAATATAATTGTGTTTCTTGAAGAAATTGAATTTACAGCTCTCTCTTTTATAGAAAAGTACTTGTGGTTTTCTAAAAATAGAAATTGGAATTTAATTATTTTTATTTTTTTTTCTAACCACACCAACCCTCATTGACATCCCAATTTGAAAAAAAGGTGGAAAGGTTTGATTGATTGAAATATACTTGAGGCTCAAATCAATCTTTCAATATGCGGAGTTTTTGCGATTTTCGTTTTGATAATGATTCCAATTGAGAGGGCGGTGGTAATTTTTTTTTTTCTTCTTGATTGTTTAATGGTTTTTGATATAATCCTTATCGAAAGCCATTCATTATTTTTTAATCATTTATTTAAAGAAAATGCCAAAATAATTGTATCGTTAAAAGAAAAGGTTCAGACTTTTTGATTGCAAAGGTATAAGAGTTAATCTTATCATAAAACAATTTATTTTTAAATCTCGTTGATACATTAATCTTATAACCTAACTCCAAGTGTAAACAAGATTCGACTGATTTAATTTTTTTTATTTTTTTTTTTTTTGTGAATTTTACCTATGTATGTATTTCATTTTTGAAAACTTTTAACATTTCGTTGCAGGCAGCACCAGTAATTTTACAATGCCAATCATAGAAAATTATAGAGGAAACATGTTAGAAAGGATATAGCCGTGAATATTTGCCTTCTGCAGGGAATACTCTCATTTTTACCTTCAAAAGAGTTTTAATATAATGCAAATATAAAACTTAAAGAACCAATACTGCATTTGACTGTTTTTATCACTTGCAAAGCTAAAAAAAAAATTATTCATGAACACATTAATGTTTTTTTTTAATGTTACACATACGCCACAGTGACCACTTAAGTAGTTACATCTATTAACATTCGAAACCAATTGGTATGAATTAAGAACTATTGTGCTTAACAAAAGGAAACTACACAATAGCAAAAACATCTTCATATAAATAAGTTGAAGTACAATTCACCTACACCATCTCAAAGTGAAAGTTAAAAAAAAATGCTGAGATTTAAAAAAAACTCAAAAAAATTACCAATTTTTTTTAAATTGGTATTTGAGGTTTACTTTAGCCAGAATTTGTTATAAGAACTAAGTTTTTTCCTCCCCCAAAGTCGAACTCGAAATAGGAATCAGACATGACATTGATTATAGAATGCCAAAAAAAAGTTGTGCAAATCTGTTTATCTGTCTCTCTGCATGCATTTACCTCGACCTACAGCCAAAGCCTTTTGAAGCCATTTTGTTTTTTTCAAAAATTGCTTAACGGTTTGGACCATTCCTTAGAAGGGAAATTGAAAATTTTGTCGGTATGATTTTTATACCGAAGGGTTAAAAAAAAAAACGATTTTCGTATTTTTTTAAATCAATCAAAATTATTTTTCAAAAATCAATTTTTTGAAAACGGTTTGATAAATTATTTGATTAATTAATGTTAAATGTTATTTGATATTTTCTTTAAAATGGCATTCCAACTTCTTTTATCATAAAATGGTATTAAATTAATTGGTATCAAAACCAAATTATAACTACCTATTTAATATTTTTGTTTTCCATAAAAAGCTTTTATTATAAGACTGATTATGTGCGACCTAGTTGTGCATTTTATTTTAATGACACAGTACCTACCTATATAAAAATATATTATATTTTATATTGTTCTAATATTTATTTATGTCTACAGTTTTTTTTTTTTTTTAATTCTTTGCTGTACAAAAAATTAAATGGCATGTATATTTCAATTAGAGGAGGAATCCATTTTCTAAAAAATATGTGTTTGTAATAGATTTTTCGAATTTTTATAAAATAAAATTTTTGCATAAAAAGGGTGTTTTTTTTTTTAAATTTATTTTTTGATCCAACAAAAACCAACGATAATAACTGTTGTATACCAGTTTTAATAAAGTTATAAAAAGATTCTTTTCAAAAATTTTTATTAACACTAGCAGTAGGTACCCCCGTAGAACGTTTTTTGTTTTTTATTTTCTGACTATTTTCCAAATGACTTATTCATTTTAAACGATTTTTATAATCCCTTTATATAAATCAAAATTTCAAAAAGTATATTTTTCAATATGAAATAAATTTTTTTTTTAATTTTGCACTTATTCGTTGATAAATAAATTACTACAAAATGATAATAATTTTTTATTCAAGAATTCAAGTTGTTAAATTTTTGGAAATTAAATTCATTTAAGATGTTTTTTTTTTTAACTTTAAAGCACAAAATTTGTTGCATTATGAATACACGGATTTAAGCGGATCTCACCTAAATTTAAGTGGATTTCTGCATAGTTTTTTGCTAATAGAACTTTCATCTTAAATTAAAATGACAAATCACTTTAATTTCTTGAATTTTTATGTGAAAACACTTTAATAAAAAAAAAAAAAAAGAACTGGCATCCCCAACTATTGGTTCACTAGATTAGTGCCTTACCATCGTGCTATCTCACTGTTTTAAATGAATATGATAAACTGCAACTAAAGCTAAAGTGTGACTATAATTTTAAAATTTTAATTTTTTGTCGGTTTTTTAAGATAAAAATTCACATTAAAATAAGATGAACTTCACATTAAATTTAAGTGAGTTTAAGTGGAATCACCTTATTTTAAGGTGACATTTTTTTCTCCATGTAGGAATGAAAATGAAAACCATAGAGAAATGTTATTGTTTTTGTTCTATTTTTTGTGGTCGTTTTTTCTCTGTGCAGTACGAGAAGAAGCTAGATTCTTTTAACCTCACTCTCTTAAGCTAAGAACTTCAAAACTAATATCTATTTGTTAAATTTTTTTCAATCTACATATATTTTACTCCAGTGCTATGTTTAACATTTGTATTGTACTTTTTTTTTTCTAAATAATTAATTTTTCTGCCATAAAACTAGATAAAAATATAATTTCACCTGGTCCACTGCTGATAGCTAGGGATTACCTATGAATGATAAATACTTTTTGAGGTCATTGGGTATTGTCTCCCATTATGCTACAGTGTTGTCGTCTCTCCTAAGGAACAACAACAAATCACATTGTAGTGTACACCACAATTTTAAGCTCCATAGTAGAGAGTGCGAGTAATGCCAAATAACCAACATCAACACATACTTCGGGTGGAACTAATAAAACATTTAAACATATTGCACAAAATTGACAAAATAAATCGTTGTGTCGCACTAAATACAATAAGCAAACATAAAACAAACGACAAGCTTCGGCAAAACTTCCGCTACCACTGCCACTACCTTCTACACCGACACCCCCATCCACTACTACGATAGTAAAGCGCAAATTTTAGACTATCACACACGTTCGTATGTTGCTCATCCTTAAATTGATATCCTGAAACACGTTTCGGTGATATTCGGTTTACGTGCCGAAATGGAACGTGAATGAGAGTAAAACATACTAACAACAACAACGATGAACAAAAAAAAACCTGCATCACTTCTATATTGTTGCCTGGACAGAAAGACTATAACCTCATGGGTTTTGAAATGTGTGAAGGTGACTATAGGAGCGCAAAACCCAGCAGGATACTGCCAAAAAACAGTCCTGCAAAAATATTGTATTGGAATTTCGTTTCCTTTTCTTTTGTTTTATTTTGATTCTTTTTGTTTTGCTTCTATATCGTCCTTTCTCACATATCCTTGAAGCTTGAACTGAACATTTATTTCAATTTATTGGCTGTTCTAATCTTGCAATGCTGCTGCTGTTGCTGCTGCACAGCTAAATTATATCTCTACAGTCATTCTGCTTCTGCTCCTTTATATGGGAAACACATTCATATCCTTTCAACAAAAAAAAAGGAGAGCCAGGATTTTCGTAAATAAGTCACACCGTAAATATCCAATATATGGTTGTTGAGGGGATAAGAGAGGGAAAAAAGTAGAAACGTTCAGCACCTGCAAAGTGTAAGAAGAAATATGGTCGACAATTACACACAGAGAGTGGGCCAAAAAGGATAACCTCTCTGAAATTTAAAAGGACGAGAAGTTGCCACCATTTGAAAGAAGAAAAATACAACACAAATGTGGTCAGTGGAATTAAAGAGACACCTCAACACAGTGTAGCTCTCAACTTGAAGCAGAGATACAGAGTCGGTTCGTCTGTTCTGATGGTGGTCCTTTTAACAGCTTAAGTCCTTACAGTCGATCCGAAAAGCATTTAAAAATGTTTACAGAGCAAATTTACGATTCTATGTTTTTTTTTTTTTACTTTTACTTGGTTCGGTTCGAAGGACCAAAAAAGACTGATCTTCCTTTTTTTATTTTTTTTATTTCCTAAGTCTCTTTTGGGAATTTTACATAATTAATTTAGAGAACATCGCGATTGTGTTAGGATTTTTTGTTGTGTGTATATGACCAAAGTAGAGTGTGAGAGAGAGCCTTTGGTGTTATATTGGTTTGGCGATGGTGGCAATTTTTGTGTTAGCCTTGAGCTGGCGATAAATAAATGTAGATTTTCTCTGGTGATGTAAAATTCAAATCCATGTGGTTTTTACTTGTAAAATGGATTAGAAGAGGGATTTTGAATGGAATTGGACAATGTATGTTGCTTACTTGCATTTCATTTTAAGTGATTTTGAAAAAAACAGAAAATCTAAACCACTTTGAGTTGGAGGAAGATATAGTGTCATGAGTTTTTAAAGGTGTATATAAGCATGTTTTTCCGTAGGTAAACATCAAAGGGTATCAGCTGTCATTTTGAGATATTCTATCTCAGTTAAACTAGTGCTCAAAAATTTATTAAATAAAGATAAATTACGTGAAAAAGGATTGGTCCTAGAATGCTACATTGTGGCACCCCATTACTCTTCATTTATAAGTTTGAACACTTATATTATTTCAATTGAACTTGAGCTGAATATACCAGTGCCAAAAATGTTTGAAAAAAAAAGTTATAAGCAGAATATGGGCATATGGGAAAAAAGGTGAATGGGTGAAAAAGTTGGGTGGGTGTCAAAAATCTTGGTTTTTTAAGATTCACAAAAATAGCTTTTTGGGAAGTTCAAAATTCGATATCTCAAAAACTTTGCACGTTAGAGCCATTCTAATACTAGAATTTATACGACCAAAGGCCATTAGAAAAGTATAATTTGGATTCTATTAAAAAATATTTTTCGAGAATTTAAGGTAGGTACTGTAATTTACGGAAAAATAGATCTTAAAAATCGTTTTTTGTTTTTTTTTTCAATTTTTCTTAATATTTTCTGAAACAAAGTTATAGTTTTTCTGCATACTCTTAAATAAAGATTTTAATTCAAATAACTGCATTTCAAAATATTTAAAAATCAAAAATTTTGTCTGTAACTTTTTCAGGCTATTTTTTTTTTTTTTTTTCAAATTAAATTCGTCGAAAATTTAAAAAAATTAACTTTTTACTCAAAAATTATTTTTAAAATAGGCATAACAAAGTAATTTTTAATCAGGTTTTGTTAAAATCCAACCATATTTTTGTAAAAGATAAAAATAAAAAACCAAAATATCGTATTTTTGATTTTTTCTCAATATTTTTGAGGTTATATAAAAAATGGTTTCAGTAAAAGTTTTAGAAATTTTTATCATTCAAACTTTTTCATTTAAATTTTTTTCTATCTTCTTGTTTCAATTTATCTAGAGCTAAACAAGTAGTATTAATAAATTAAAATAAAATACCTTTTGTGGTCCTCCATTGACTGTTCTTTGAAGTTTGAACACTCGTTTCTGAAGATAGTTTTCTTCATGAAAAATGTTTAAAAAATCTTATACAATACCTATTCTGCAGATATTCAAAAGCTTTTGAATTATAAAAAAAAAAAAAAAAAAAAACCAAAAATTAATGGCGTTAATTAATTTAACCTAGGTTTAATACAACTTAACTCATAAAACCTTCCAAGGCTAAAAAAACTTTTATTAAATTTTCCAATTTCAACTTTGCCAATTAAAAAAATCGCGTACAACCAACTTTAATTCTATTTAAACTCAAAAAAACATTTAAAAATTAAAATCCTTTTAACCTTTAAAACCAAAACCAATATATCCATCCATTCTCTCAAATTATATCCATCGAAAACATAAAGGCAAAAGTACTCCTTTGGCATCCCGCTCAGTGGTATGGCTACTTTTATCCGTGGCATACCAATTCACTTTATACCCTTCCATCATATACTTTAACCATTTATATAGTCATATGAGGATCTCTTAACAGGAGTTTAACTTAATTATCATGGAAAATCAACGCTCTAAATTGCGCGCCAATAATTTCATAAAACCCACACGCCTTTTAAACTGGACTGGAGCGTCCATCATCTCTCTCTCTCTCTCTGACATCGAAAATAAAATAAAAAAAAATAAAAGTCCTGCTGACGGTGTGTCCTTTGTAAATTATTACGTTTAGGATATCCGAAAATGGAATTTGTTAATTAGATTTCTTGGTCCAATTCGGGGCCAATTCTTGATGGGTCCCCAGCATATCCATCAAGTGTACGCGGTATCAACTTATTTATATATATGAAATTGTTGTTGTAAATTCATAGTCGTCGTAGTTTGGTTGAGAGAGAGAGAGTTGTGATGCATTACGAAAGCAATCTGTCGGCCTATCTGTCTACTATCTGGTTTGATATGATTCTGTTGAATGTAAGGTACATCTCATATTCATAGGCAACATAGTATCCTTTTTGCTCCACAAAACCAAACGAACGAACGATGATGATGATGATGATGATGATGATGACGCATTTCTCTTTCGATGTGAAATTGTAATACATTTACCGGAATTTAATGCATTTTCCACAGACATTAATCACTTTGATGCAATACATCGAAAGATTGAATATCTTTACCCATCCTTCTGGGCTGCTCCTGCTGCTAGGATGTGATGATACACTAGCAAGGACGACCGAGTCGAGAGAATTGAGAATGGATGGATGGATATTTCGAAAATTCACCAACGTAACCAATAGCATCCCACGCATTCCCTTTGGCAGTCGCCACGCTATGATACCAAGGAATACTTACCCCTACCTCCCCTACCCTCTCAGGCATATGTCATTTTTCAAATATTGTAATATCGGTAGCATGATGGCAGCCCAATTGGGGCAAACCGAACCATATCCCTATCCAATCCATGCAACCGAGCTCATATGGATCGTTGGGTTTCACCTTCGTCAAACAGTGTTACTTTGTGTGTGCGGTAGATGGCGTGCTAGTGCATATATATCGAAACAAACAGAATCATCGTCATTATCATCATCATAATCATCATCATATTCATCGGTTCAGTGGCAATATAGTAGCTTCATCTGAATCCGAGGCAATAGCAGCAGAGTCATCGCCTCCGCCCGCCGCCACTGGCTGTAAATACAGAAGAGATAGATTGATATATTTCCTAACTCCAACCGTCTAACACCCCCTCACCCACCCATGAAACCATATCCACCTATTCTATAGTGTGCCAAATTTTTGAGGGTGGCTTAGTGCAACACCTTACTCCATTTAGTAACTTACCCCGACCTCCCCTTTTCCCTTCATTGTGCTCTTGAAAATGTCATTCTCTTTCACTCTCACGTCGTGTCATCGGTTTTGAGATACATTCACAGATGAATAGCTGTTTGTCTGCTTGGCTGCATCGTTCCGTCCAATTACATTTTTCTTGTGACAGATTCATCAATAATCCAGATACAGTTTCCAATTCTACAAGTTTTTTTTCTCTTTTGAATTTTTTTCTTCTTCTCTTTTTATTGTATTTTATGAAAGAGAAAGGGGAGAGGGTGGTCGATATATTCGATGTCAATATAGATATTCTAGATGAAAGGACAAAATGGACACATGAGAAGGATTTCTTCAATGATATTATATCTTTCTTCTTTTTAGACTAGAACTAGAAATGTTCAAAGGCAAATATAAGGCCTGTCTTTCTTATCATTTCTTGTCATGTTGTCATGGAAGTCACTTATAGGAATGAGGAGTAAAATCATCAGAAGAATCTGTTTTTAAAACAGCCGTAACTAATTAATTTGGAGAAATCCAGCCGCTTGAAGAAATAAAAATGGTTCAATGAATATTAACATCCAGTATAGGGTTTTCTGTGGAAAATCAGTTGGGATTCCAAGTATTGGAATTTTTTTGAAGGTCAATTTATTTCAAGATTCGATGAAAGGTATGTCATAAAAATATTTCTGATGTTCAAACAGAAATTTCTTTTATAAATGTTCGGAATAATTTCTGTTTAAAAATAGATAAGAGAAAGTGATATTTTTAGAATAAACCATAATTAAGTTAATAAATTTGCCTGCTGAAAACAGTGATGGATAAAATATTAACCTAAAAATACAAAAAAAAAACACTATTTTTTCCTTTAATACAGTAAAATAAGGAGAAAAAAGGGGTAAATCTCGGAATGAATGTTAGTAGAAATTTTTTTTGCTCAATATCTTCCTTTTGCCATTCTATAACCTATCTCAAAAGTCTAAAAAAAATCTCATGTCCGCAAGTCCTAATTTTCTTGGTTTGAAAATAAGGTGCAGATTTTAAAAAATTGGAAAACTACACTTCAGATATTTGTGTCAGATCAACATGAATAAGGTGCATTACTTTTCAGGGATGGTCAGGTTGACTTGTTTGTGAGTTTTATTGGAATTAGTGTTAAAAAATACCTTTAAATCATGTCGCTTATGTTGGTATACATATAAAAATTTAAACTTTTCTTTTTATTAATTTTTTAAAATCTTATTTTCAAACCAAGAAAATTAGGACTTGCGGACATGAGATTTTTTTAGATTTTTGAGGGTAGTTAAAGAATATCCAAACAAAGATTAAAATGAAAAAATTAGCCTATTTGCACTTATTCCTAAGATGAACAAGAATCTTCCATAGTGCATATCCTAAAATTTGCCCCTCCATCAAAAAATACCATTATATCGTAGGTATATATATTTTTTTAAGGGATTGTTTTGATTTTTAATAATGATGGATTCTAAAATCTTCATGCAAAATTTGATTCATCTACCTACCATAACTTTTAAGGGTTTTTCGGCAGTAAGTTTGCAACTGTTATAATAATATGAGTTGACAGATGAAAAACAGGTATAACTTTTTCCAGAGACGTCAGATTGTTTTGATTTTTGGAATCAGCATTAAAAAATACCTTGAAATCATGTATCATATGTGTATATACTACCATAGCCTATTTTTGCTAATTTTGAAAATCTCCATTTCGCGATATGACCTTGAAATCGCGACAAGCGGACATGAGATTCTTCTAGACTTTTGAGATATGTTATAGAATGGCAAAAGGAAGATATTGAGCAAAAAAAATTTCTACTAACATTCATTCCGAGGTTAAACCCTTATTTAACTGGATTACTTGTTTTTGGAAGATTTTGAAAAGTTTTTGGATTTGCAAAAACCTGTTTTGAACATTTGCTATCTGTAATTTTAGGTTATTGTTAGAATAACACTTAGAGATTAGTAAGTCTAGTTAAAAAAATATGACCTCAATGTGTAGCCATTGCACAGTGGGTCCCGCCATAGGTCAAAAATAAAAAAAGTAAATGTCAATTTTTTAAAATCCAATGATTAAACAACGTTCTACAATCTCCCATCGAACCAAAACCAACAAAAAATTGTTACCCTTTTTTTCATTTCTTAATAGCCATTCAAAGTCGGTATATAAAAAAAGGTAGGTACAGTTTTTTAATCGCTGCAGTTATAAGGTGTGAACTTGCGATAGTGATAGCGGGTGTTAAAAATTGTGAACAGTATTAAATTGTTATGGATATTAAACGAGAAGGTTAATACTTTCTAAAAACATAAATTATATTGTTAAATAACATTAAGGCTAATTGTAATGGGGCTCGTTAGCGAAGCAATTTTAACCATTTTTATTTAGCTCAATTTTCATTAAATTAGAGATTTAGTTGGTTTGCCTTCGAGTGCCCTCTACAATTTAAGTTCTCAAATGAAGAATACCGTCCTACCTTTCGAAATAAAAGCGCCGTTTTTTCCCCTTTTTTCCCCTTTTCGAGTAATACGAGTTTAAATGACGATACACGGAGAAAAAAAAATTACAACGTAAAACTAAAAAAATTCCTTTTTGGCACTATTATTTTTATAAAAGACTGAACTAAAGGGTAAGGGTAAAGTGCTCGACTGACAGGCAGGTCCATTTCCGGCATTAACCATTTTTACTTGCTCAATAGGGCAAGTATTGGTTTCGTGTAAAAAAAAAAATTCGAGGTTTTAATCAAAACTAACATTACGATGATGGAGAAGTCCGAAAAAGTGGTTTTCGTCATGACGTCCGTCGGTCTGTGCGTCGGTGCGTCGGTGCGTCGGTGCGTCGGTGCGTCGTCACAAAAAGCTGTACATGAAGCTGCAGCCTAAACGGGTTGAGGGATTTTCTTGAAATTTGGTACAGATGATTTTTTTGTAATTTCCAAGGTTGGTTTTTTTTTGTTTTTTAATATCTCGCTTTAAACGTATACCTCCCATACAAAGTTTTGGAGTTATTGCAACTTTCTCGAAAACGGCTCTAACGATTTTGATTAAATTTAACATACGTAATGCTGTTTGCAGTTCTAACATAACTGCGTTTTTAGTTTTTCTCAAAAAATGCGGATAGTGAAAATATGACATTAACTCTTTTTTAAATCGCGGATGTCGGCTCTTCCCCTACATCTTAATGGAGTTATTGCAATTTTCTCGTAAATGACTCTAACGATTTCGATTAAATTTTACACAAGTAATGTTATACGTAAATCTAACGTAACTGCATTTTTAGTTTTTCTCAAAAAATACGGATAATGGAAATATGACTTTACATTTATTTTTTAATCTTTGATGTCGGCTCTTCCCGTACACCGTTAATGAGTTATTACAATTTTCTAGACTTAATTTGACATACATAATGCTTTAAGTGATTTTAATATATGTAGCTAATTGCGTTTTTTGTTTTTGTCAAAAAAACACCAGTAACAAAAATATGGCGTAAGAAAAACTAAAAAAAAAATTATTTCGTATGATTGCATTTCTTATGAAATTCCTTAAAAAAATCAAATTTTAACTAATTCAAAATATTTTTTTTTTTAAATCTTTGACATAAAAGCTACTTTTATCATAAGAGCAAGTACGTGCGGCCCCAGTCGTGCATTTTATTTTTTTTATATTTTCAAAAAAAAAAATTTTTTTACCTTTTTTTATTTTTCTTAAAAATAACCAACATTTTAAAAAACTGACTTGATGCATTTTTTTGCAATAATAAATCATATAAAATGATAATACAGGTGTTTCATTAAAAAAAAAATGGTCATTATATTTTTGACCGCACTTTGTATGGGAGGTGACCCACGAATATTAGATGAATGTACTCGTACGTTGGGTATATTAATATTGTTGGTTTAAGTTTAATAAATTCGTTCTTAGTTTCGTAGAAGTTAAAAGTTGATTAAAAAACGGTTTTAATAACCATTTCTGATATGTTCTTTCTTAAATTATACTTGGTTTTTTGATCATATTAAAGCATTTTTAAGGTCAAAGAAGTCGATGGAAAAATGTTTCACGTATTGGAGGGTTTTTTAGTTACATAGCTATATATATTTTTTTTACATTTTATATAAAGCTTCCCATTACTTCCCATTTCATAAAAAAAAACAGCTCATGATTTGAGCCGTGAAGCCTGAATTGCGACTTCATCATTTTTGAACCAAATTATAGTCTTATTCCTTTGTAACACCTTTTGTCCATGTTTGTTCACTAAAAATTTTTTTTTGTTCACCCTTCAAAAAATTTTCGAGAAAATTCATTTTTTACGGGAAGTCTGAAAAATGAAAAATCACCTTAAACGCTCAAAATTTTTAAATAGAAGTATAAAACCATTTGGAAACGTTTTTCCACCTCAAGTTCTTTACACACCCCAAAAACCATCGTTTGTCCACCCAATGTTTAGGCGATATTCGAAATGCAAAATTTGCACTGAAAAAAAAAAAACAAAAGTGTTTTTTCGTAGGGATGTACTCCTACTTTTTATTGTGAGAAAAAAAGTCGTGGTGAGTATAAATTTTTTTTTTGATTAGTGTTTACAGCTGTGGTGAATAAAAAATATTTTATTTTTTTTTTTTTCAGAAAAGATCTGAAAAATCTCTCCCATAAAAAATTTAAAACAAGATGAAACGAAAACGCGACACGAATATTCAACTTGTTATAACTTTTTTGTTTTATTAGATAGATGAATAAAATTTGTACTGTAGATAGGTAATTAAATAACCTATAATTGTACAAAATTTCAATAAATTTCAATATTCAAAATTCTGAGATAACGGTGCACATACAAATAATAATAATGATATAAAATTTATTATAGGTTTGTCATTTAAAAAATGGATTTAATGGCGTTTGAAGAGAAAAGAGATTGTTTTGCTTTTCTTATGAAAACTAATTGGGTTAAAAAAATTCTAGCTCTTTTTGACATGTCCGATATAAATATTTTGAGCTGAAACAATAAGCTTTCAGATGGTAACATTTTTTTATTGCAAGAAAAATGATTTTTAAGGTTTCACTTCAACCGCGTGTGAATTGCACACATGATTTTTTTTTTAAATAAGTTTGGTAAAAAAATCAGTTTACTTTGTTAAAAAAAAACCCTCGTTTTTTTAAATTCACTCAGTTTTATTATTTTTTTAAAATTACTTTCAGTAGTCTTTTTTATGAAAGAACACTTATTTTTTTTAAGAAAATAAACTGGGCTTTAATAATAAGTGAACAAAATTAATAATAATCATTTACTTTTTTTTTTTTAATAAAATGGTATTAAAGTGAAAAAAAAAAACAACTTAAAAATCGAAGAATCGTTTGCTACCAATGTGCAGAGAAACGGTTGGCCGCAGATAAAAAAAATTGGAATAAACTTAAACTGTAATAAATTCTTGATTGATTGTAAGAACTAGACGTAGTTTTGCAAAGATAAAGCCATTTAAAGGAAAAAGAGAGCAAAAATCATAAAAACCGCCATAACTCAAAAACGGGACGAAAACGAGAAAATTACCTCTTATGTTTTTTGACGTAAAATTACTTAAGGAATCCATGGTTTTCATTTGGGTCGGTGACTGTGGAACACCCTGTATATATATTTAGAGTTATTAATTATTATATTTAAGTTTAGAGTTCTTATTTTTTCTTACAACAAACGGCTTACGTTTAAGTGCTCAAATGTTTCAATTTATTTTTTTTTTTGAATTTTAAGAACTTTTGAATTTTTTAGTACCTACCTACAAATTTTGTATTTTGAATATCTTCTAAAAGTAGTTTGAAGAAAAGATTGTACCTGTAAAGCGATCGAGGTTGAAAAACAACAGAAGTTTGAATTAAAAAAAAAATAATTTTGGAGATTTTAGAGGACTTCGAATTTTTCGAAGCAACAGAAAAGGTTATACCAATTAGGGACAGATCTTCTTGGAGTATTCGTTTACTTTTGGTTCTAAATAGCCTATAAGTAGCAAGTTTAAATCAGCTATTTAGAAACCAAGCCTGGCAATAATTTCAATGAAGACTTTAACCCTCTACTGCATACGAAACCAAATATGGTTTTGTCTGTTTGTATGCACTTTTCTCTTCTCTGTTACAAAAAAAATTGTAAAGATTAAATACAATCCTCTTCTTTGTGTTTCTGAGAACCCAAAGAGATAGTTTTTGAAGTTATACTTCTTATGGGAGGGTGGGTATGAAAATTTACTTTTTGACAAGAATGTCAAAGGGATTATGACGCGATCACCCTGGGTAGCAGGGCTGTCGTTTCACCTTTAGAGTACGCAGTACTTTAGTATTTAAAAATGCAGTACGCCACAGTACGGCAAACATAAAACACACAACACGTAGCAAGTAACATGTTTCATGTGGCAAGTTGCATGTGGCAAGTTGTATGTGGCAAGTTGCATGTGGCAAGTTGCATGTGGCAAGTTGTATGTGGCAAGTTGCGTGTGGCAAGTTGCATGTGGCAAATTGCGTGTGGCAAGTTGCATGTGGCAAGTTACATGTGGCAAGTTGCCAGGGTTGCAAAAAGCTAACATTTCAGCTCAGTTCACAGCTCAGCTCAAATTTGAGCTAGGTACCATAGCTTAGCTCATTTGAGCTGAGCTGAAAGTGAGCTGAGCTGAAAGTGAGCGCCCCAACTTCCAACGCCTACATCTCGGAATTTTGAAAAAAATGAAAAATTTTTTTTTGATGCCAAAAGGTAGCGGGGACTCTAACCTACATTTGGGTATAACTTCTATCCCTGTAGGTACACGCGTTCTCAAACCAGGAGAACTTAAAGGTAAAAAAAAAGTTAAGCCCGATTCTGAAAAAATAGGCATGATGTGGCGGTTTAACATGCAAAGCGATTTTTTAAAAATCTGACAATGTGCAAAGCGTAGGCCCATGACACAAGCTATCATTTGGCATCACTCCCAAAAATTGCTCTCAAGCGGCTTAGCTTCCAGGAGCGTTCAAAGATTCGGGGATTTTTCGAAAAAAAAAATTTACCCCAACTTTCAAACACGATTTTCTCGGAATTTTGAAAAAAATCGAAAAACCGGATTATACCACTTTCGGGTAGCTGAGAATATAAGCTTTCATATGGCACCACTCCCCTGTCTCTAGATCAAAGCGTTCCAACGCCTATATCTCGGAATTTTGAAAAAAATGAAAAAAAATTTTTTGATGCCAAAAGGTAGCGGGGACTCTAACCTACATTTGGGTACAACTTCCATCCCTGTAGGTACACGCGTTCTCAAACCAGGAGAACTTAAAGGTAAAAAAAAAGTTAAGCCCGATTCTGAAAAAATAGGCATGATGTGGCGGTTTAACATGCAAAGCGATTTTTTAAAAATCTGACAATGTGCAAAGCGTAGGCCCATGACACAAGCTATCATTTGGCACCACTCCCAAAAATTGCTCTCAAGCGGTTTAGCTTCCAGGAGCGTTCAAAGATTCGGGGATTTTTCGAAAAAAAAATTTACCCCAACTTTCAAACGCGATTTTCTCGGAATTTTGAAAAAAGTCGTAAAACCGGATTGTACCTGATTTTTTTTTATGATTAAAAAAGAAATATTTTACTAAAAAAATAGAAATATATTTACTATTAACCCTAGAAAGATAATCTACGTCTGTAAGACGTATGGCGTGAAAAGAACTGTTTTATCTAATTCAATTCAAATTTCTGGGTTTTTGTTAAATTGATTTGATTTATTATATCACTTCTTTAAAATAATCTAAGTAATGAGTTAAATAAATATGACAAAAAGTGTTAACATAAGACCAAAAATCTTTTTTAGAATCATACGTCTCTGAGACGTATATTATGATTATCTTTCTAGGGTTAAAAAAACCAAGAGAAAGATCACGAAAAATTATCTGTTTTATTTATAAAAATATCCATGTGTTAAAATAATTCCATTAATAACTAGAACCAAACATCTTGAGCTATGGTGTTTTATAAAAGTTTAAAATATCTTCATATTTCATTATACTTTCCAAATAAAAATCAATGTATCCTCTCACCCATCACAGCTCAGATCAGCTCACTTTACTTTAGCTCACCCAACAGCTCAGCTCAACCATCAGCTCAGCTGACTTTCAGCTCAGCTCAAATGAGCTGAGCTATGGTACATAGCTCAAAAGTCAGCTAGCTCAAAATTTGAGCTGAGCTGTGAGCTGAGCTCAGCTAACTTTTGAGCTTCGTAGCAACCCTGCAAGTTCCATATTGCTACTACTAGTGCTGAAGCACACACAATTCTCAAAAAATTACCATTTCGTACATTTTATGCGCAATTCATTTACTTTCGTTAAACCGTACGTTCTGAACCGCACAACATGTGTAAATTTCACAGAATAAATTGAAAACTACATGGACGCAAGGAGGATGAAAAAATTAATTTATTGTTCACTTGATAAAAATGTAAAAAAATGATGTGTGGATTAATTAATTTAATAATAGAAATTAAAAATATCAAATGAAATTCATTTACATATACTGAATGAGAAGTATAACTTCAGTCGCGTGTACATGTGTACACACACTCTTTTTTTTTCGTGTGTCCGACACAAAATAAAGGTGTATGTTATGATCACAGGTGAGTCGATCAGTCGTGTGCATTGAAATCGAAAGTGTAGAATATATTCATACTTTAAGTGTTAATTACTGCGTTTGTTTGGAAAGTAAAGTGGAATTAAAAATTTATTTTTGATCGATTGTCTAATTGTGTATGCTATGAACCAATTTTTATTGAAAAAAAATTATTGGCCTGGTCTTGGGAGGGCAAAAAGTAGGGAAGCCATATTTGGCTTCGTATGCATTAAGGGGTTATCAATCTACACAATTTGTTAAATTTTTTGTTTTAAAATTTTGTTTCTTTACATTGTTATTTTGCTTGGAAGCTATGTTTTACTTCAGAAATGGAGCCCCTTCGCTTTTAGAGACATTTTTCTCATGTTAACACCATTTCCAGCGGCGTAACCACAAAAATTGTAGGGGGAGAGGTGCTCACCTATAATATTTTTCAGTCATTTTTATTACTTTTTAGTTTTTGTAAGATCTGGGAGTGGCTGAAAATGTTGGAGCAAGACTTACTTCGACAGTGGAAAGAATGTGAACCAAAAAAAATATATATAACGGACAAAAACAAATTGCTTTTCTCGGTTCCATGTCTTAAAATGAGCCAAATTTGAATTAATTCTTAACCTTTTGTAATGCAATGTATTTATTTTACTTTAATTTTGTTTTTAAATATTTATCTTTTGATATTTTTAATTGTATTCTTTACATAATCTGAATAAATAATATTTGTAAAATTTCTTACCCCTTAATGCATACGAAGCCAAATTTGGCTTATAAACAAATTTTTTAATGAAAACCATTATAAAACAATCCAAAGAACCCATGTAAAGCATTTTTTAATTTTTTCGTCCGCTAATATTAATTCATGCAGTAGAGGGTTGAGTTCATCTTCAAAAAGCCCGTTGGACATTGTGGGTTTCGACCAGAATTCTGTTCAGATTGCCTGCTAGGGACACTCATAGACCACTTCTCAGCATATAATCAATGCCGTCTTTACCATAAGGGCACACGGGGCCCGTGCCCAGGGCCCCCATTCTCAGGGGGGCCCCGAAGGAACGAATATTATATTTTCAAAACATTTTTGTCGGGCAGACCATCTACCAAAAAATTTTAGTTTTTATATTGCAACCAAACAATCAAATAAATTTTTTTCCACACGGAAAATATACGTTTTCAAAAAGAAATCAAATTAATGTGGACAAAATTTTAAATCCAAACCACCAAACCCAAATTCAATTTTCAAAAAAAAATAAGACAATAATATTTTCAAAAAAAACAAGAAAAAGATTAAGATTATTTATTAATAAAAACAACGAATTCTCATTCCATTCGTCGCCAAAAAAAAACATCAATACTTTTTTCGTTGGAAAACGTTTGATAAAAAACTATTGCCGGCTCGTCGACACCGACAGTACATCAATGTTTTGGTTCAATGGAAAACGCCATGGTACAATGGTTGGCACCCCCAAGCATTTTTTAATTTGCACTGCGAATTGCTCTCGTATTTAAAGAATTTAAAAGTTTTCTTAATTTTAATATCAGGATAAACCTTTTTATGTAGAAATTTTCATTAAAATCGGTTGTGTCGTTTACATTAAGAATTTGGTTCTATGGCAAGTAGGTACCGTTAATAACGGTCCAAAACATATGTTTTTTCTTTCAAAAGTGCGGCCTTATTTGCAGCATTACATGTTTTTTTTTTTCAAAGCAAAATTGTTATCCGTTTTTGAGAAAATTGCAATATCTCGAAAACTTTATATTGGAGATATCCGTTGAAAAAGAGACATTAAAATAAAAACACAAAAAAATAAAAAAAACATCTCTTGAAAATTACGTAGAGATCGTCTGTACCGAGTTTTTAGCAAATCTATCAATCGGTTTGAGCTCTTTTTTTCCAATTCTTCAAACTGAAACTTATAACGGATACAGGGTATAATTATTGGCAGTATAAAAAGTACAATTATTGGCAGTGGCAACGATTGATGCCTCAATGCACGTATTATTGGCACCCCCTGTCAATAATAAAGACACTAGGTACTTTATATGAAACGATATATTGGCACCCCTTTTTAACCCTCTGTCGCCACACGGGTGCGAACTAGGCAAGACAAAAATAAAAACAACTACGATTTTTCAAAAAAGTGGTCACAAAAATGTCTCTTTATTAGGGTGAAAATATTTTTTTTTCGGAATTGTGAAAACAATATTCGAATTCCTCGGAAAATTCTACATCAATTTCATGTAGCGACATGAAAAAGTATGAACCAAATTCGCACCCGTGTGCCTGTTACGTTACAAAAAAGAGGTGTGTCTACCATAACCATTGCGCTTAAGCCAACCATTGTACTTATTTTACTTTCCAAAAGGGCCCCAAATTCTTCTGTGCCCAAGGGCCCCAGGATAGTTAAAGACGGCCCTGCATATAATCCTTCTTTCTTACAGGAGTTTCTGTATTGTTTCTAGTATTAACTGATATCGCTATATCCTTCGCATTTTTTTTTTTTACTTTCTCTGTAAAATCCATTTGGAGCTGATGTCTTGAATTTAATCATATTTAATGTTTTTTTTAGAACTAATATTATTCGACATCATTGCTTTTCTGATGATAGTGTACGATTGATTTTTTTTTGTCTTACCCTTTTCAGCCAAACATTTATCTTTTAGTTTAAAACACTTTGTTAGCCTTAATTCTCAAACATAAAACGATTGAATTTCATAGCAGATAGCACATGTTTAAACAATTTCATGCATTTGTACCAGGTAGAGCATCCTTTCTTTAAACTACAATACTACGTGTCTTCAATCAATATTCCACAAAAAAAACTCTCCTAAAAACTTTCCTACAAAAATACGAGTAAAAAGTGCAATTCTGATCGAAAAGGATTCACAAGAAGACAACACACAAAAAAAAAAAAAATCAACTAACGAAATCGACTTCCTTCCCAGCCATTGGCTTCATTTATTGAAGAAGAGGAGTTTTCAACATGTTCGTATGAAGAAAAATGAGTAAAAAAAAACCTACCTTACAAACTTTCTTAACAACTCTCCTTTTTTTTTTGGTATATCCTTTCCTTTAGACCTTTTTTTTTGTGCTTATTTGTGCAAAGAGAGATCGTACGTGCATATCGCCATTTTGGTTGGCTGTGAGGAGGGGGTCTTCCTTTCGTTGATATGACGTGTCAGTGTGCGGTGGAATAGTGGTAATGGTGGTGGTGGTATAATATGAAGATATTCTATTATTACTTAAAAGTATTATCCTTACATGTTTGTTTACTCTCATATTCAACATCCGGCTGTTAGAGAAAACTCCTTTTTAACTCTTTTTATCTGTCGGTGATATATAAGTTCTATGAGGATATCTCCAAGTTCACATATTTAAGTGAAAACCAAAAAATGTCCTTACAGGATTTTATAAAACAAATCTTCAAAACTGGCGAAATTCTTCTTTCAAAGTTCCAAAAATTTATTTCCGGTGCCTTGAAACTTTCTTAAAATATATCTCTTCATTCTGAGTTTCCTGCGAGAATTCGTGGTTTTCCTTTTACTGACTTTGGTTGGAAAGGAAAGATGTCGTCTACATACTCCACGTTTGTCGTATTCGTCGTCTCTATTTCTTAAGAAACAAAACAACACCTCTTTGTTCGTTTTTTTGTTTGTTTGATAAAATTGAAACAAAAACTCATATGTGTGAGCAAAGCCATAATCCTAATGACGACATGAAGCAAATCCTAGCCAGCAAAAAAAAAAAAGGACAAAAACGACGACGACGATGGAAGAACGACTAAGAAGTTATGAAAATTCTTTGGCTCAATGCCAAATGTGGTATGAGGTAAATTGTATGCCAACCAAATCTAAAATCCAACTTTAAGGAAAATGTAGAAAAAAAAATCAATTTTCTTCGCCGAAAACACGCAAATATACAAAAAAAAAAAATAAAGAAGGCTTCCTTCGTGCGATGTTCAATGTGTTAAACGGAAGCAAGGAATCGAGTTGCAATTTAGATAAACTGTTGCGTTTGTCGGAATGAATACGAAGTTTAAATTGCACAAAAAATGGAAATAGAAGAAACGAATGAGTGAGGGGGGGGGAGGGTAGAAGGAAAGGCTAAATGTGCGAAATGTGGATGAAGAACAGCTCCTGAGGGTATTATAAGAGTTTTTGAAATGTCTAATTGAATCGAAGTGGTTATAATGTGCAGACATGCTCTGAGGCAGAAAATGACAATTAGTTGATTACTTGAGATGGAATTTAATTTTTTTTTTTTTTACATTTTTTTGTTTCGTAAGAATATGTCTTTATCGAATGGCGTTAGAGGCATAATATGCAAAATCAGTATTGCTGTGAGATATTATGTCACAGTCATAGGGGTAAAACAAAATTTCAAAAAATTGGCTATTATCTAAACGCGACAGTTTAAAGATGTGAATTTTTTTTATCAATAGATAAATTTATTGCAAGACTGACAATGGTATTGAAAAAATTCTAAAAAAAATTTTAAACCAAGCTATTAATGATTTCCTAAAACTAAAATATGAGGTAGACCTTTGACAAAGTAGTGATTATAGGTAGGGGAATTTTTTTTTGACAATTTGAAAAACACCATTCAAAAGATAATAAAAAAAGTTAAGGGTCTGATACATATTTTTTTTAAATCTCTGCGTTTTGAAATATGAATTTTTGAAAAACACCTAGGTACTTATTTTTAGGTATTTTTGGGTGAGTTTTTATTTTTTTTAATTTTTTGTAGTATTCAAAAAATCTCAAGTTTATAGAACTTGCAAAAAATTGGTATTTCAAAATGGTTTTTGATCGAATAACGGGAAAAACAAGTTTTTTTGTCCCAAGTTCTTTGACCTTTTATAACCGTTTTTTATTTTTATCTTTTTTTCTACAAATGAAATTTATATTGTAGATAGATAATAGACAGGACTATATCTGTTCAAAATTTTAATCAATTTTGTAGTCACAATTTTGAGATAACGGTAAAATAAAGTTCTATTATTCAACAGGTTCTATCTTTTGATCTAAAGCAAATACAAATTTGATTTTACTTTATTGAGCATCCTGATGATGTTACCTTTCATTTGGTATATCACACATAACTGTACATTCACTACAAGCTACACAATGTTAAATTAAAAAACTTGCGAAATACCTCAAAACACCTGTGGAGCTGTTGGTCATGAACACCATGAACCAGTGTGGGAAGTACCGTACATAATCTCAGTTTGGAATTTCGACATGTTTGGCTTTAAAAAATTCTAACTTTTTTTCTAGGCATCACAGAAAAAAGGTTAAAACGTAATATGAAAGGTGAAATTATAAGCTTTTACATGATATAAAATTTTTTATAGGTTGTCTTAAAAAAAATTGATTCAATAGCGTGAGAATATAAAATTATATTTTTTTTTTGCTTTTTTTGATGAAAATTGATCGAGCTAAAAAAATTCTAGCTCTTTTTGCAGATGCCTAACAGACATGAACGATTTATATATTTTGAGCTGAAGCAATAAGCTTTCAGGTGGTATAAAATTTATTAAAGGTTGTTATAGGTATCAAAAAAATGAATTTTTGGGTGATGGAAATGATTTTTTCACTTTTTACTTGCTATATAGGTACTATAGGGCAAGTTTAGGATTCGTAAAAAAAATCGAACTCGAGATAACAATTTTACATGACATTACGATGATGGAGAATGCCAAAAAAGTGGGTCCGGCAATTCTGTCTGTCTGTCCGTCTGTCTGTCTGTCAGTATGTACCTCGAGCTACAGCCTAAACTATTCGAGTGATTTTGTTCAAACTTGGTAGTTAACAGTTTTGGGTGATTCCCTAGAGGACAAATTCAAATTTTTTTTTTAGGACCAAAACTAACGGTACCTGCCATATAACGGAAATAGAAAAGTTAATTTTTTTCAAAAACGCCTCTAACGATTTTGATTAAAATTTTTGAGTGTAGTATTACACATAAGAGCCAACTTTCAAAATAAAAAAAATATTTTTTTTACCTTTATTAACGGTACCTGTCATAGAACGGTTTTTTTGATTTATGAATATCTCGTTCAAGACCACCCCGATTTCAACGAAAATTTTTATACAAAAGCGTTTAGATGAAAATAATATTAAAATTTTAGAAAAATTTCAAAAAACTTATTTTTAGATTTTTAAAAAATATTTCAAAATTTTTTTTTTGAAAAATCAATATTTTGAAAACGGGTTTATGAAAAATTTTGAAATTTCGTTTTTATGTGCAAATAAATTATTTCTTCAAAAAGGCATACCAACTTTTTTTTTGAAAAATGTTAGAAAATTTTTATATATAAAAAATTATTTTTTAAAAAAACGGCTCTAACGATTTTCGAAAATTTTTTTCTAAAAATTCCTTTTTATACAAGAAGTAAACATGCATACTTGGTTTTTTGTGAAAGGTCATTTAAAACGGTATTTAATTAATTATAAAAACAGATTTTATTTTTTTTATTTCTTGAAAATATCAAATTTTAAATTTTCTTAATTTTCTTGAATAAAAAGCTTTAACATTAGAGTAACTTTAAGCATAAGAGCAAGTACGTGCGACCCCAGTCGTGCATTTTATTTCATAAGAAATGATTGTTTTTAATAAATTATTTTAATACTTTTTGCGCATTGTAAAAATTTAAAAATGGTTTTATTATTTAGAAGAAATATTTGGCTTTTTAATGGTATAATTTTTTTTGCAAGCTTTTAAAAAAAAAAATTATTATAATGAAAAGGTAATTTTCTTTAGCTTTTTCTTGTAAATTATGATTGTTTGAAATAAATAAAAGCTTCAATTGAATCATTTTAAAAGCACACAACCCATTATCGTCCGTTAACCGGCTTTACAGACAACCTCTTTTTTTACAGCTTAAAACTGATTTGAAACAATGTTGTGTGATACAAAATATACTTTTTCTTTTTTAATTTTTTTGAGGGTTCATTTTTGAATAATTTTTTTATTAATTTTCCAAAATATTCACCATTTTCTTCAGTTTTCAATATTCTGCTGTTCTAATTTTTTTTTTTTACAATATACTGTAAAAGAAAATGGTAAAAACAAGCGCGTGTTTTTTAAATTTGCAAAATTTTTTGTTTATTTGATTATTTACTTCCTTTGTTAATTTTTTTAATACTCTTTTTTCTTTTGATGAATTAAAAAAAAAAAAAATTATAAAGAAAAAATTAAAAATTTATTAAGAATATAATAATTCGCAATTAAAAAAAAGTTCTTTAAACATGATAGTTTTCCCTGAAAAATAGTGTTTTTCGGTTCTAAACAAAATTTCAATTCTCAGTAAATTCCACAATAATTTAAGTTTAACATTTGAAAATTTCAAACTCAAATCACAGTCCTTTTCTATTCAATCAGTTTTGAATGGATTTACCTCGTATCTACACAACAAACGTGACAGAATATGTCATCGCAAACATCCATTTCATAACCAAAAAAATGACATATCAACAAATCCTTTTGCGATTATATTAATAATTTAATAGTTATTTTGGAAAGAACATGTCACTTTTGCGATTACCATGTGTCATTATATACCTCTTATCACTCTTTACCTCTCTATATATCTATCTCTCTCTCACACTCTCATTAAAATAATGACACAAAACATATATAGCATATCCAAAAATCCAACATTAATGAACGCATTCACCGTGCAAGAGTTTCACATCACCAATTAAAATTTGGAAAATTTCAAAATATATTATAACCATCAGACAATCCGCCTGCCAGCCATGTTTAATACGCTTACATACACACAAATGATATATTCCAATTTATAAATTCGATGATAGAAAAACATCATCAGTATTATTATACACAGCAGAGTGTTTCTATAGTATCACTCTCTCTTTCTCTTTTGGTCGTTATAGTATCCAACAAAAAAAAGAAGTTAGGGGAGAAGGGGGTATGCCTAATAAAATCCATCACAATAATGGCGACTCAATATATATCTCTTTACACACATGTTTACCTTTTATTATTCATCATATCCCCCCTCCCCCCCTTTTCATATTGATGGTTTATTTATATGTAACCCTTGGAAATATTTTGAAAATTTTGAGGAAAAATCTTTTTTGCCAGGACAACAGAACAGCACGCAAACGGTACATCGCGTTAACCTAATTAGTGTCAAATTATTGAAAAGCATTTGACACATTATTTGGGATGTTTTCTGATGTCGAGTCAATGTTGATGTCGCGTTTAACTAAAATTTTACCCAGGTACAAACAAACACAAAAGTTGTTCACATGGAAATGTGTCCTCGTTCGTCCTGGATGATATAATATGGTTTTAGTCAGGATTTGCATGTGCTTTTGTGATAATAATGATGCTTGAACTGTAATACGTCTATTTTTTGATGTGAATGACGATGAAAGATGTGTGTATAGTAAACTTCTTCCCCCTCCCCAAAAAAAAATATGATTTTTTGAATATAAAAGAAAAGTTTGGGATGGTTTACTTTCAAGGTATATGAAATGAATATTACTCAAGGATTTTGTATGATGAAACGAGTTCGATTCTGGCCTAAGGACACCATGGTCATCATTCATCAGAAAACGTTCCAGGCTCTCTCTTGGCTTGGCATATATGAAATGTATACATTTCAAAGTTTCTCAGTATAAAAGGGTGGTACCATCATCATCATCAGAGTAGGGTATTCAGAGTATAACCGAGCAATCTTTCATTTCATCGAGTTAAAAATTTGATACGGCCGAGCCGGTGTGTGTTTGTGTCCTTGATGAGCAGGTAGAGCAGTTCGGTTCTGGTTCGTCAACAGGCATCACACAGGTATAAAGAGTGTGTGGGTTTTGGTTGCACTGGCTTTTCAAAAAGTTTTTATCTACCCTGATGCACATGGGTTTTATTGGTTTACATCACTGCAGCAGCAGCACCAAAAAATGTAAAAAAAAAAAAACTTACAAACTATGATGAAAACTCAATTTTCATGAGTCCTTGGTTTTTTTTTTATTCTATATTTTGAAGTATAAATGGGGATATAGGATGTGAAAGTTATACTAGCAGTATTTGGTATCAAGTCTATTTATGATCACATAGCTAGTATCTACAGCTGCAGGGTGATTTTGATGATAAGAGAACGACGAGTGCAGTATGCTGAAAGAACATAAAAATTGATAATTGAATATCAGTTTCAAAAATATGTGGCAGTAGCTATGTATTATACGTAAAAAGCAGCTTGTTAGGGGCAAATAATCACGGATTTGATATGCAAAACTTGTCTCATTAAAAATTCAACTTTTGATCAGAAAAAAAAGGACCTTCCAAAAAGGCCTTACACGAGGAGGTAAGGTATTGTAATGTTTTATTCCGGGTTCACAATAAAACTTATTTAATTTTCACTTATATTTCCGTTCAAATAAGAACACACTTTATTTCAACTCAATTTACTTTTATTATTCGCTCAAACAAACACACTTTTAAATCACTTTATTTACTACTAACAATTCGCAACACTTTATTTCACTTTGTACTGTACTCTTTCACTTTCAAGATTAAACTGTGTCCGGTCGGTGTCCACGCTGCCCTTTTATACCTGAAATTCGGAATTCGAGAATGTCTTCGAAGGTTCTCGTCTTTGCTTCTCGAAGCTTCCTTTCCAAGAGGGGGCGCTTCATACTTCCAGTCCAGTGGGATATTTTGGGATATTCAGCAGTCGAGGGAATTTCTTTGGATGCGTTCAGAGGGTAGTTTCTTAATTACTAAAAGTCCGTTCACATTTCTACCTTTACTGTAGCAGGTAGTGTGTTCAGACTTTTATCTTAAAAGTAGTTCGGTAATTCATCGTTACAGTATATTAATTTATCGAAAATTATAGAATTCATTGGATTTTTTTTTTGCAGTTAAAAAACTTTCAAAATTCTCTATGGTAACCGTATTATGTGTTACACCCTCTGCTTAATAAGGTCAAGCAAAATTTTTTACATTCGGCCTTACAAGAGAATTAACACTGGTTTGTAATAGAAAATAAGGCCCAATGTTAGCAAATAAAGACAAATGAGAATAAGAGCAGACACAGGGACATAACGCTCAGGGAAATAATACTCAATTTGTGAAGTTTTGTCCCTTCCATTAAGACATAAATTCCAAATAAAAAAAATGGGTCTTATGTCCCACCAAGGAAACTATGTTTCAAAAGAAGAAAAGTGAGAACCAAAGTAGACACAGAGACATGTGTGGATCAGAATCAAAACCCATTTTATCCACTTTTTTTGATTTCGAGTAAATCGAGAATAACTTGTATCTCGTAAACGAAACATTTTTTAGTACTTTTTTAAATGCAGGATTGATTCAATTAGGATTCCCTACAGTTTAAGTCTAGAAATCGTGATCTGAGGGTCTTAGTTTTAGAGTTATACCCAAAACAAATATGGATAAAATGGATTTTGAGAATCACCTCTGAATTTCAGACCAAAATATGAAAATATGGCATTAAAAAAACTCAATTAAAAACGAGAAAACTTTATTTCCTTTTTTTTAACTACGCCTACTTTCTTGAACAAATAATTTCAATCCTAAATGCCGAAAATTTTTTTTTCAAAAATCCGTATAAATTTTCGGATATTCCCATCTAATCTCACCCCAAGGATAAAATGGTTTTTGAATTTCAAATTTATTTTAGAAATAATATTTTGAATGGATATAATGGATTTTGATGCGAATAAAATTGTTTGGATATAATGGGTTTTGAAACAAAAACTCAAGTGGATAAAATGGGTTTTGAAATTAACCTCTAACTTTGTGGTCTGATTTCTATGCCAAAAAATGTAATTAGAGACTCAAACTTGGGCGCAACGTATGTATTTGAATAATAGAAACAAAACCTCATACCTAGTTAATTGTTTTTGAAAAGTGGATATAATGGGTTTTGATTCTGATCCACACACATAACGATCAAGAAAATAACACTCAGACTTTTTTTTATTTGTACAGAGACATAAGTTCCAAAACAAGATTTTACGTACAAGAAACGGCACAATGCATCACCAATGGCACAATGTTATTAAGCGAAAAAAAGTTAGAATAAAAGCACACGAAAGGACATAACGCACAGGTAAATAACATCCATTTTTTTTTATTTGAAAAACCTAAATTTAATTTGGGTCTTATGTCCCTCCCACCGAGTCATAGTCCCAAAAAAAAATTGGGTCTTATGTCTTAACTAATAACCACTATCTCAGTTCTCAGACCACTTTCAAGAAGTATTGCATTACTTAAGGCATTTCATACAGACAGAGACAAGTTTTGGAAGTTTAGCTTTTAGGTGCTCAGGGATATAGTACCACAGGGCATTGGTTCACATGGAAATTAGTCCCACCATAATTTGAATATGCGATTTTTGCCTTACCTGAATGGAACATAAATCTACAAAAGAAACGTGAAAAGTTATTTGGGTTGAACATAAGTCCATAATAGACATAATGTCTCACCTTGGTGGGAAATAACTCCATAATTTGATGATGGACTTAGCTATGTCCCACCTTAATGGAACATTAATCTACCAAACAAAAAAATGTGTGGTGTTATGAGGTTGGGACATAAGTTCATTACGGAGCTAGGTCCTGTAGATCTATGGTTCGGCGACGTTTTCTAGTTGCGTAAGTGTCTTTCATTTAAGCGAACTTGTTTAATTTTTGTTTGAGATACGGAAACATTTATATATATATATTATCTACACAAAAAAAAAAGGATTTAGGTATGCCCCATTAACAAAATCATGGCACATGTCTAAATTTGATGATGAAGACGTCCAAAACTCGATTTGGGTCTTATGTCTCACTCAAGTGGAATATAAATCCAAAAAATTGTGAATTGTGGAAATGTCCCTAATCCTTAAAGCGAGGTAAATATATGAGATTTAAGTAGAACATACATATGTACATAAGTCCAAAACTCGATTGGAGTATTATGTCTCTCTCAGTCAAGTGTGATATAATACCACGAACGCACAAAAAAGCATCCTATTTTTTCGAATTTTCTTAATTTATCGTTCTCTTGATTGTTTTATCCCATCATACTTCCTTGAAAATTATATTCTACAAATCACCTTTTTGGACTTCAATTGATACCGCACTCAACTCCTTAAAGAGTCATATAGAATAAATTAGACCGCGAAGTATACTCCATTTTGTGAGGTATACTTGCAATTTGTAAAAATATGTGCGTCGCTTCGGAGTCATTTCCTCAAGGGAAATCAAAAACCTGTATAATTAGTCCGTGTCTATCGGGGGATTCATCCCTTCCTTTTATGTGGTTGTCTTTTGGTGCGCGTTTTCCTTTCTTTCTTCCTATTATTTTTTTGCAAAACTTTTTTATTCATTCTGTGTCCATTTTTTATTTCTTTTCTTTTGGTTTTGTTTTTGTGTCTAGTATTTTATCCATTCTGTTCATTTTCGAGTTGGAGTTGATTTTTGTATGCATAAAGTGCATTCGCAGGAGTGTCGACATGGTTTGGTGGAGGTATCCTTTCATATAAATTTGTTTGTGTATATTCACCCACTATTTCGCTGTATGTATATAGCGAACTGACAAGAACGACGACAACAACTTCTGAATTCTGACTCCTGAGATTTTCCCAATTTAATTTCCACCCATATAGTTCTCATCCTCTTCGAACGTGTGTGTTGTTTGCGATTTTCATTTTTGTCCTTTCCGTATGTGTCACATGGTTTTTGTTGGCAATTTTTTTTGTGTTCTTTGATTGCATAGCAATTTTTTTTTTGGAATTTTTTCAAACATACGTATAATTGTCTTATTTATTTTTGCCAAAACAAAGGAATTTGAAGTTATTGAAAAACTGTTCAATGAAGAAACTTTTGGTTATGAAAAGAAAAAAAAAAATTTTTTATATATTTGTGATTTTCAAAGCTGTATTGATTAATTTTAATTATTAATTTTAAACATTAATTTTGTTGAAGTTTTGGGACTTAAAATGCTAAAAAAAGTTACATTTACTATGGCTTTTTCCCGGATATTTGACTTTACGTCTTCGTAATCCTAAAATCAATCAGATGCTGGCATCAAACATTACCAATGTTACTAAATCACAGATAGTGAATCAATGACAACTGTGATGGACTATCACGCCAGAGGTCTGGGTTCGAATCCCAGCCTCCACCACCAATTTTCAGGGGTACTTTCTCTTGCACGGAATTGACAAAGCCATCAGGAGTATTATTGTCATGAAAAAGTTAACATTCACCATCAACAAAAATAATATATAATAACCCCATTTTTTTTATTCTTATAATTCAAACTGTGTTTGTCAAAAAAAAAAAAAAAAAAAAAATGCGAAACAAACTTTAATTAAAAAAAGAAAAAAACATTTTTTGAAATAGTTATTACATAGATGATACATAGTTTTGGATTATTGAAAAATAAAAAATAAAATGGCGACAAGAAAATGATTCCATCGCAAGTAGATATCCAGAGCACATTCAATTAGAAATCCAACGCCTTAACGCATGTTTGTACGAACTTGCAATTTGTTTGTCAAAATAGCTTTGAAGACGACTTAAACATTGTATAAGTACGAGAATAGAATTTTTGATCATGGTGCAGACGTGGTGCAGAAGTGGTGCGGCGCACAGTGGGAAAAAAGTGGAAAAAACTCATTCGTGTGAAAGCTGGATTTTTTTATATGTTGGAAGTTTTTCTTACAGTAATTATGTTGTAGAATCAGGATGTGAAAGCAATTCTTTCAAAAAAATTTCTAGATTTAGAAATTTGAATTCAAAGTTGAAAAATTATGAAAATTGATGTAAATACGAGTATTTTTCAAATGGTATAAAACCAGTTAAATTTTGACTTTTCAAAAAAAATTTTGTTGTAAATATATTAAAAATAAACAGTTTAACAATATCATTTACAAGTTTAGCGGAAAAAAAATTTTTCGATTTTTCATTTTAAGAATACTTATAATTTTCCGGAATTTTGAGTTCAAGAATTGTTTTAACTACTTCCTCTGTTTACCCCTGTGGGCGAACTCATATCATATGATAGTGTTGAGTCTCAGCAACATTTGGCACCAAAAATCTCATCCTAGTTCGTCCTAATAAACTTTTAAGAGCAATTTGAAGCTAAGCAAATGTGAAAAACGTATTTTCTAAAAAAGCATATTATAATAAAAAATGGAAAGATTTTTTTAAAAATCATATGTTTTAATATGTATTTTGATCCGATGAATTCAAATCTGACGTTAGTTTGAAAATACCTACATATTAAAAAAAAATCGAAAACTACATAAAAAATGGACGGTTTTCAACGTTTTGTGCAATTTATTTAAAATTTTCTGGGGTTTACGAATATAAGATTCACAGCCGTTTGCTGAATCGAAACTTAAGCATTTATGTTCTAAATAAACTCTTATGTGGTAGTTTACGCAGAGGAAAAAGTAGAGAATAGGAGCTTATGTTCAACTTAAATTATTTAAGTTTCGTTTCAGCAAATTGCCCTCAGAGCACAAAAAAACTAAAATAAAGATATGACTAAAATTAAAACCTACAAATTGTTTCTTAAATTTCTTCCTAAGTCTTAAACAATAATTAAGCTTGCAAGAAAATCTTATTTTGGTTTCCTTGCTTTTAATAATCTTGCCTGCAAATTTCATTAAAATCGGTTTAGTGGTTAAGGTTTAATTGAGTTTTTTCCAGTTCCCCATACAACGTGAATAACGGTTTCTATTAGAACTATTTTCCTTCTTTCAAGACCTGTTTAAATCTTTTCGTTATCTTTTTTATTTCCCGAGAAATCTTAAAATGTAGTAAGTGGGTTCGGCTTCATATATCAAAAAGGAGATAATGACGGTATAATTTATATGGTAGATATACCATGCCAAACAACTCAAGATATCTCAGGCAGTAAAAAAGATGTCGAAAAGATCTAAACAGATCTTGAAAGAAAGAAATAAAATAAAAGAACATGGTAAGAAATAGTAAAGAAAAAACTTTTTTTGCATTTTCTAACGTTAATATTTCAAAAACAGGAGCTGATTAATTTTTTATGACTTCGGATTCAAAACATCGAAAACCTTCAGAAAAGCATATTTTTGTTACTGCAAGTCTTCCTTGAATTTCATACAAAAGTGCTAGTTTTCGACTTTTTTCAACTTAAATAACCATTTTTCACTTTAGTAGGCGGGGCAGTGGGCGGAAATTACTGGTGGTGATTTATCTTCTTATTTCCTATTATTCCTGAAAATTTCATTAAAAACGGTCCAGTAGTTTAGATTTTACGGAGTTTTTTCCACTTTCCCCACTGTGCGGCGGTGGTGCATTTCAAAATGAAATGGTGCGGACGTGGTGCAGTGTTTCTGCGGTTGTCAAAAAGTGGTGCAGTCTTGGTGCAGTCTTGGTGCAGCGGTGGTGCAACGGAATTCCATTTTTACTCGGGCCTACATGATGCTCCCGTAAGAGTTTATTAGGACTTCTGTAGAGTTAAATAATTTTTGCAACAATTGCTTTAGTTTTGCATAAGAAATAAATAAATTCATACCCAAATTGTGAAACAGAGAAAATATGGATTTATTATTCCCTTTTATTCCTAAGATCTTGAGAATTATATTGGTCATTTCAAGATGTTTGACAAAAAGGACAATTATAAGTATATCTACCGCCCTTCAACCTATCCATTACCTTGTCCATTTAAAAAACATTTAAACTCTTGGGCAACACATTGTAGATATATGGTGTGTCTAATTGTCTCCAACTGACACATAGCTATCATCTTTGTTGTTAACTGCCATACTGTCATCAATTAAGGACATTTAAAATCCAACTCCATTATACTTGCTCCCAATCACAACTTAAAATTCAAAGCATATTCTTCTCTTTCCCTCTCTTTTACTCTCTGTCAGTTTGTTATAATATCCTCTGAATATGTACATTTTCCGCTATACTGTGTCTGTATGTGTTATAGTTCCACTCTTTATACGCTAGGGTGCTAATAAAATTTAATTGCCAAAGCAATGAAAAATGTCTGTCCTCATTTCTAAGTAGAAAACTTTATTACTGTCCTGTTTTGTGTTGGTTACCATGTTGTTGAGCTGATATGTTTTGTGTATATGTGTAATATCCCTCCAGTTGTTTCACTTTTTTCTCTTGGTGTATTTCATCTTGACAGGATATAATTTACATATGTTACACAGATCCTAATTAGATTTGCGTCAACACTATTCCCCACTCGTCGGTCGGTTTGAATTTTTGAGGGAGTGGCAGCAGGACTCTGTACTTTGAGTGTCTTTCTCACAATATAATTTCATTCAAACAAAAGTATATTTCTGTCGTCCTTTTTTTTCGACTCTATAACACACCGTTTGGTATTACTACGAATCCTCACAGTTATAGAAAAGAGCACCTAGAATAGATTTTGTATAATATAGATATACAAAGTCGAACGAATCCTATGTAGGTTGACATATTTGTTGAATTGTTGTTGTTGTGTCACAAGCTTTGAAGTGTCCTTTTTATCACCGATGACAACGACACAAGGATAACGACAACCCATCGCATCGGCCCTATATCCTTATTCCTACAACAATCAACGCGCTCTTCTGCTTCTTATTAGGATGAGTTTGATGGCATTGTGTACGGTTGAATGGACGATAAACCAAAAGGACCTCATCTCTACTAGAAATATATAACAACAACTCCACTCAGTGACCTCTCAATTGACAATCCAGGAATATAGATGAATTGTATTCCAAGTCTGCACTTATACTTAAAGCAATTGTTACTAACACCCTCCTTTCCGATGAATGTTTCGAATAGAAGAGTGATGCCTTGGAGCTGCTATCCTGGTGAACTAGGATAATGATAGAATATGACTGAAGGAAGGATGTTTTTTTTTGTACTTTCTATTTGCTTATTTCTTTTCCTCACCATTATATTGGGGTTTTGTATGGTAAAAAGAGTAAGAGGGTGGAGGTGAGAGACTTGATTTTGTATAAATGTGCCTCTGTCATTGACAATCTCTTCTCTGGAAAAGAAAATCTCGGACTTGGAATTTTTCCAAGTGGAACTCAAGGATTTTGTTGTTTTCCTCTGTCAACACTCTCAAAAAGGGGCGACTTTTGTACCAGGATCTAACCGAAGAGTAGACACTTACTTGTTTTTTTTTATTTTTTAGGTCTTGTCAATTGTATTTGCGCTTCGTAAAGCAACACCAAAAATTATTTCATTTTAGGATTTTATTGTTGAGGAATTTTATGATTTTTTGTGGTTCGACGAAAGGCAGACGGTGGTAGAGGGTGTAAAATAACGATTCTTGTGAGTTTTTTTTTTTTTTCATGTTCCCCAAACTCATAAAAATTCAAATATTGAGGTTTTTGGTTTGATTTGGAGTGGGAAGGGAATTTTTAGAAAATCGATTTCATGAAGCTTTTGTACAGATTTTGGGCAAAAAATGTTTCGAAGGTGAGGGATTTATGTAGTTACTGGAGTATAATTGAACTCAAATTTAAGTACTTGGACTGGTGACTCTGTATGGAAACTTAGAAGTAAAATGAGAAAAACTTGAGGAAAGATGGTTCTTTGGAAGACGAACACAATTCCGAATTTTTGAATTCAGAAAAACCGAAATCCCGAAAACCTTAAATATCGAACCCAAAATCAAGAAAATTTCGAAAATATAATAGAAAAAGGGATTTCGATTTCAGGGTTTTTAATTTTTATGATTAGATAGGTATCTAGTTTTTCAATTTTATTTGTTTGAGGTTTTCTATAAATTTTGTATTTTCAGGATTCTGAGTTTTCGGAATTCTGGATTTTACAGGGATTTAGGATTTGTGGGATTTTGGATTTTTCAGGATTTGGGAATTAAAATGAACTAAAATTGGAGGGAGTGAAATAAATGTTGAGTTTCATGAAAAAAGCTTTATTTTGAATAATTTTTCCAATAGGTAAGTGAATGTGAATCATAAAAAAAATAACAAAGAGTAAAATAGAAAACAAGTCTCTCCAGTCAGCCCGGTCTCTAGCTACCTGTTTCCAGTTACACATTAAGTTGGTTGAGGGTGTTTCCTATTGAGCGCGGCATCAATTTGTTTATAATAAGCGTTTCTTAAAAGGGATTAACCTACCCTTAAAATGGTGAACGCAGTATGAGCTGTAGAATGGCAACGGGTTTGATAAGAGATAGGTTAAATTAGTTTTGATAATTTGAGTTCTGAGATGGGATGGATAAACAGAAGTACACGAGTTGCACATTTATTTAGTGTGGCTTAAGAAAGAAACTCTGTATTTCACTGTTTTTTAAAAGAAGCAACCTGATTTTACAGTTCCGTAATGACCAGTAAATCTGAAGGAGACTGATACAGAACCATCACTGTCTGAGCAGAAGTTTTGAACTTCACAAATCTAATCTGGCATTTTCGGCAAAATTTTGAAATCTTTGGGGCAGCCAAGGCCCCCAACGGATGCAATACAAATAACTCAGCAACCAGGGATCTAATTAGAGACATCAATAAACAGTAACGTATGACCGTAATCGTGTGCCGTGATTCGACCTCAGACCTCTAAAAAAATTTGGTTATCAGTTATGAATACAGCTTAAAAGTACCTCTCTTCTGATGCCTCACTCTATTAATTTGGAAGAAATTTTTTAATATGCATTTTTTTTCGGCAAGGGGTATCTACCCCTTGGATTTTTTTTTCAAAAATCTGAAAAAAAATATTTTTTTAATTTTTCTACCTAATTGCTTTGGTGTGTTCACTGTGAACTACTTATACCTATAACAAAACTTTTCGAGAGACTTTAGTTTGCATATATCTTTGCCGCCGGGTACAAAGGGGTTAAGTCACAAAATTGAACTTTCCGGGTTTCGATGAAATAAGAATAACCTCTTTTTTCTCCTTTATTTGGTATCAAAAACATAAATTTAGAACAACTCTTTTCTATAAAAATAAGAGGATCAATGCTCAAAAGTTCATCGATTAGCTCAACTTCACATTTTCAGACAAACTGAAACTATCAACTATCAATTATGACCCTTTGTACCCGGCGGCAAAGAAATGTAACTGACCCATAAAAAAAGTTTGTTTGGATGGTTTTCGGTTCCCTTATCTTTAGCATTAGCTCTTCATTTGTCTTCTTCCATCGGGAATGATGTTAGGTACTGAAAAAGGTCTAAAATCTTTTCTTTTCGAATTCTTAGAATGTCTAAAATCGAACATTAAGAACTTTTTCTGTACTTTTTTGTGGGAAAAGGGCTTGCTCTTCAGCCACAAGCAGGGCTAGATATTTCTTGACATTAGAAATGGTTTTAACATTGTTTAATAAAAACCTAAACTAAAGAAACAATTCGAAAAAAATACATCGGAAAATTTAATTACATTACCCAGGTTTGATGTATGAGGCCCATACTATTTCAATAAAAAAAAAAAATGCACGACTGGGTCGCACGTACTTGCTCTTGTAGTTCAAAGTATCTTTATCTTAAATATCTATTGGAAATTTAAGATTTTGTTTAGTTAGTGTCGAGAAAAAAATTAAAAAAAAAATTGAAAGTTAAAAATTTTTTTTTTTTTTCAAAAACGTTTTAGAAAATTTTATTTTTCAAAAACTTTTTTATTTTTTTATTTACATTTGACACTTCAAAATGATTTCTGTAAATTTTGAATAAAATTGACTTATGCTTTGATGAAATATATGAACTTAAAAAATATGTCAATTTTTGAAAAACCGCAACGCCATATTTCCGTTCTCCGAATTTTTTGGGAAAAACTAAAAACGCAGTTTTGTTAGAATCAAAAAGATTATTACGTACACCAAGTTTAATCGAAATCGTTAGAGCCGTTTTCGAGAAAGTTGCAATACCTCAAAAACGTTACATGCGAGATATGCGTTAAAGATGTGATATTCAAAAAATAAAAAAAAAGGGTCTAAGGAATTACGTAAAAATCATCTGTACCAAGTTTTAAGCAAATCCATCCATCTGTTAAGGCCCTAGCTCGTTGTACAGATGGACGCACAGACGCACACACGCAGACCGACGGACGGCATGACGAAAACTACTTTTTTGGTCTTCTCCATCATCGTAATGTTGGTTTTGATTAAAACCTCGAATTTTTTTTTCTACACGAAACCAATACTTGCCCTATAGAGCAAGTAAAAAAGTTCTAAAAAATGAGACAGTTTTCCCTTTTTTTATTAAAGTTAGTAGGTATTGATTAAAGATTAAATCAGCTCAGACGAATAACAGAAAAAATCTCTCTTAAATTTATTTGTATTCACTTAAAAATAGAAAAAAATGAATCCTTAAGCTTTAAACGACTGCACACACATGCTTCATCACCGCACAAAATCGATCACACATCGTTTTGTGCTGTTGCTTCTCACAGAGAAAAAGACATCGAATATACCTACAGTTGAATGGCACTTTCTCAATGTGCCATATGTGTACACTGTACATATAGGTAAAAAAAACCTCAACCTTCCATATAACTACCTACAAATCGAACGAAATAATACAAAAAAAAAAAGAACAAAAATCGGAACGAATTAATGCACCGCATTCAATTTGCCGCCGCCATCACTCTTAACATTCATTCCGCCATCATTTCTCTCCCACATCGCACAAATACACACGTCAGAGAAAAGAATAACCGATGTCGTTTGGTAACGTAGGTCCTTGTCGTTGGTACCGCTGCTGCTATTCCACACAGGATTTCTCTCATTTATGTCAACACAAAACTAACAGCATGTACGTGCAGCATGCTGAACTGAAGAAATCAGCCAGAAGGAGAGCCTACTATATATAAATCGACAATGACAACGATGACGACGACATACACGACGAGGACATTCAGAATGACGGAAAAGAGAGGTCTCCACATATAAAAGGTAGATATTCCCACATCCCGTATAATATACAACCATCACAGAACCCATGTGGCGGCAGCGGATGGATTCATGCAAAGTGGTGGAAAGTAAATCAATTCGGGCATATAATTGCTGGAATTTTGTCTCTTCCCTTCATTTTCTTTCTTTCTTGTTGAAAAAAAAAAAAAAAACATTCTACAGATTTTCTTCGACATCATCATCATCATCCCGACGTAATCGTCATCATCACCGTAGGCAACCAATCCCACAAGCTACCAGCATTTTTTCCATTCCATCTATTCAACCATTCATCCACACACATATTCCACCGCAATCCATCTTTCCCATTTTTCGAACACATTACAAGGACAATCAGCATATATTTTTTCAGTACCATACCGTTCCAAGGGGGAAAATTGGGGAGGGGGTAGAGAAACCTTTCGGGAGAAGAATCTACACAAAAATAAAGAATCCTGCATCTTTCTCCCTTTCTTTTTTTTTGGTCCTGCAGAGCGAGCGCAACATGTGAAGGGAATTTGAATATTCATGTCTGTTCAGAAGAGTGAGGGGGGGAGGATGGTTAAAGAACAGGCAACAAAAAGGCGCCAGAGAGTACTCTACTCCGCAGGTGATTAGGGTTTTGCGGTGAATGAAAAATCTACAAAAAAAGGATATTCCATCCACATCCATACATGTCAACTCTATCATTCTCTTTCTCCCCCCCCCCCCTTTTCTCCCCTCAACTCGTATATACTCTGCGGCTGATAATGGTTTTCGTCCTTTATTTTTTGGAGTCTCATGTCGTTATACTCCCTTCCCCACATTGATTTCCCTTTTATAGGACTTTTGCATTGCAGGTGACGTTGGCGGCCGTTATACCAGGACCAAGAATGATGGCTGGGTGAATATCCTTTTTATTTTAATAGGACAAATAAAACTTTAGACAAGGATTTGTCTACATCTTCATTACCGGACAGAGATTGGAATGCAATTCACTTCTATAATAGTGAGAGAAAGTTCCTTCGTCAGCGTTCAGCACACTCACACAAAAACATCATCAATGAAGGATAATGGAAGTAAAATCTAGCTAAAGGATCATTTCCATCTCCATAAAAAAGGATCAAAATGACAATGAAAACCATGAACAGAGTAACAAATCTCTGCTTGGCGAGAAATTTACTATATACTCGTATAATCCTGGTAGTATCCTGGTTGTAGAAGAAGAAATCAACTTAGAATGGTGATGTCCTTTGATTTTCTTTGTATATATTTTTCGTCCTTTTCGTCCTTTGGAGAGGGTGAATATTGTAAACCAACGACGAACGATGAACCCCTTTTTTTGGCCAAAAGCCATCATCTAAATGGCCACAGATTATTGCTTTATTGACTGATGCAAGTCGTCGGTCGTCCTGTTGGACTATTTAAGAAGTGAAATCCTTGCTGCCATAGAGAAATTGATTTCAATCAAATAATGATGGCGAATAATTTAGAAGAAAGCTTCTTCTTATTTGGCCCGTATTCACTCGCACAGGACAGTGATTTTCTGGGGTATAATCTAAAAGTAAACTACTGGAAACAGTGGCAAGGATTCAAAGCGGTACGGAATCTATCAATAGTAGCAGTCCAGTCGACTAGGATATCCTTGCTCTTTGTCGTCGTCATCGACCTCTAAAATCGACTCGAAGCTACATCGTCGTCGTGTCGTCTTTTGTTTATGACTTGACTATGATTTTCTCTCAATGAGATTCAATTGAATCCTTTTTATAGGTGATCCTGTGTGTGTGTAGAAACATCTCATTGACGGACGACGTGTTGAAACAATGAATAAATGAATATACAAGGCAACACACTGAGTAGACAGAAGGAGAGTATGAGGAAGATAATGATTAAATTTTCAAAGCATTTAGTGCCTGAAAGGTATAGAATAGAAATAGACACAAACACACATCAAGGAAGGACTCTCTCTTTCTCTATATATTTGAAGTAATGACAGGCATAGAAATATTCACTCTCATACTCATCTTCTCTTATATAGCTTTGTTTTGTTGACTACTACGGTGATTGGATTCGGGGTAGACTTAAGTTACATAGCCTCAAGGCTTTTGTACAATTTTATACACACAGAGAGTTGTTGCAATCTTGTTGATGGTTAAGAAGAGATATATGTAAACGAATGACATAGCTTCCAGGAATACTATGATGCTTATAGAGGCTAAGAAGTGTCAAAGGATTCTCTCTGCTTCATTCGAATGGACAGTATAACCAAAACGACTCGACTGCCTGCCTGTAGCCTGTAGGGTTTGACTACTATAGGCTTCTGTTTAATTTAAAAGGATTAACCTTTTGATTTATTTTATTTCATGACACTTATTGAAGGAAGAATATTATATATATAGAAGATGGAAGAAGAAGAAGAAGATGATGATGAGAGATGCAAATGAAAGCTGTTGATGAGCCTTTGTGCTTAAGGATAGAATCTCATTTATTTTTCAATCAACAAGATGATTATGTTTTTGTTTTGTTATTTTAAATTTTAAAGGATATACAATTTTATGATTTTGCCTACCTTACAGAAGGATGATAAAATTTATTTTTGGATTTTAATTTATAGTTTGGTGTTTAGGTTGATTATGGAAGTGAAAGTGAAGTAATAAGGAAATTTATTGAACTCATTTTTCTTTATTCAATGAGATTATCATAAGATGATGAGGCCATGTAAACCCTTTAAGTATGCATTGTTTTTTTTTTTTCTGGTGTATTAAAGCTGCCTACTGTTACTTGAAAATAGTATGCATTAGAAAAAAAACTAGGAATGTTAAACTGAGTAGCTCATTATTTTTCACTGATTTTTAATGTTAGAGCATGGTTTACTGGTAGAGTGCTGGGCTGGTATGCGTAGGTACGTGGGATCGAACTTGGTCAGGCTTAAAAGTTGTCAAGCTTTCGTTAAAACTATAGTTGCTTCTGTAAAGCTTTAGAGAAGCAAAATTGTTTGTACTGCAGTGTAGGCTAAACCTAGCCTCCTTCTATTTGTGACGTGGCGTACTCTAGTTCAGAATCTAGGGCTGGATGATTTGGTCACCTAGTGGACCACATGAAATAAAGCTACTCAAAGCGGGTTTAGTTAGCAGCTTCCTAGATCTAACTGTGTTACATAACGTCTTTCCTTCTTTCAGAAGTAAATAAGTAAAGTGTTATGCCTTGGCAGGCTGATCCTATAACTGAGCCTCATTAAGCTCTAAGATATCCAACTGATACATCAAGATTTTTCCGTCTAATCTGCAGCCCCATATGTGCCAACAAATTTTATATCAATCAATGTAGGTATCTTATTAGAAATAAGTTAAGCTTAAAACATTTTCAATATAAGACCTCTCTCCGTGTTTTCATAATTCGAGTTCAGCATTTTCATAAGTCTCAGTTTTACAATTATCAGCTTTTTCTCTCCATTTGGCTTCATTCAGTCGTCAGTCGCAAAATTTGTAGGGTCGAAGCGTTACACGTTCAGATTGCTGATACCTCTCAGTGTATAAATGGAACACAAATTTCGTGGTCTAATCTTCAATGTAGAATAGACGTTAAATGCGCCTGCTACCGTTGATCGCCACCTGCAGTAACGCTTATGTGAGTTACTTATTTAGCACAAAATAGAACCCAATGATATGTTTGTGTCTTGACCAACAAAGTTACATATTCCGGCATCCATTTTTTTGTGTGCATTGACCAACAACGTTGCTTATTCCGGCATTCATTCTGTCCTTAGAAAGCTAGCGTTACGCGGTACAGAAACTCAACCCACGCGGAGATTTTCAAAAGAAATTTTCTTTAATTGTAGGTGACATTATAGAATTGACGTTCTAACAGTCTCCAGTACTTTAAACAGCAGTTGTTCTTTGTTGGGTTGGCAAAAAAAAACTTTCTCACCAACTCCAATGCGCCCGTTTCTAAAAAAGATACTGGTATTTGAAAATTTTCAAAGAATTCAGAAATTCTCTTGTTTTTGAAAATGAAAACCCTATCGTGCGGATGAGAACCCCTACTAAAAAAGTTCCTCAAGTTCTGATCTTGCATTATTGCCTATTATACCTACGAGTACACTTTCATTGAAAAAAATGGTCTGCTTGTGTGTAGTGTATTCCTATTTTTTAAACCCAAAGGTACAGAGATTATTTTCAATAACTGCACTACACGAATATGATAGGGCCCCAACTATAAATAAATGTTAGCTTTGTTCTATTGAAAAAGACGTTGTCGGTAATTCCGGTTTACGGACGATGGTTTTACGTGATAACGTCGTCAGAAAACAGGTTGTGTGCTTTTATTTAAAATGAGTCAATTGCTTTTTTCAAACAATCATAATTTACAAGAAAAAGCTAAAAAAAAATACCTTTTTTTTTCTCATTATAAATTTTTTATTCTAAAATCTTACAAAAAAAATATGCAATTTAAAAACCAAGAAGTATTTCTTCTTAAATTTTTACAATGCGCAAAAAGTATAAAAATAATTTATAAAACAATCATTTTCAGCAAAAAAAGCAAAAAAAACATGAATTTTTATCTACTCACGTCATTTATTCCATTTTTTTCACTAACAACTTTTTTCCTAAAAAATTTTATACCATCTGGAAGCTTATTGTCTTAGATCAAAATATACATATCGATCAGGTCTATGAGACATCTACAAAAAGAGCTAGAATTTTTTGAACTCGATCAAATTTTATTAAAAAAAGCAAAAAAAAAAAACATTTATTTTTATGTTCTCACGCTATGGAATCAATTTTTTTTGTTTGACAACCTATAAACAATTTTATACCATGTGAAAGCTTATTATTTCACCTTTCATATGACGTATCAATCTCATTTCAAAGATGCCTACAAGAGAACTGAGAATTTTTTAAAGTCAACCATGTCGAATTTCCAGACTGAGATTACGGCACTTCCCACACTGGTGGCTGTTCGGAGGGCAACAGATCTCCACTGGTGTTTTGAGGTTTTTCGCAAGTTTCTTGATTTAACATTGTGTAGCTTGTAGTTAGTCTACCGTTATGTGTGATATACCAAATGAAAGGTAATTGTATCAGGATGTTCATAAAAGTTTAATAAAATTTCTATCCGCTCTTGGTCAAAAGTTATAAGTTATAACCTGTTGAATTCTAAAATTTTATTTTACCGTTATCTAAAAACTGTGTTCACGAAAATGATTGAAACTTGGCACACATTTAGTCGTACTCCATATGCTTTATTTCTGTATATATTAAAAAAAAAAGATAAAAATAAAAAACGATGAAAATCGGTTAAAAAAGGTCAAAAAACGTGTTTTTTAAAAACTTGTTTCTTCTGTTATTCAGTCAAAACTCACTAAACGATTCCAATTTTTTGCACATGTATGTAAAACCTACATGTCCTATAAGTTTGAGATTTTTGAACTAAAAATCAAAAATTACCCAAAAATTCCCCCAAAAAAACAAGGTGTTTTTCAAAAATTCATATTTCGAAACGCAGAGTGTTGGAAAAAAATTCATATCATTTTTCCCCTTATCTAACAAATGGCATATTTAGAATTGTCAAAAAAAAATTATTTACCCAAAATCATCATTTTGTCATAGCCCCAACACGTGTACAACGTTCAAACAAAACGTTATAGCTTAATTTCAAAATTTTTTAGCATTTTTTTTTAAATGCAGTTATTCTTAAATTAATCTCATCTATCTTTAGCAAAAAAAAATCAACTCTCTACACTCTCTCTCTCTCTTCGCGTTTAGATTTTAGTTCAAATTTCATCTTTCCGTTTTACCCCTGTTTACCCTATTAAATGCCGGAATTTTTAAAAATCCTACATTTGAATTATGCTTTAGATTATTATCTTTCAAATAAGCCTTAGAAGATTTTTGTATCTCTAATAGTTTATTTTTAATATTGAATTGAAATTTTTGCCGCAAGAGTAGAATGGGAGAAAATGGCGTCACTTTTTTGTGGTGTCTGCCATGGTTCATCGATTTATAAGACGTCATCACATCAAAAAATGTTACTCATACACCATGGTGACCCGTTCAGTGGTTATGCTTTAAAAATTGACACCAGTATTTTGTATTTTATTTAAGTCTTTTTTACCTCGTAGCACAATGATTATAGTGCAATGGACTTCTCTGCTGCTTAGGCATTTTAAATAAGTTGAAAATTGTATAAGTCTGTTCCATTCAAGCAAACTATTATAATCACACAGGAGTAGTTGAGAGTTGTAAGTCAATAAGCCTTGGAATCATTGTGCTACAAATTTATTTTTTGTATTTTAAAGACGTCGAAAAACCTCAAGACATCAAACGCATTATAATACTCAAATACCCTACACCCGTTCTTACCATCATCATCATTATCCATTGGAATTCAAAAACCGATTTGACATGTCTAATGACATGGCAACAACAAAATGTCATATGCATAACAATGTCACTCGCTGGGTCTAGCTGGCTGCTACTGATGTCAGTGATGCTGCTGTCTAAACTGACTGACTGACGAACTGGTGGCCTGGTTGATGACTTGGTCGCTTGCTTGCTTTTGCTTGGTTTGGTTTGGTGTTGGGTATATTTGGTATTTAGGGTTCGAGAGAGTTGGTTTCGCATATGCATGTTACACCAGATCTCTACGCACAGTATAGTCTGAGTAATTTCATTGCATTCCACTTTGTATTCCATATGGCTGCCATCATCATCGTCATCATCATCATCAGCAGCAGCAGCCAACAGCCCCCATAACCACCCTGATGTCTATAGTTATAGGAACACCACATTCCCACTACTAACCAATTCCACTAACCGACCAACAGAGGGAGTGAGAGGTGCATTGCATCGAAACGACGATGTGTGTTTTCTATGCAAATGGCTAAGATAGGCGTTTGGCATTTGTATGTTATCGCAGTTTGAACAGTATGACAGTCGTGGTAATATTGTAGTGGGAGTGTGTGGAGAGGGGAGATGAGGTTTTCGTCCTGAACCTTAATGCACCCATGAGCTAGTGGTAATATAGAAACCATTGGTTTTCGTGTGCATGTGTGCAATGTGTACATGTGTGTATTAGAACAATGCAATGCGTTCAATGCTCGCACAGTTCAGCCCCAATGATTTTACATGCAAAGTGTTTTCTAGCGATAAGAAGTCGGAATGTGCTAAAAGTGGCGAATGGGCTGGAGGTTGGGAGCTTGAGGCTTGGTGAAGTCCTGTGCTGAAGGACTCACCATTTCGCATAAATAATGCAAAGTGTAAACCAAGTGGGTAATAAGTCAGTCAGTCACCCTCAAGTGGATTTGTGGGTATCTTTAAAAGACCTCTCTTCCTCGTAGTCATCGTTGTTGTTGTTATCGTTTGGTTTCTCACCGTTGTCGTCGTCGTCCTCGCTGGTTATATGGCGCGATGTTGTTGTCGTCATTTCATCACCGTTATATCCTTGTGTTGCTCCTTCTGCTACACAATCGTCGCCGTTGTCGTCGTTCCTCATCAACTTTATATCATAAATTCACACATCCATTTGCATATGCAACACTGGCTTATAAATGAACATCCAATATAATGACCCAGGAGAATTTCACCAATTAAGTTGTTGTAGTTCTTTGAAAAAAAATTAACGGAGGATAATTTTACGTCATAACGTCATAGGAAAACAGTTTGTTTGCTTTTGTTAAAAAACAAAATGATTTAAAAATTATTATTTTGTCAACTTTCTTATTAGATAGTAAATCTTATAGTAAAGTATTAAACTAAAGATTTTAGACATTAAATATTAATATCTGTATATTTTGTAGAAAAACGGAATACATTTTTGAATCCAATCATAATTTACAAGAAAACGCTAAAAAATTACTTCTTTTTTCTTTTCTCAATATATCAATTTTTTTTATATGAAAAGGTTAGAAAAAAATTACACCATTGAAAAGCTTACCAATTTTTCTAAAGAATAAAACCATACTCAAATTTTTACAATACGTAAAGAGAATAAAAATAATTTATTGCAAACAATCATTTTTTGATGAAAAAAGCAAAGAAATCATAATTTTTTTTTCTAACACCATTAAATTCATCATCATGAATCATGTCTATACGAAATCTTTAAAAAGAGCTAGAAATTTTTGAACTCAATCTATTTTCATCAAAAAAAGCAAAGATCTCATATATTTTTATCTTCTCACACTATTAAATCAATTTTTTTCTATCACAACCTATAAAAAATTTTATATCATGTGAAAGCTTAATATTTCACCTTTCATATGACGATTCAATAATATATCTACGATGCCTACAAAAAAATTAAGAATTTTCTAAAGCCAACCATGTCGAAAGTTCAAACAGAAATCACGGTAGATCACACCGTGATCCGGTGGCCGGTCATGGTCAAAAGATCTCCACAGGTGTTTTGAGGTATTTCTCAAGTTTTTAGATCCTTATAAAGGTAACATTATAAGGATGCTCTGTAAAAATCAAATTTGTATGTGCTCTAGATCAAAAGTTATAACCTGTTGAAAAGTAGAACTTTATTTTACCGTTATCTCAAAATTGCGAATACGAAATGAATTGGAATTTAGTACAAATATAGTCCTCCTTATTATATATTTACAGTATAAATTTCATTTATTTATCTGAAAAAAAAAAAAGATAAAAAATAAAAAAAGGTTAAAAACGGTCAAAAACTTCGGGCAAAAAAACTTAATTTTTCCGTTATTCGGTCAGAAATCATTTAAGAGTACCAATTTTTGCGCATGCATGCACACAACTATATAAATTATATGTTCTATAAGTTTGAAATTTTTTAAACGCTACGAAAAATTGCTAAAAATTAAAACCAGTTTTTTAAAAATTCCTATTTCGAAACGCAGTGTTTTAAAAAAAATTCATAATAGACCCCTAATATTTTTTTTTATTATCTTTTCAATGGAATTTTTCAAATTGTCAAAAAAAAAAAATTCCCCTACATATAATCACTACTTTGTCAAAGGTCTACCTCACGTTTATAACTTGGTTTTGGAATTTGTTAGAATTTTTTCAATACCACTGTCAGCCTAACAATAAATTTATCTATCAATTAAAAAAATTCATTTTTCTACAACGTTGAATTTAGAAAATAGCCACTTTTTTGCAATTTATGTGTTACCTCTATTTACCCTATTAAATAATGGAATTTTGAAAAATCCTTCATTATTATTCAACTTTAGGTTATTATCTTTCAAATAAGCTATAAAATTTTTTTTTAATTGAAATTTATGCAACACAGCTAAAAATTTCAGGCGGAACGAATGGCGTCATTTTTTCGTGGATTCTCCCATGGTTCATCGATTTATAAGACGTTATCACGTCAAAAAGTATGTTGGAGTGATATTGGAAGCTTCTAGCTTGAAATTCAGAACAAAGTTAGGAGCTTTATGACTTTTTGAAGGTCTTAAAAATTATTTTGTGAGGAGGGGCCTTAATTTTTCCGACAGAAGGGACGTAAAGAAAATCCGAAGAAATTTATAAATCCTCCAAATCCCCTTTTGAGGACCTGTGTGAACTTCACCTTTCTGGCTATGTGATCTTTTGTGTGTCATCATTTTGACGCTAGTTGCATTGAAAGTCGTGTTTTTTTACCTTCTTTAGTACTCCACCCTTCTGTCTTTTGTCACAAAACGAACCAAAAACGCCTAGGCTGCTTTTCTTTGAATCTACATTTCTGAACGGTCGATGAATGAAGGATGATGTTTGTGTGTGTGATGTGGATGAAATAAACGTAAACGTATGAAGAAGGCAACAAATGATATTAAATGCTTTCATCATTGCATCGCATGCGACACATCACTTTGTGATTACACAGCAAATGCAACCAACCGAGTTGACATTCACGTGGTACTTTTGCTGTTGCTGCTACTGTTTCTACTCCTTCTCTACTGCATATTATGCTTTTTAACAGAGAAAAACGTCACAGAGCCTTGAAGTTGACACTTTAAGGGTTGGCAAAATGTAATTTCCGTCACACAAAAGGGCTATTTTCATTGGCAAAAGTACGATGAAGAGAGTACAAGTTATAGAGAGAGGTACCTTACCTAGAGACTCCACCGTTAACATATTGCCATCATACACACAATATGTTACCCCTGTGATTATCGCACCCCATTTTCACATGTGCATTTCATATAATACGACGACACTAGTAGAGGTACGCATCATACAGCAAAAGGACCTGATTGAGTATAGGAGAGAACCTGAACCTGAGTCTGAGCCTGAGGAGGAGACAAAAAAGGAAGGACTTTTACATTAATTTGTTGTACTGTGACGCTTTTAGCTTTTTGAACTTCATTATGTATGCGAGATGAGAAGAAGAAAAAGGAAATTACAAGCCGGGATTAATGGATGCAAGAGTTGTATTGTAAAAAGATTGGGGTATAGGGTTTTTTTCAGAGGTCCTAGATGATTCAAATATGAGAAGAAGAGTAATGCGTGTGATAAAGTTTTGTTTTTTTTTTATTTCTGTTTGCTTGCATGTTTGTTATGTGGGGATTTTTAACTTTAATTTTCAATTTTTTTTTTTCGGATTTAATAACAAATTTAATATTTGTTCTTATCTTCTCGTTGCAGGTACGTACTGATACGACTTTTGAAAATTTGGTAAGGAAAACACTTAAATTTTATATAATGTGTACTTTATTTTTAGCGAGTAGTTCTTAGACCTAGAAAACAAAAAATAATTCAAAAACTGAAAATAAGAAAATTCAAAAAAAGAAATCAAAGCTTTAGAATGTTCTTAGTTTGGCGAATTTTGTAAATGCATAACATTTTTCTTTCAACAAAAATAAAACACTATTAAGTAAAACTTATGAAAAAATAAAATAAAGTATAATGCAAAATAAAATCGTTGAAAAAAATTTAAAAAACCAAAGTAAAAAAATCCTTCAAAAATTTATACAAGTTTTGTTGGTTTGATTCTGCAGATAATCAAAAATAACCTTACTTTTAAGGAACTTGCACAGAAGTAATTAAAAAATGTTATAATTTGAATGGCCACAAAGTTGTAAAGGAGAATGGGCAAGTTTGTATGAAACGTGGACGTTACGCGGCCAGGAATGAATTTGTTATTTTTTTATGTACTTAAGGTTTACATACATTGTGCAGAAGTTTTATCCCTGTGACGTATTTCAATAACGGATAAAATGCATTTTTGCATTTAACACTTTATATATGTCTCAATGTTATAACTCAATTGTGTATTTTAAGTGCAAAATATTATTTTCTGTCATTTTGCCTGAGTCTGAAGACCTTTATCTTGAATATCCAACCACTAGAACCCAAACTATAAGCATTTTAAAACAACAAATTCAAGCCTATTTTTAGAGTTTTGTTGTTCAATTTTTTGTTACTTTGAATTGGTTGAAAACTTTCGAGCCTGAAATGGTTGTCTTAAAAATCTTATATTATGAGTTCTATTGGTCGGATTTTCAAGATTAATGTCTTCATGTTTAGGGAAAATGACAGAGCATCATATTTTATATTCCATATAAAAATATAAATCAGTTTTTCCTTCATACATTGAACAATGCATTAACAATACTAATACTGCATTATCTTCCATTCTTAACGCAATACAGGGAAACGTCCATAATAAAAGTTTTTAGTGAGCTATAATTCTTTCATTTGATACCAATTTTATTGATGGCCGCTCAACGTCCAAAATGCCCATTCTCCTTTAGAGTTTTTAAAACCTGTATACAATTTTATATACGAAAAATCGAGACAAATATATTGATAACTCAGAATCGGTTGGAAAGTAAAAATTCTAAAACAGTACCTTAAGTAATTTTTTTTTTATCGAATTGGGATATTTTAAGGACCTTAAAAATTCATTAATACAATGATCGAAAAATGTTATAATTTTTAAACAAAAATTGATACAAAAACACAATTCAAAAAACAACAATTCAGAAAAAAAATGTGATCTTTGTTTTTGTTATATCTTTCACATTCGTCAAAACGGGAGTATCCTTTATCTTGGATTAATTTTTAAGTTCTATATAAAAGCAGTGTTTTTAAAATATTTATATTCGAAAAGTGAGTTGTTCTTTGAGAACTTTTTTTTTAACATGGTAAAAATTGTTTTTTTTTTTTTTCTTTAAAATATACATTTTTGATAATTTTTAATAAAAGTTTAAAACAATGTGTTTTAAATAACTGTATACTTATACTCAAGAGTTTTCGACTTTGGACGGAAGCGTTTTTATTTTGTAGCTTTTGGTTTTTGAAATATTCCATTTTTTATTTAAGTAATTTTGAAAAGAGAGACAAAAGATTACAAAAAATGATATTTAAGTTCTAAGCTCTAGTTCTAGTTCTTTTTTTTTTTTTTTTTTTTGCGATTTTTCGGTTCGGGCTAAGAAATAAGTAAATATAAATGTTCCATTTGGAACAATATTTGCAATTTTGTTTTTCCTAAAAAAAGAGCCTACAGTAGTTTTTGAAATAAGTTTTGAAAGCGATGTTTTTAAGTTTTATAAGTTTAAAGTTTTTAAAAAGAGTTTGAATCGTAAACGCTTTTTAAAAACTGAAAATACAAAAGCTTACAGAATCGAAAAAGGCGGTTTTTGACCCCAAACTTTCGGAATATTGATATTTTGAAAATATTGATATTTTGAAAAAATTGATATTTTGAAAAAATTGATATTTTGAAAATACCTATTGATAAAAACAACAACCTAGAACTACTTTCAAAAATTCAACTTTTCCAAAAAGGGGAGCTTAGTCAAAAATGGTTTAATTGCTCTTAAGACCAACCGAACTTCCAAAACCCAAAATTTGAGCAAATAAAACTTTAAAAAAAAAAATAAAATCAGTTTTTCAGTGTTTTATAAGTAAGTATGAATAACCGAATTGCATTATTTTTATTTTAAATAATTGGTTTTGCAAAAATTGATATGGACTTTTAGTCCACCATTTCGATGATAACACTGGTTTACAAGGGTTTTGTTGCCGAAACAATAATATACTTTTTTCAAGGTTTTCGGTATGCTGAACTCGAATAAGAAGTCAACAACAACTTATCAGCTCCCGTTTTTGAAATATGTATTACCGTTAGAAAATGCAAAAAAACGTTTTTTTGAGTTCTACGGATATTATTCTTTTGTATTAGGAAAATTGTTTGAGCATATATAGTAACGGTTTCTATAAGAACTGTTTTCCATCTTTTGATACCTGTTTAAATCTTTTCAATATCTTTTGTATTGCCCGAGATATCTTAAAAATTTATAAAAATACCAAACAACTGAGGATATCACGGGCAGTAAAAAAGATATCGGAAAGATTTAAACAGATATAAAAAGTTGGTAAATAGTTCTTATAAAAACCGTTACTAAATATGCTCAAACAATTTTCCATGTATAAAAGAATAAGGTCCGAAGTGCTGCATTTTCTAACGGTAATATTTCAAAAACGGGAGCTGATTAATTTTTTTTGACTTCGGATTCGAATTCAGCACACCGAAAACCTTCAGAAAAGTATATTTTTGTTTCGGCAACAAAAAAAAAGTTTAATTTTGTTAACCAGTGTAATAAAACAATAAAAGGCTTTTGATTGGAATACTCTCAAATCTATGGGTGCTCTGGAGATGACACTTTGAAGAGTAAAAAAAAAAGATGACGGATTTCGTTCGCTTATGAGTATGTTTTCAGTGGGATATTCTTTTAATTTGACACTGAAGTAACTCATTATCACTATCTTGCTTTTATAACTTTCCATGACAAGAACATCATTTCAATGACAAGAACACTATTCTGGCCAAATAAGCTCATGAACAAGCCAAAGTCACGAACGCTTAAGTCTATTTGGGTTTTTCGGACAACTACTCGTAGGTATATAGTTTCAAAATATAATGTTTTTGAATATATTTTAGAGTGTCTTAAAGACACTCCAAACTTGTTTCTGTTTCTTAAATTGTACTAAATAGAATATGTCAGTCAGCCAATTTTGCTAGAAGTCTGTATAACACATCGAATTGAGAAAAACCCTCAGCAAGTAAGTCATTACAGGTAAAAAAGTCTTAAAATGTGAGAAACTTACAAAATATTATCAAAAACTATTCCTTTCCTAAAGGTAGTAACTTCAATTTATAAATCACCCAACTCTCTTTTATAATAATTCTTGGTATTTCCAACCTCATAATTTTCCACTATACAATTTGTAAATATATACCCTCATTCTGCCATCATTTATATAGTCTGACAATAAACTCGTTTAATTTTGAAAGACTTCCAAAGAAATTAATTTCTAAAAATAATCTTGTGTTATTGAGGACATTAAGGGCGGAATGAATGAAATTCTGCGTATAAATACCTCCATTAACTCTGCGTTCTTTCGCAAGTAAATAATTTAAGGTAAGGTATTTGAATGTTATGCTGTCACCCTTTCTCAAGTCTTTTACACACAAGAGATGAAGGAGTATAAAATGAAAATAACATTTCAAAATGTCATCTTCTAGACTTTATAAGATGTGGAGGCAACAACTACAACTACTAAATACTATTTCGCATAGTCTCTTCCTTTAAAATAGTAACAAATCATAAAGTTTACTGGCGCGCGCGGGAAGAATTAACCAAATTCCTCTTCAATATCGCTAAATGAGACGAAGAGCCAAGAAGACATGAAAACAGCGACGGAAAAAAATTACATCAGAGTCCTGCTGAGAAACGTCTTTCGCACATTTTGCGAAGAAAATAAGAAAGAAAAATTCCTTTTTTTTTTTTTGGGGGGGGGGGGGGGGGAGGGGAAAAGTAAATTTTTTGACAGATTAATTGCGGTTGCCTGACACTGCGCTGGCATAAGAATTACATTTTTGAAATTCCTTATAACTTCTTTGAGAAAGAAAAACAAAAAAAAAAACTGAAGGAATTTTTTTTCCTTTTTTTCATTATTTTACCCAAACTCGCATCACAACCTCCTCGTACCGTAACCATATTCTCACCCCCGTACTACCACCCCCTCTATTTCAAGGTTTTACTCTTCTTAATGATTTATTACGTTAATTAATTCCATAACAAAGAAACTATTCAATTTGTGGTGTCTCGAACAGAAAAGAAAATCTGCAAAAGAGATGGGTTTCGCATTTTGAAAAGCAACGTTAGAAGTAACGCCACGCGAGCAACAGGCAAGTTTGTTTTGACTTAAACAAAAGTGGGAAAGGAAAAAAACTGACATGTTTGTTCTTCAAACAATTTAACTTCTTCTATAAACAGGCTTGAAATTTAATCAATATAAATGTAATTATACAAAATGTCGGTATTTGCTGGAGGCCTGACACTGAAGAAAACTCAAAGTTTTTGGTGGTTGGAAATTAAAAAAAAAAAAAAATTGGGGTGTAGGTATTACATCAAGGCCACATCATTTTTGGGCCTAAGAGAACAGTTGACAAACAGAACACATGTCAAAACTTGTGACGTCTAAAGATTTTGAATGTACAAATCCTGCAGCTTTTGCCTTTTTAAAAAAAGCATTACTGAAAACTCATTGAAAATTGAAAAATTATTTTATCAGATTTTTCTTTTTTCAAAATATTTTTTGTTTTTATTTTTTAATTTTCTGAAAAACTTGAAGACACAGAATCATATAGTTTTCACTGTTCGATAAGGAATCTATTGAAGCAGTTTTCTGTGTTAGTAATTTTTTTTTTAATTAAAATTCACAATCTGGACAAAAATAGTAGGTATAAAATTAAATTTAAAAAAAGAGGTTGTCTGTAAAGCTGGTTTACAGACGATGATTTTGCGTGATAACGTCGTAGGAAAACAGGTTGTGTGCTTTTAAAATGAGCCATTTGAAGCGTTTATTTATTTCAAACAATCAAGAAAAGCTAAAAAAAATACCTTTTTTCTTTTCTCATTATATTATTTTTTTTATTTTAAAAGCTCACAAAAAAAATTGTACCATTAAAAAGCCAAATATTTCTTCTAAATAATAAAACCATTTTTAAATTTTTACAATGAGCAAAAAGTATTAAAATAATTTATTGAAAACAATAATTTCTTATAAAAAAAGTGAAAAAATCACTTCACACAAAAACTCATTTTTTTGATACAACAACCTATAATAAATTTTATAACACCTGAAAGCCTATTGCTTCAGCTCAAAATATATATATAGATCATGCCTATTAGACATCTACAAAGAGAGCTACAATTTTTTGAACTCGATCAAATTTCATTAAAAAAAGCAAAAAAAACATGAATTTTTATCTTCTCACGCTATTAAATCCATTTTTTTTTTCAACAATCTTTACAAATTTTTACACCATATAAAAGCTTATTGTCTTAGCTAAAAATATATATATAGATCAAGTCTATGACACATCTAAAAAACGGGCTAGAATTTTTTAAACTCGATGAAATTTCATCAAAAAAAGCAAACAAAACATTTATTTTTATGTTCTCATGCTATTAAATGAATTTTTTCCCTAAAAACCTATAAAAAATTTTATACGATGTGAAAGCTTATTGTTTCACCTTTCATATGAGGTATAAATCTCATTTCAAAGATGCCTACAAGAGAAGTTAGAATTTTTCAAAGTCAACCATGTGGAATTTCCAGACTGAGATTACGGTACTTAACACACAGGTGGCTGTTCATGGCGCAACAGATCTCCACTGGTGGTTTGAGGTTTTTCGCAAGTTTCTTGATTTAACATTGTGTGGCTTGTAGTTAGTCTAGCGTTATGTGTGATATACCAAATGAAAGGTAGTTGTATCAGAATGCTGGTAAAAAGTTATAACCTGTTGAATTCTAAAATTTTATTTTACCGTTATCTCAAAATTGTGTTTACGAAAATGATTGAAATTTCGCACACATATAGTCGTGGTCATGGTCTATCATTACTCCATATATAATATTCCTCTATCTATTAAAAAAAAGATAAAAATTAAAAAACTGTGAAAATGGGTTAAAAACGGCCAAAAAACCTGGTTTTTAAAAATTTATTTTTCTCCGTATTCAGTCAAAACTCTTTTAACGATTTTTTGCATATGTATGTGCATTGATCAGCCCTACATGTCCTATATAACTTGAGATTTTTTGATCGCTCCAAAATAAAGCTAAAAATCAAAAACCAACCAAAAATACCCCTAAAAAAGTAGGTATTTTTCAAAAATTCATATTTCGAAACGCAGAGTGTTGGAAAAAAATCCGTATTAGACCCCAAATTTGTTTTTCCTTCATCTTTCACCTGGCATCTTTAGAATTGTCAAAAAAAATTTCCCCTACCCATAATCAACATTTGTCATACCCACAACACCTGATCAACGTTCAAACAAAACGTTATAGCGGAGTTCCAGAATTTTTTAGATTTTTTTTTTTAAATGCAGTTATCCATAAATCAGTCTCCTCTATCTATAGCAAAAAGAATCAACTCTCTACAACTACGCGTTTAGATTTTAGCGCAAATTTCATCTTTCCGTTTTACCCCTGTTTACCCTATTAAATGACGGAATTTTTTAAAATCCTTCATTTGGATTAAGCTTCAGGTTATTATCTTTCAAATAAGCTATAGGAGATTTTTGTATCTCTAATAGTTTATTTTTAATTGAAATTTTTGGCCGCACTGCAAAAGTGCAAGAGTGGAACGGGAGAAAATGGCGTCATTTTTTTGTTGTGGCCCATGATTCATCGATTTATAAGACGTTATCACGTCAAAAAAAATTTTTCGCCTATTTTTAACTTTGAAATCGATTATTTCAAAAACTATTGCTTATAATATATTGCTTTAAAAATAAGAATTAAATATACAATTTTGCCTTTCGGAAATGGTATCACTTATTACTGTAAGTGTTGCCGTTGTTTTTTAATAATTTTTTTTTATTTTGATAATTTTTTTTTAGAAAGCTGCCCTCCCACCTAAACGGGGGGAGATAGACCCCCCTCCTATAGAAAAAATGTTTGTATTGAACTCCTCTACAAAAACCCGTTATCAAATCCTGGCGCCCAAGTTATCCTACTACGTGCCAAAACAAAATTTTTGTTCTATACCTAAAAGTTCGAATTTCTGTATCTGGGTTGGAATCGTAAAATTTTTTTTTCTAAGCTAATTTTAAACTGAAATAAATATTATTTTATATAATATATTTTTAAAACAGCATGTTGTTGTGAAAAGATATACTTTTATTTGATGTCGAAGTGTTGGGTAAATGACGAAAAAAATGGAATTTTTTAATTTTGCCAGCTTATAAACTCTGGGTGGTTTAACCGAGTTACATGTTTTATAAATTGTTGAAAAGGTATATTTATCTCCTATCAGACACTCCAGATTTTGGGGGTGTTAGGGACTTTTTAAATACCGTTTCGTAATCAGTGCGTCTAGCTCTACAAAACGTGATAGGTCTCCACTGCGTATATTTTGAGTGTTACACCGTGTAATTAAGATCGCTGGGGGAAATCAACTGATTTACGCGATCAAATCATGAATAGAAGTCTGGTAACACAATGAAATTCCTGGTTAAAATCAACATGTCTTCCTGGTAAAATCAATGAAATCTCCGGAAAATTCAACAGGTTTCCCTCTAAAGTCATTGATCGCTCTGGTAAGATACATTGACACTTATGGAATCTAAATTGCTAGTTGTGCATTGGGGTTCCCCGGCTAATTCACGCAGAAAAATCAGGAATTGCTCAGGTTAAATCAACAAGATTTTCCGGTAAAATCATGTTTCACAGAAATCACATCGAGTATCGTGGCGCAGCAGGTTTTGGGAACCTAGGGAAATCAGCGTCATCGAAGCATTACCGCAATACCGCACTGTGTATATGCATAGTCAAATTTACTGATAATGTAATAATCAAATCGCTGCGCCATCGTGCTTCAAAAAATTCATGCGTGTGCACATTGCCTTCTCAAAACGATATTACTTGCTTTAGAGTTTTGCCTTTGCTTGTTTTAATAGCTTATTAGCCCATTTTTGATTGCTTTGACATGAAGGGGTGCTGAATTATATCTATTATGTAAGACAGCAGCCGTCTACGTGATAGACTGACTCTTGTTTCTTGCCAGGATGGAAAAGTGAATTACAACCCTTCCAGAATGTCAAGAAAACTCCTATGTTTCTCAATATTTTACATACCTACTTTGGGTGATTCTTGGAATCAATCACGAGTTATCTTCGAAAGAATTAAATTCCCCAATTTGTCTGTCTTATAACCCACAACCATGTTTAACAATCTATATGAAATATTTTTTAGGCCAAAAATTGAATTTTAACAATCTCAATTACAAGACTCTATTCTGTTGATTTTGAGGACAATTCAAATATTGACCAAGTTGATTTGATATTGCACAAAATATATATAATTTCTTCAGTTCATACAACTCTTGGCAACTCAAGATGTTTTCGTTACACTGCGGTGTATACTGCTGTAAGTCTTTTTACAAAAACAATGCATAGGAATAGGTAAGGTATAGGAATATATTGAAGCCACCTGGCCTTAGATATTTTCATCACGTTTAACTCCAGGGTTGAAAAGCAATTAATTTCCACCAGCTGACACACATGTGTGTACTGTGCATCAGATATAGTTGAATGTTAGAAGTGCACCTCTAGCAAAATCTCTCTCTGCCTCTAATAAATTTCAGCACCCAGGATAGATCTTATATAGTTTTTTTTTTTTTTTTTTTGTCTGCATTATAATAATTCTTTGTTCTTGCTATGTTCGAGAATGAATATACACACCTTTTGCTTAAGATTTCGGGTAATCTTTTTGTTGGGGGGTTTTGCCCCCATTACACCCCCAAAAAGGTGTTGTCAACCGAAAGAGATCTGAGAAATGAATGTGTGCTGTTGCAAAACTATTTAACAGTTTTGCACGTTTCTATACACCTTGAGCCCCCCTTTGTCTTCCAAATATCCTCCCCCTCCCCCCCCTCCCTTTTTTCACATTTATATGTAGCTTTTCTACTGTATGATATCCTTGTTGGTTATGGTTCTTAAGTGAAACGAAAGATGAATGCTCTCTAAAGAGATTATAATTCACATATGCATACTACACACGGAAACAACTGTATGCCAAAGCTTTCTACACCAAAAAGAAGACGGAGGGAGGATGTCACAGTGTAGCTAAGGATACCTGTGGAGTAGTCGAGTAGAAAACTTAAATTTTATTCCTTTTATGTAATAAATTCGAGTTTTTCTTTATTTTTCATTTCATTGCGGAAGCTGTTTTGGAGATCAGAAATGAACTGAAGATACTGGCACCTATTCTACAGTGGGGGCAGAGAGAGAGGCTTGTGTGTGATGTAAGCAAAAGTGTGTGTCATCTGATGACAAGCATTGTAATTAATTACGTCGAGAGAATTTCAAGAAGTTATCATCGGCATCATCAGCATCACAACATTGTTTTTGTTGTGTCTTTTATGTTGTCTTCTAAAAACAAAAATGTCCTTTCTTCAGGCAAAGTGTAGAAGAGAGGTGTATATCTAAGAGGTTCGTCTATTCCTTCACACACAAACATACTCTCAGTCATTTTTGTTTATGAAACGCTTTTGAGAGGCGTTCATTTGGAAATTTTAAACGCTTTTGGGGGTTTGGATTTCATTTTTTGTTTTGAATTTTTTTTTTGTCAAAATTAAAATGAAAAATCTCAAGGAGCCATCCTGTATGAAAATATGAGTTTTTTTTTTAAATTAAATTTTTTCATTTTTTTACAAATTATTTTAAGAAGACATCAAAAGAAAATAATATTTCACGTTTTTCCTCTTAATTTTTTCTTAAATTTTTTTTTTGGTATTAGTTATAGGAACTTTTTGAGATATATGGTAAATTAGGAAATAAATCGTTTCCATGTTACCTACATACTTAACTTAGATAGGATACCTACATAAAAGACTCTATCCACATCTTTGCATTTATTAAAAAAATTAATTGATAAAAATTGATATTTAATTTAATATCGAAAATGAGAATTAGTATAGGTACCTTAGAGAAAAATAGTACATAAAATCAACACATTAAAAATAAAATTATTGCCCTCATGAAATTTGGCAAAACAAATATTGCTTTGGCGATAAGAACAAAGGATCAAAAAAGTCTATAAAATAAAATGCACGACTGGTTCGCACGTACTTGCCCTGATGGTTAAAAAAAATTGGTATGCAATTTTTAAAGCAAATATTATTCGACATTAACCAGTTTTCAAAAAATTGATTTAAAAAAAAATATATTTATTAAAAATCTTAAGATGTGGTTTTGTAAAATTTTTTTATAACAATTAGTAGAGTAACTAAAGCAAATTCTTAGGGAACCCGGCCGAACAGCTCTGATTTTGACGATTTTTTTTTTCAAACGTACGTAATTAAAAATACTTTAAAGTCTATAGATGAAAAATTGCCGGTGTTGCCGTATTGTTTTTTTTTAAATTAAAATTATTTTTTTTTAACAAAACCAATTTTTTTGCTTAAATTTCATAAAACAAATGATAGCAAAAGATTCTCTAGGTAATTTAAGGAAAATATATAAAAAGGCAGTAAGGGACAATCTTTAATCGCTTAAGCGATAAATGCAATTTTCTAACATTCTGACCTCAAACACAAAAAAAATATTTTGAAAACAACGGCAACACCTACAATATTTTAAAATACATTTTTAAAAAGCCAGAAGCTCATTCTTATCTCTTAAATTTAAATCCACTTAATTTAATCAAAACTTTTTGAAAAAATGGTCCTTAAACTCAGAATAAAAAAAAAAATGTTATTAGAAAAATTTAAAATGACTTTTTTCCAAACTTTTTCAAATAAAATATGAATTTATTTAAAAAAAATTTTTGCCCATAAATATTATCAGTTGAATTTCGAAGCAAAAAAGGTAAGATATTTCACACTTTTGAAAAAAAAAATGAAAAATTACTTCAATTTCAATGGTTTTTTTTTTATTAAAACTGAATTTTTGCATTAATTTTCTTAAAGACTGTGGCAAATAGGAACTTTAAACTTTTGCTATTTAACTTTCAACAGTAAGGGTTATTAAATGAATACAAAATAATTTTATGTTTAGATGTTGAACTTTAAAAAAAATAAGTTACATTTTTTTTCAAAATTTTTATTAAAAAAAGTTCTTCGAAAATGAAATACTTTTTAATTTTTTTCATAAACCGTAATACATATTGACATTTCCTTTTATAATTTGAAATCATAATAAATGCGGCCAAAAAAATTTGAAAATAAATGCATTTTGTATTACGACCAAGTTTAAAAAACGACATGTTAAAATTTTTTCAATAATTTTTTTTTTCAAAAGTCTGAGTTCAATTACCATTCTTTCAAAAGCCGTTCATTCAATTAACTTAATTTTAATTTTTCACATATGACTAAGCTTCTAGCTTTTAAAAAATGTATATTTGAATATTGTAGGTGTTGCCGTTGTGTTCAAATATTTTTTTTTGTGTTTGAAGTCAATTAATAAGAAAATTGCATCTATCGCTTGAACTATGGAAGATTGTCCCTCACTCCCATTTATTTGTTTTCCTTGAATTTTCTAGACAATCTTTTGGCATCAATTAATTTATGAAATTTAAGAAAAATTTTTGAAAAAAATTTGTTTTTGTTCACAAAAATCTTCAATTAAATTTAAAAAATCAAAACGGCAACACCGGCAATTTTTAATCTATAGACATTAAAGTATTTTTAATTACCGACGTTTGAAAAAAAAGATCATCAAAATCTAAGCTTTTCGGCCGGGTTCCCTAATATTGCCAATTTTTGAGCATTAGTTACTCCACTAAATTACTCTAACGTTTTTTTATGAACATTTTGGTTGAAATCGGTTAAAACACTTACGAGAAATATTCATAAATAAAAAAAAAAACTGTTCTATGGCAGGTACCGTTATCTAATAACGGTGCAACAACGAGTTTCGAACGGTGCAACAACGAGTTTCGGACGCGTTTCTGACGCATTTTGGACGCGTTTTTGCACGTTTTGGAGGAGCTTTGGATGCGCTTTGGACGAGCTTTGTACACGTTTCAGACGCGTTTCGGACGCGTTTTGGACGCGTTTTGGACGCATTTTGAACGCGTTTTGGACGCATTTTGGACGCCTTTCAGACGCGTTTCAGACGCTACCTCAAGTTCCATGAGGGTAGCCATTTTTTTTTTTTATTTGCTGATTTTGTGTACTATTTTGCCTGTATACTATTTCATTTTTGACTTTTGCCGTAGAAGCAAGGATTATGTTGTAGTGACAAGCATATTTGAAACTATCGAATTCAAAAATCAATCTGTAATTCAAATCATAATGAAATGAAAAAAAAAAAAAAAAAAAAATGTCTAGATTGAAAAATAATAACAAACTCCATTTCGACCTTCCAATTTTTGTCCAGAAATCAATTGATCCCTACTCACATGGTAACATTTTTTTTACATTCACCAACTTAACTATATTCCTACCTAGGTAGGTAAAAAATCAAAAACCACTTGGTTAAAATAAAAAAAAATACAACGACATCAGCTTAAAATTCGCCGCGTGACAGGTCCTGGTGTCCTATGTGTCCCATGGAACCTGCACCATGTGACAGTGCACAACATTTTGATATATTTTTTCCCATCCATATACCTTACCTACTCGGTATACGTAGAAAGAACATACAATTATGAATGTTGGATATATTTGAAACATAAAAGCCTTGTAAAACGCCTATAATTGCCACTTGTGTATCCATTTTTACAGGAGGAGGGACTGTCAATGCATGTGACAGCAAAACGAGAAAAGCGTTATTTTGTATACGTTACGTTTACTCTCATTCTCTCTCCAAAAAAGGACACATTTTTATGCACACTCTTCACATATCAATATGTTGTGTATGGGCGCAAATTATTTTTTTCCAATTTATTTGTTTTAAAAAAATAAAAAAAAAAAAAAAAATTCAGAAATGATGACTTTTAACAGAAATGCCAAAAATAATCAAAAAAAAAAACAATCTCCACTGCCACTGACAGGTCCTTTAATGTTAAATATTTTTTTTTTTTTATATTTTTGGTTTTCTCTCTTTTGCATGCAATTTTCTTGTTTTGTTTTATTTAATCCTGAATGTCAGAAATGCCTAAAAAATTGAGTAAGCAATTAAAATTTTTGGAATGAGTTCCAAAGCACAGAGTTAAAGAATGGAAGAGTGAAATCTCTTTTGGTATATTGCCCTTTCATTTAAATCCATTTTCTTTGCTGCTATATCCTTTAGGGGTTTTTTAATTGAATTTTCTACTCATAGCGTCATCTTAAAAGAAAGAGTGTTCTTAGTCGTGGGTGTTATTTTTTGTTTTCTATTTTTTGTTGTGTGTATTTTTTTGAAAAATATAGACAAAGAGTGAAAACGCACGTAGTTAATATCGTATCCTTTTTTGATTTTCAAAGAAAAGACATAAACACTCGCATCGTCCTTCGAAACTTCTTCGTCCTTGTTCGTTTTTTTTTTTTTCATTTTCGTTTCGTTAATTAAAAACAAAAGAAAAAAAAAAGATGACGAGAACAACCCAAAGAGGATGCGAAATGCCCTCAAAAAAAGGAAAAATAAATTTATATATATTGTGTTTTTATCCTTAGGTCATTACTTGATCCTCTCTCTATTTTCATTCACTTTTTCTTTTTTATAATTCTGCTTAAAGCAGTCTGAGGATATTCTTTCTATACCTACTCATTTTGGGATGACCTCTCTCTCTCTGATGTGAAAGAAGGCGGATAACAGGAATCTGGTTTAATAGTTTTGCCTTTCCCGTCTATCCACACAAAACACCACCAATATCCGCTTCCGCACTTTCCCATGTAATTTAAATCCTTTTGATAGAAACAAAACACAAACAGTGAGATTGAGATAGAAAGAAAGTAAGAGATCCTCAGATGGGACAACCATGTAATGCAACAAAACGAAAAAAAAAAAAATTAACAACACTCACAAAATTTTTTTTAATTATCCTGCTTTTTGTCAAGAAGGGGTAAAAAATTTAATTATTTTCAAGTACATTATACATAAATGTATAAGTATATATTGTCGTATATAACACGAAAAAAAAGCTAATTAACTTAGAACGAGTGCAAAATGCAACTTTACCACACACGTCCAAACAAAAAAAAATAGGATAACGTATAACGTAAAACGGAGATCAGTACTGCCAGATCAAAGAAAAAAATTAAAGAGAAAAATTAAATTTGATTATTTTTCCATTTTGGGACACTAACCTCAAAAACAATTTCTATGTTCCACTAACCTTGGCGAATACGTGAGTGCCTACATAAGCACAACAAAATTTCTAAAGGAGTTTAAAATTCTAAAGAGTTTTTTAAATGTAAAAAAAAAATAAAACTTACCTATTTCTTTAAAATAACGAAAATTTATTTTTAAATAGTTTTAATCTTCAAACTCACTATGCCATTTACAGTGGAGTAACTAAAGCTCAAAAATTGGCAATATTAGGGAACCCGGCCGAACAGCTTAGATTTTGATGATCTTTTTTTTCAAACGTCCGTAATTAAAAATACTTTAAAGTCTATAGATTAAAAATTGCCGGTGTTGCCGTTTTGATTTTTTAAATTTAATTAGAGATTTTTGTGAACAAAAACAAATTTTTTTCAAACATTTTTCTGAAATTTCATAAATTAATTGATGCCAAAAGATTGTCTAGGAAATTCAAGGAAAAAAAATTTAAGGGAGTGAGGGACAATCTTCCATAGTTCAAGCGATAGATGCAATTTTCTTATTAATTGACTTCAAACACAAAAAAAATATTTGAACACAGCGGCAACACCTACAATATTCAAATATACATTTTTTAAAAGCTAGAAGCTTAGTCATATATGTAAAATTAAAATTAAGTTAATTGAATGAACGGCTTTTGAAAGAATTGTAATTGAACTCAGATTTTTGAAAAAAAAAAAAAAAATTATTGAAAAAATTTTAACATGTCATTTTTTAAACTTGATCGTAATATAAAATGCATTTATTTTCAAATTTTTTTGGCCGCATTTATTATGATTTCAAATTATAAAAGGAAATGTCAATATGTATTACGGTTTATGAAAAAAATTAAAAAGTATTTCATTTTCGAAGAACTTTTTTTAATAAATGTTTTGAAAAAAAATGTAACTTATTTTTTTTTTTAAGTTCAACATCTAAACATAAAATTATTTTTTATTCATTTAATAACCCTTACTGTTGAAAGTTAAATAGCAAAAATTTAAAGTTCCTATTTACCACAGTCTTTGAGAAAATTAATTATTTCAATGCAAAAATTCAGTTTTAATAAAAAAAAAACCATTGAAATTGAAGTAATTTTTCATTTTTTTTTTTTCAAAAGTGTGATATATTTTACCTTTTTTGCTTCGAAATTCAACTGATAATATTTATGGCCAAAAATTTTTTTTAAATAAATTTGGAAAAAAGTCATTTTAAATTTTTCTAATAACATTTTTTTTTAATTCTGAGTTTGAGGACCATTTTTTCAAAAAAGCCTTGATTAAATTTAGTGGATTTAAATTTAAGAGATAAGAATGAGCTTCTGGCTTTTTTTAAATGTATTTTAAAATATTGTAGGTGTTGCCGTTGTTTTCAAAATATTTTTTTTGTGTTTGAGGTCAGAATGTTAGAAAATTGCATTTATCGCTTAAACGATGGAAGATTGTCCCTTACTGCCTTTTATATATTTTCCTTAAATTACCTAGAGAATCTTTTGCTATCATTTGTTTTATGAAATTTAAGCAAAAAAAAAAATGGTTTTGTTAAAAAAAATTTAATTTTAATTTTAAAAAACAATACGGCAACACCGGCAATTTTTAATCTATAGACTTTAAAGTATTTTTAATTACCTACGTTTGAAAAAAAAATCGTCAAAATCAGAGCTGTTCGGCCGGGTTCCCTAATAATTTGCTTTAGTTACTCTACTATTAATTCTTGTGTAACATTTTTTTTCAATTTTGTTTCGAAACGGTTTTTTTTTAATACAAAATTTCAAAAAATATTCCAGAAATAAAGAATGATTTTCTGATTTTATTTTAAACTAAAAACAAAACTTCAAAAAAATTTATCAAAAAATTCGTTTTTCAAAAAAAAAAAAATTAAAATGAAAATTTTTTAAAAAACCCTAAGCTGAAGTTTTTTTTAATTTTTAGACATTTTCATTCTACGGTAATTTAGACCTTCTATATAAAAATTTTAATTGAAATTGGCTAAGTCGTTTATGAAAAAAGTCAGAAGGCGTTAATAACAGTTCAAAAAATAATTTTTTTTATTTCAAAAGTAGGCCATCCCATAAATCAAAACCGTTAGAGTCATTTTTGAGAAAAATGATTTTTTGATTTCAGTCATATGGCTAGTTTCGGTCGAAAATAAAAATCAATTTACTTCCTAGAGAATTACCAAAAGCTCTAATCTACCGATTTTGAATCAGTAGTTTGGGCTGCCCTCTATAGCTCAAGATAAAGACAGACAGACGGGATCGGGTCAAAATTCTGACTTGAAAATTCTGTTTTTTAAAATTCTGTATATTTTTTGAACAAGAAAATTCTTCTAATTCTGTTTTTTTTTTTTTTTGTATATAGCATATGCGCTCTCATCTCATTAATAGTAATTCAACTTTACTACTTTCCTTACTGTTTTTTTTTTTTTTGTAACTGTCCCAAACATTTGATATAATGCAAAAACTGATTTTCTTATAATTCACATCTATAAACCGTTGAAAACTATTAGAAACTAAAAAGAAAGATATTCTTTTCTTAATCAATTTATTGAACATTCATTTTTATTTGATAAATTAATAAATTTCTGATTAATTTTCGAAATTATTTAACATTAAAAACCTTTTCATAATATTTTTTAATTTATTGATTAATCTAACAAACGATAACATACAAAAAATTGACGAACTGAGTAAGTTATCAAATAACCAGCGAGGAGATGATTGTACAAAATAAAAGCCCGTGCTTTAAAACATTTTCCAGACAGAATTATGAAAAAATGAATTTTAAAAAGCAGAATTTTGAAAAACAGAGTTTTGAAAGCAGAATTTTGTAAGGCAGAATTTTGACCCAAAATTTTGTTAAATGAAAAAAAAATTTATGTTATTTAACTTTTTTTGAAAGAATAAAAAACGCAGTTTTATTGCAATCGCTTTGAATATTACGTCTGCAAAGTTTAATCAAAATCACACAGACGACGCACCGACACGCACAGTGCGTTAACTAAAGGACAAAAAATAAAAAAGAAAACAAAATGCAATATTTATCTTCTAAGCTATGGAGCTATGGTCAAGCATATGTTGAATCACTGTTGTTTGTTGTTTTTAATTTTGTTTTGCTCATTTTTTGGGGTTTAGCGTTACTTTCAAAAGCACTGAAAAAAATTTAGTCATTGTGATAGTTCGAGATTATACTTTTGTGCATTTGTTGTTTTGGCAAAAAAAAAAGAAGAGAAGACGAAGTTTTTAAGTTTATTTTGAATAAGTTAACTACTAGCAACTGCCACATAAAGTGCTTTAAGAAAAAAAATGTGAAATTTCGACATAAATCTTTTTAACGTTTTTTTTTTTTTACATTTTGGTTATGTTTATAAAATAAGTTTAGCAAAGTATAGCAACATTCTTAGTGTTGTAAACTGTATTAATATTTAACTTTGCGGAAATGCAAAGTTTTCATGTTAATTTTTGCTAACCTTAAAAAATCATACATTTTAACATTACGACTACTAAGAAACTTCTTATTTGTTATGTTTTCGTTGAAATCGGCTTAGTAGTTTATGAGAAAGTCAGAATTCAAGAAAACTGTTCTATTGCAGGTAGGTAGGTACCTACCTCTAATAACGGTTCAAAAAATATTTTCCTTATTTCAAAAATGGGAAGATACAGCTATTTTTTTTTAAATAAATATCGTTTTTGAGAAAATTAATTTTTCCATTTTAGTTGTATGACAATTATCTTTGATTTTGGCCTCAAAAAATTATTTCAATTTCATCTCTAGGGAATTAGCAAAAACTCTTGTCTACCAATTTTGAAGCGAATCGCACCAATAGTTTGGCTGCAGCTCGAGATTGAAAGAGACAGACAGACAGTTAGGAGGACAAAATTGCGGGACCGACTTTTTTAAAATACTTTTACATCGTAATGTCAAGTAGTAATGAATGAAGAGGGTAGAATTGACCTGACAGGGTCAAAAATATCAACCCATAATTTAAAAAGAAAATTTAATTCAAACGCAAAAATGTTTATTCAAGCTTACGGGTTTTGCCATTTGAGGGCGCTATATAAGAAAACGTTATATAGCGTTTGGATCAATTTCTATAAAGAAATTTTGTTGGGTGTAACTATCAGACAATGAAGGCCCGACAAGAGATACCTCATTTGTTTAATGATAAGTAGTTTCGAAATTATGGGGGAACGAACATCACATTTTTTTTTGCAATAAAAATCAAATCTTTGGACAAGCAAAGCTAAAAGAAATCATCATCAAATCGGTTTTGTTTGTCTAACTTTTGATGCCACTTAATTAAATGAAAAAAAAAAACAAAAAAAACATCAAAAATAGTGAATGGCAACACTGTGTCAAGATGTGGGTGATGAGTTTTTTTGAGTTCACAGTTTAATACAAAAACACGAGACACATAAGAGAGAAAGAGTGTATCAATTCCTTGTGTTATACATGTTTGTATATTTGCTGGGGTTTATTCCCATGTCGACTTTCTTTTTAATCCAAAATCTCTGTGTAGTTATACTTTCATGGATTTCATCAGGTCTTGATGGTTTTTTGACGTTGTTTTCTACTTCACTATCACTATTTTTTTTTTTTTTGCTTTTATATATTTTTTTAAACTCTCCATTCATAGCAGAGAATAGAAAATGGCAATGCATATAGAAAACATACACTCTTTTACTTTGTCCTTTTTCGAAAAAGCATCCAAACAACCCACACATATCTAACATGTATAAATTATATACACAGTTAGTCTAGTTTTTCCTCGACTGTAATTAATGGCAAAGACCATTTTCTGCATGCATCACATACAAGCAGCAGCATTTTCTCTCTCTCTAGAGTCCTAAAACTTCATTCAACATCAGGATGTTATCCTTTTAAAACACCCATCTTTCTATCTCTCTCTCACTCTTTTTGAATCTAGTGTAGAGTGTAGAGATGTATAAAGATATCAAATGGAATAGGAACCGTTAACCGGTACCGTGTAGGAGAGTAGAGTAGCTAAAAAGAGCTTAACAGCATGATTGCTTGGTCTTGCATAATATCTATTCAGTACAGAGAATTAAAACATTCTCAACTCATTCCTATATAAAATTGTACAGAATAGTTTAGTTCCTCCTGGCATCATCATAGAGTGACGTTCAGGTCCAGATTCAGGAGGAGCACCATCAGAGTCGATGTCGTGGTCGCGCTTGGCAATGTTCTTGTTTTATATTTTTTTTTCCTGTCTGTCTTCTTATTCGTATATCTGCCTTGCAGGATGTGTTGGATGCGGTGTCAAACCTCATATTGTGGCGAGGATGTATGTGGTATTTATATGTGAGTGTCCTTATAAGATGAAACTATGACAACGATATTTTTTGGTACTTGGAATTAAAAAAAAAAGGAATTAAATTTAAAATGTAATAAAAAAAACACTCAAGGGAGTACAACCTTGAAAAAAAGTTTGAAGGTCTTTTTGAAAAAAAAAAAGTTAAAACTAAATTTTTACAGAAACAAAAAAAAAAAAAATCATGTTTTGAGGTTATCTTTCTTACAAGGCAGTTTAAGAATATGCTTAGGAAATCTTTTCAAAGTCAAAGTATCTTTAAAAGCTCCAAAAGACTTCTTTTAAACAATTTTTTGAACTTCTTTATACAGGCTGTAAGTTAAGTTAGAACTTCCGTAAGGGAAACTGGTTCTAAAGTGAAAGTTTATTTTTTAAACACCGTCTTACAACTGGCGATTTCAAATATATTCAACTTTATTTAGTCAACCATTCTTTTTTCGCAAATATTTTGTGCTTCGTTGTGTTTTGTGTTACGGTCAAGGATCTTATCCCACGAGGTATTATGAGAGATTCCTCTTTTTTCATGAAACGATGCATTACTGCGTTACTAAGATATACCATAGGTAACGCAGTAACGCATAGTTTCTTTATAAAAGAGGAATTTCTCATAATATCCCATTGGTATACTGCCGGCGGCATGGTAGTTGAACATTATTGATGCCAAATTGATGTGTTATAAAAATAAAACAAATTTTATATTATTCCCCCAGCAAGGAATAAAATCTTAGTTACTTTGCGTCACCATTTGAAAAAAAAAAAAAAAAACTAAAGTTAATGTAGCTTTGACTTCTTGCAACTGTTTAAAGAAATGTTAGTTATTGGTCGAGAGGGCTAAGCTAGACAAATAAATAGCTTCAAAGAGGCACTGAAAGAGAAAGACATGTTTACTGCGTTACCGCATTTGACAAAATTATTGTTTTGGCAGTTGTGTGTTTTTCAGTTAAGATAATATATACGATATAACTAGATATTTAAAACTGCGTTACTGCTCCACTGCGTTACCATAGTTAATAAATAGGTAACGCAGTTATTTTTGATCTATCAACTTCAAATAATAACACATATTGTTTGTAGGTAAAGTACTACTTTAGTACTAAGATTATTCCTGCGTTATTTTTTGGTACCCATTTCTTTATAGCTTTATTGAGAAAATTTGGGCTTGTGACTACTTTAAAATTACTTAGCTTCATACTTCCCAATTTTTCATAATTATGTTGAACCTTTTAACCATAAACAAAAAATACCAAGACTGGAAACTCGGGGGTCAACTGACGTTTGCCTACAAGCTGCGAGGTATGGTGAATGTCGTGAACCTATCGTTGTGTTCGTGTCCGCTGTGTGGTGAATGTCGTGAATCTATAAATGTGTGCGTGTTAACGTCATTTACCAACGTGGTGGCTTTCACATATATTCACAGACAGCACTGTACACAAAAGGGTTTTGCGGGGAAAGACGTACGAAATTTTCCAGCCTTGGTATTTTTTGTTTATGCTTTTAACTCTAATAAGAACACATTTTTTGCACTTTTACCTCCGCTTTTCGAAAAGATTTTATATGTAAGTTCATTATTGGTAACGCAGTGATATAAACTAAAACAAATATATATATTTATATATTTAAAATAAACGATTATGTGATTTAACCTTAAAGGAAACTAACGTTGCTACTCTTACGTTGGATGTTTCCATATAAGCGAAGTTTTTTGTATGATTTTATAAATAAAAGTGAATTTTTAAGTAAAGTAACGCAGTTGTTTAGTTTTTCAATCGCCATGAATTGCCATAAATATGTATAGAATTATCATTCAAAATATCGCTGGAAATGTAAATATGTATACTTTTAATTTTTAAAAACCAATGCCCTAATTATAAAGTATTTTGGGCCAAATACCTATCTTTTTTAGCACCAAAACTTAAATAATTCTATGGCTGAGTACTTTAAATCTCATTTCTTGGACCTTTATACTATCGATAAAATAAAACACAACTTTAAACATTTATAGATCAAATCTAAGTGTTGATATGAAGTATAAGGACGTTCTTTAAGAATAAAAATAAAAACACAACAAAAGAATAATAATAAAACGACCAACAACAACACAAACGAAAGAAAAAAACACTCTATGGCCGTTAAAAATTTACGAAATACAGCACTTACAAGAATTTTTTTTTTATTTTCTTCAATTCACTGAAAACCATTGCTATATTCTTTTTTCTATGTGAGTTTTATTTTTTAGTACCTATGTGATTGCCGAAATGGTATCGTCATGGCCGTTTGTGGTGTATGACTACAGGACGACGAAGACCGACCGACACCCCCAAGGGTAGACCAAGACACAAAAAAACTTAATGGTACCTATACCAACTATATACCACAATATACAACACTCATGTGAATGAAAAGAAGGACATAACTTTTACTCTGGGGAATAATAATCTGCAAATATGAACACATTTTCAGTATGCAACGGAGTTAGTAAATATTTTGATAAAAGTTTTCAGGCAGAGTTGTAGTACCCAAACCTAAAGAATATGAGTTTCGTCCACATGTACTTTACTTACCACCTAGTCTCTCGTTCTTATTCTTGTAAGTTTCATTCTTATTTTTTTTTTTATTTTGTTGCTTAAGTCGTTGTTCCATCAATTTCAGTGTATGTGGGATATTAGTTAAATTCTTTCTTTCTTTATTTTTTATTTCATGATGTTCGTTCTAGTTCTTTTTATTTCTTTTTTTTTAAAGTTTTTTTTTTGTTTGGTGTTCTTCTAAATTCTTTAGTAGGAAAAAGTACTATATTGTATGAAGAAAATGAAAAAGTTTTTTTTTGAGTACCCTGAATATTAAATGTGGGTGAGAAATATACTTTTTTCTAGTGCAGTGAAAACTTAAAGGAAAATACATTATATGAGCATTTAGTATTGATGGTAAACCATATTTAAAAAGAAAGAAAAAAATACAGTTTTGGGAATTGGAAAAGTTCAGGTGTGTGGCCACAATAGCAACAAAAAGATCGATGGTTTTGATTATAGAAACGAAGCTGCTACCAGAAAAAACTACTTTTTTTTAAATAATTTAGTAGAGTAACTAAAGCAAATTATTAGGGAACCCTGCCGAACAGCTCTGATTTTGACGATTTTTTTTTCAAACGTAGGTAATTAAAAATACTTTAAAGTCTATAGATTAAAAATTGCCGATGTTGCCGTATTGTTTTTTAAAATTACAATTAAATTTTTTTTGAACAAAACCATTTTTTTTGCTTAAATTTCATAAAACAAATGATAGCAAAACATTCTCTAGGTAATTTAAGGAAAAAAAGTATAAAGGAGTAAGGGACAATCTTCCATCGTTTAAGCGATAAATGCAATTTTCTCACAATCTGACTTCAAACACAAAAAAAATAGTTTGAAAACAACGGCAACACCTACAATATTTTAAAATACATTTTTAAAAAGCCAGAAGCTCATTCTTATCTCTTAAATTTAAATCCACTAAATTTAATGAAGAGTTTTTGAAAAAATGGTCCTCAAACTCAGAATTTAAAAAAAAATGTTAAAAAAAAAAAAATTTTAAATGACTTTTTTCCAAACTTTTTGTAATAAAATATGAATTTATTTTAAAAAAATTTTTGGCCATAAATATTATTAGTTGAATTCCGAAGAGGAAAAGGTAATATATATTACAGTTTAAAAAAAAAATTAAAAATTACTTCAATTTCAATGGGTTTTTTTGATAAAAACTGAATTTTTGCATTGAAATAATTGATTTTCTTAAAGACTTTGGTAAATAAGAACTTTAAATTTTTGCTATTTAGCTTTCAACAGTAGGGGTTATTAATTAATAAAAAATAATTTTATATTTAAAAGTTGAACTTTAAAAAAAAAATAAGTTAAATTTTTTTCCAAAACTTCTATTCAAAAAAGTTCTTCGAAAATGAAAAACTTTTTAATTTTTTTCATAAACCGTAATACATATTGGCATTTCCTTTTATAATTTCAAATCATAATAATTGTGGCCAAAAAAAATTGAAAAAAAAAAATGCATTTTATATTACGAAAAAGTTTTAAAAACCACATGTTAAGATTTTTTCAATAATTTTTGTTTTCAAGAATCTGAGTTCAGTTACCATTCTTTCAAAAGTCCTTAATACAATTAACTTAATTTTAATTTTACAAATATGACTAAGCTTCTGGCTTTTTAAAAATGTACATTTAAATATTGTAGGTGTTGCCGTTGTGTTCAAATATTTTTTTTTGTGTTTGAAGTCAATTAATAAGAAAATTGCATCTATCGCTTGAACGATGAAAGACTGTCCCTCACTCCCATGTATTTTTTTTCCTTGAATTTCCTAGACAATCTTTTGGCATCAATTAATTTATGAAATTTAAGAAAAATTTTTGAAAAAAAAATTTTTTTGTTCACAAAAATCTTCAATAAAATTTAAAAAATCAAAACGGCAACACCGGCAATTTTTAATCTATAGACTTTAAAGTATTTTTAATGACCGACGTTTGAAAAAAAAGATCATCAAAATCTAAGCTGTTCGGCCGGGTTCCCTAATATTGCCAATTTTTGAGCTTTAGTTACTCCACTAATTGTGGAGTTTTTCATTTAAAATGAAATTTAAATTTATGTAAAAAAAATATTCAATGTTAAAAAGAAAAGTTTATATCCCTATAAAATTCTAAGGGCCGGTTTGTTGACACTCGATTATCTTTAATCAAGGATTATTCCAGTTGATAATCGTAAATTTCGTTTGTTCACAAAAATTTTTATCAAAGAATCAATGATTTGAGCAGTTAATTTGAGATTTTGTTAATCATCCAATTTTGCTCGATTAGGTCTATTAAATCAAGGATTAACTGGAATTCAGTTTGTTCATACTTGATATTCTTACAAAGTTAGCCGGTTATTTTCCGACACTTCTTCAAGTCAATACGTCATTGAATTCTTAAAATCAATAAGACATACACTGTTGGCCAAAACAAATGAAAATTATAGAATTAAAAATTTTGATATACATATTAGGGTGGGTCAAAAAAATCGAAATTCTTTTTTTTGAATTGGTACTCTGAAAAATCGATTGCTAGACCCCTCTAGAATATACACACCAAATATGAGCTCTTTATATTAATGGGAAGGTCCTCCGCTTTGCAATTTTCCATTTTTACATCAAGCTTCTACGAATATCTTCTAAACGGTTAAAGCAATCAATTTCATTCCAAGGAATTTTTTGTAGAACGTTTAAGCCCCTACAAGAATATATCTTGTTAATTTGAAAATAATGAAGTTTCAGTGAATTAGAAATTTTTTTAAAATATAAAATGTTTTTATATTTTTTTTTAACTTTGACCTCGAATATCTTTAGAATGGTTAGATTAATGAAAAAAGTTAATAAGACCTTTTTTGTGGAGCAATCAATTTCCAACAAGAATATGTCTTGCGCGTTTGATCATTATAATTTTTCAATTTGTTACAAAATTAAGAACAAAAAACGAATTTTTAAAGATTTTCTCGATTTTTGGACCTCAAATATCTATTCAACGGTTAGATAAACGAAAAAAGTGTATAAGGCCTTTTTTGTAGAGCGTTCAATTTCCTACAAGAATATGAAAAGAAATTTGCTAAAAAGTCAATTAATAAAAAAATTATTTTTTTTTTAGTAGAAGCTTGATGTAAAAATGGAAAATTGCAAAGCGGAGGACCTTCCCGTTAATATAAAGAGCTCATATTTGGTGTGTATATTCTAGAGGGGTCTAGCAATCGATTTTTCGGAGTACCAAGTCAAAAAAAAAATTTTCGATTTTTTTGACCCACCCTAATACATATGTATATGTATTTATTTTAAATTAATTCAAATTAGTACATTTTCAACATAAGTACATTTATTTCCTTTTTATTAAGGGCCAATTTTTCAATAGTCAGTTAAATAGTCAGTTAGTACTTATTCCTAAGGATAGAGAAAAAATCAATTTTCCAACAGGCAGATATAGCTTATTCCTATGAATAAAACTATCTGCTTCTTTCAGAGACGAATAAAAATTATTCTAAGGAATAATCTCAATAAAAATATTATGTCAGTTGTCAAAGCTGTTTTGAAAGAATTTTGAAAAAAATGCAGTGGAACACAAGAAAACAAAAACAATCATGAATAAAAATGACGTTTAATTTTAAATATTTTTGAATTTGACAAATTTTTTTTGTTATTCTGTAGCATAAATTATTCTTGATTGAAAAATTCAATGTTTTTATCTGATTGTTTATGAGCCTAATAACTTTATTCGTCGAACAGTTAACTGACTGTTTATGAGAAGATTGAAAAATTGGCTCTAAGTAACAAAAAATAGCATAAAACAAAATAAGAGAGTTTCAAAGCGAATACTTACCCCTATTACGGTTGGCCTTTGTCATAAAACGACACAAAAACGACTAGCTCTGGAATCCAAAATTGAGGCTAAAGTATAGAAATTATCGTTTCATAAGGAAGAATGGCAGAGAGCGGAGGAAACTGTCAAGTTAAATATTCAATTTTACAAAAATTGCCGCTTCTAGAGCAAGCCGTTTTCTTGTCGTTTTATGACAAACGCCAACCGAAATAGGGATGGCTTTTTTCTGTTCGGTTTAAAGCTTGACATCCATGTTTTGCATTTTAATGCAGTGCTCCTCCGCGGCGTCCAAAAGCTTTGGTTCGTATTTCTGTTGGCTATAATGCAATTGTTGCTGCTTTTAAATTTGCTGTTTTTTTTTTATTTCGTTTGTCGTCAGGGTCTTCGATTTTTTTAATCATTTCTGAAAATATATAGGTAGGTTCATATTTATTTAGATAAAAAAGTATTTATTTACTTACCTTCCTTACTGCTAGCGCTTTTAAATTCAACAAAATAATAACAAACTTCAAAAAATGAAAAAAAAAACTTAATTCTTGATTAAGTTTCGACAACCAAACTGACAGATATATTGGAAAATGGAATGATTTTTGGAAAAACTATGATTTGTTGATCAAAGTGAAAAAAAGTGAACAAACGCTCTATGATTATCAAGGATTCTTAATCCTCAATTAAGGGGAATCCATAATGATCAAATCGACGATTTAACCCACTCTCAACAAACTGGCCCTAAGACTTTTTTTAAAGAAATACCTAGTTCCAACCTGAGTGAACTTGTGTCCCTCTGAAGGAAAGCAAAAGTCCCTTACTTATCGTTAAAGCTCCAAATGTCAATACAAAAAATAATCGTAACAAAAAAAAATTACAAAAAAAAAACTACCTTATAGGGTCACTGTGGCGTATGTGTAACTTTTTTTTTATAAAAATAAAAATGAAAGGAAATTTGTTTTACTTTTGAGGAATTACACAGACAACATTATACAACATATACAATTATTTGACCTTTCAAATGGTCCGATTGGTCATGAAAAATTAAACATAGGGTGCTGTATGAAAGTTGTTAAAAAAAATTAAAACTTCATAGTGATTTTCTGGAACGTAATAGTTAAACCCTTTTTTTAATGGAGGCAAAATGTAAGTAGATAATGCATTTTGGAGGTCAATTGAATCGTTTATTTCAGAAACAGCATAAGTCCATGAGCACTAACTTTTCAGAAGCAACAAAAAAACTGTTTTTTATGTTAAAACTCCACAACACTTCAAATTTAGAGTATGCCGAGTTATAATCTAGCTGAAGACGCATTTAAAAACCTTAAAAATATAAACCTTTTTCAAGTCTTAGTGGGTTTTTAAGCCTTTAAAGTCGCTGGACTTATGTCGTTTCTGAAATAAACGAATTTTTGTTAGTAAAACTTTTGTTTTCATCTAGCTATAGCTTTTGAACCATGCTTCTGATTTTAATGAATAAAATAGCAGTAGATAGAGTAAATCTTTACCTCTTCATTGATGTTTAATTTTTAAGCCATGATGGCTGCCAAAATAATTAAAAACTGGTAAAATGTCATATATTCAACAGTTAAAAACGCTTCCACCGCGAGAAATCTAGCTATAAATTTTGAACCCTGAGTTCAATTTTAATGAATTTAATAGATATAGATAGAGTAATTCCTTACCTTTTTATTGATGTATAACAAAAGGGTGTGCGTGTCGAGATTGCTGCCAAAATAAATTAAAACTGGTAAAAAGTCATGTATTTAGCAGCCAAAAATGTTGTCACCGGGTGAAATATTTCCATATATTTTGAACCCTTTTCTTTCAGTTTTCGTATTTTGGGGGGCCTGACATACTTAATTTTTTTCCAGAAGATGTATAACTATACATAAATGAGAAATCTCCAAAAAAAAATTTTTTTGGAAAAAAAAAACGAAACTGCCAAATGGGGCTTATATCCATTAAATTTTGGTATGGACTTATATCCCAATAGGTGGAACATAATGTCCAAAATCAAATTATGTATTTACCTGTATTCCAACAAGTTGAGAAATAATTTTATTATTTTGTAAAGTCTTTGTTAGTGGGACATAACGCCCATTCTTATTTCAGTAGAATTTGAGCCTCACATTCAACTTAAAGTATATGTCTCATTCATTAAGGTCATAAGCCCTATAAATGAAAAGATGGCATTATGTCCCTGATCCGAAAAATAAACAATTCTGCTAGAATATAGAACTACTTTACTTAACGCTCTCTCTCTCTCTCTCTCTCTCGCTCTCTCTCTCGCTCTCTCTCTTCAGAAACAACAAGGTAACAGAATTTTTTGTAATATTTTCCTAAGTAATCTGAAAAATTTGTACTATAAACAATGAAATAGCGTTGATAGATGTTAGGGTAAAGTCGGGTGATATGGCACCACGGGTGATATGGCACCCTTTCAATATCTCCCACTTAGTGACTTCTTTTCAAAGCAAAAAGAGCAAAAAAGAATTCAGTCTGACGTAAGCTTCAGTGGATGCATTTGGATCCGCAGTAACCATTGCCACTAAAATTTAAAAAATGGACAAACAAAAAAGTGAGTTCAATTTGAGCGAAAAGTTTTTTTGTGTAAAATTGTTGTACGTGTGCTTCCAATAGTATTTGACGCCGAGGGTTCATTTTAACACAAAAAGAACGGTAACGGTTATATTCTTGTGTTTTCTCATTGCCATAACTAAGCAAACGTGATTATTCGTGTCATTTGAAAAAAACAGAAGTGTAGTCAAATGGGGGATATGGCACCCAAAAACATCGGGATATATGGCACCGGTGCCATTTCCCCCGCATCTACTTTTGAACCTATTAATTTTTCAACTAACAATTGTATTTACAAAAAACTTCAGCAAACCAGGCCAAGTGGACTAAAACCCAGATCACTGCAGCTGTTGGAGCTGCTGAATGTCAAAAAAAGCCGGACTTAAGCATTTTGCGATTCCGTTCACACTTCACTACATTAAAAAGGCTTCTTAAATGACCAAAACCTTAAAGTTTGCCAAATAGCTTTCAGATTGGCTGAAAAGTGCTGAAATAAGGCGTAATCATAATGTCACTTTTGGTCTCATGATTCGTGTACGTCTTTCAACAACACATCCAACAAGTGTCACAAAAAGAAATAGGGTGCCATATCACCCTCGATGAGGTGCCATATCACCCTCCATTTTTTCAATCATGTTTTTTTTAATGTTTTTTATTTTTGCAAAAAATAACAAGAAATTATATTTGAATTACACTTATGTACCTATTTTGTATTTAAGAAATAGTTTTAAAATAAATCCGCTTTTGTTTGAAATAGATATCTTCTTTATTTCTCAAGTAATAACGAAAAACGAAAATGGGTGCCATATCCCCCGACTTTACCCTAAGTATTTTGTATTTTGTCAAAAGAACTATCACATTTTTGACTCAATAAAACTTTCTTATACTTCATATAAGCCAAGTCCAATATTCAATCCACTAAAGTGGCTGTAAAATTTGTCAGTCCCTACCTCAAAGGATCTCATTTCAAAAGCAGTAAATAAAATTTCCAAAACTCCATAGCAACTCAAATCTATGTCAAATGCAAAATTAAATAACTTTATACACTCAAGTGTTGTTGAATATATTGAAATGTAGTCAAATTGGCTCCAAATTCTTGTCATAAAGAGAACTATCCTGCTTAAAACTTGTTATGGATATTTTTGAGTAATAAAAATTTATTCATTACCAGAGATTTATAGTGCAATAGCACTCGTATAACTCTTCTACTAACCAAAAAATTGTAAACTTCTTTATTACTAAGAACAACAACTAACCCTTTAGTGCTTTCCAGTCTCCACTTCAAACCCTATTTCCAACCAAAAAAAAACTACTCCCATTATCCTTAACCAATAAATAATCTCCAATTAAATGAGTAAAGTTTTAAATACTCTCTATCTCCTTTGCCATTCGGTTGCTCTGTCATAACAATTACCAGACGAAACATTCAAAAACATCAGTCGTTTTCTACTATATATCCATCCATCTCCTACAACCCTACGAGTATAAAATCCCTATTCTGTCTTCATATCCTCCCTCATCCTTGAATCTCAAAATATTTGTTAAAATCCTTCAGCTTAGCGCTCAATACCATAGCGACATAAACCAGAAATGCAATTATCTTTACACTGAACTCTGAGTTCCCCGTCGTTGTCGTTCGTATAGAAACGAAACGAACCGACCCGACAATCTCGCTCCTGGATGCACTACATACAATCACAGACATGTGTTAGTGCAAAAAAAAAGGCACACACGTTGTGTGTGTATGTCTACTTCACATAATCCAAATCAATTTCGTGCAGACAAAAACTATTCACCCCAAACTCCTTCCACCCACATTACACTCATAAAATGAGTTTCAAGTCAATTGCAGGACCGACCAACATTTAGTGAGTTAAACTATGAAATGAACCCTTGCAGATGGCGCCCCTACCTCCCCTACCCCCATCTAGCCTTCCGCTCCTAACAAACTATACACTGCAACATCATTTTCGATTACCATTCAAAACCAGGAACAGTTCTCTAGCAGGACGACCGTTTATAGAGGGAACCAAAGCATCACACAACAGTCACTGTGGCATCAACATATCCAGCAGTTCAGTAGGAAAAAACAAGAGCTTTGGAACAATATCAGTGCGCTACGCTGGCTTTTTCCCTCAATGCTCTTACGATACTACTGCTGCCTTGCCTGACTGCAACCAAATATTCCTAAAATCCTTCCAATAAAACTTTATTACAATGACAACTTTTCGTCCTGACAGAAAAGTAGGTACAGACCCCAGACCATAGTGAGTGAGCATTATTTGTTGGATACTTCAATGTCTATCCTTGTGATGGACTGGTATAAAAGCAACGACCAAAACGAAACGGTTCTGATGATGGTTTTAGTTAGCTGGATTATAATAAGAGAGAGAAACAGGGTTTGAGCTAAGCTTTCTCTACAGGTGATATGTGCAAAACGGCACATCAGGATATCCTTTCTCTCTGTCAGTGTTGAATGTGTATTTAACTATCAGTTCGGGTTTAGATTTATACATCATTCTAATGTTTTGATGTGTCTGTTAGTGTGTGTGTGTGTTGTGACTCTAAATCGACAAATCAAATTAATCATTGTATTAAGTATTGTTAAAGTTTATTTAGCGGATATAGACGAACATCATGCGAGTTTGTTGTGAACATAGATTTTTCAATCCCGTAGATTTTTTCTGTGTTTATGTTCATGGTATTTGATGATGGTGCTGGCCAACGTTGCTTTGGTATATGACATTTTGTACTTACCATCCATGGAAGGTGGATACACCGCAAATTCTGTTGAAATAAGTCTTTTACTTTTGTTACATTAAATTTTTACATTTTTAAATTTTTATATTTTTACATTTTTACATTTTTACATTTTTAACATTTTAACATTTTAACATTTTAACATTTTAACATTTTAACATTTTAACATTTTAACATTTTAACATTTTAACATTTTAACATTTTAACATTTTAACATTTTAACATTTTAACATTTTAACATTTTAACATTTTAACATTTTAACATTTTAACATTTTAACATTTTAACATTTTAACATTTTAACATTTTAACATTTTAACATTTTAACATTTTAACATTTTAACATTTTAACATTTTAACATTTTAACATTTTAACATTTTTACATTTTTACATTTTTACATTTTTACATTTTTACATTTTTACATTTTTACATTTTTACATTTTTACATTTTTACATTTTTACATTTTTACATTTTTACATTTTTACATTTTTACATTTTTACATTTTTACATTTTTACATTTTTACATTTTTACATTTTTACATTTTTACATTTTTACATTTTTACATTTTTACATTTTTACATTTTTACTCTTACTCTTACTCTTACTCTTACTCTTACTCTTACTCTTACTCTTACTCTTACTCTTACTCTTACTCTTACTCTTACTCTTACTCTTACTCTTACTCTTACTCTTACTCTTACTCTTACTCCTACTCTTACTCTTACTCTTACTCTTACTCTTACTCTTACTCTTACTCTTACTCTTACTCTTACTCTTACTCTTACTCTTACTCTTACTCTTACTCTTACTCTTACTCTTACTCTTACTCTTACTCTTACTCTTACTCTTACTCTTACTCTTACTCTTACTCTTACTCTTACTCTTACTCTTACTCTTACTCTTACTCTTACTCTTACTCTTACTCTTACTCTTACTCTTACTCTTACTCTTACTCTTACTCTTACTCTTACTCTTACTCTTACTCTTACTCTTACTCTTACTCTTACTCTTACTCTTACTCTTACTCTTACTCTTACTCTTACTCTTACTCTTACTCTTACTCTTACTCTTACTCTTACTCTTACTCTTACTCTTACTCTTACTCTTACTCTTACTCTTACTCTTACTCTTACTCTTACTCTTACTCTTACTCTTACTCTTACTCTTACTCTTACTCTTACTCTTACTCTTACTCTTACTCTTACTCTTACTCTTACTCTTACTCTTACTCTTACTCTTACTCTTACTCTTACTCTTACTCTTACTCTTACTCTTACTCTTACTCTTACTCTTACTCTTACTCTTACTCTTACTCTTACTCTTACTCTTACTCTTACTCTTACTCTTACTCTTACTCTTACTCTTACTCTTACTCTTACTCTTACTCTTACTCTTACTCTTACTCTTACTCTTACTCTTACTCTTACTCTTACTCTTACTCTTACTCTTACTCTTACTCTTACTCTTACTCTTACTCTTACTCTTACTCTTACTCTTACTCTTACTCTTACTCTTTTTAATATTACAAATTTTTCACTGAAAATGAACCCAACTCAAATATATATATTTTTTTCTGTCTCTTAAAAACTATAATGAAATCCTCTCATTCTCTTATTTTTCCAACAAAAATCTTTTCCAATTCATTTGATCAAGTTAATGACAATCACTTTTGGGGAAATTCTTTAATCATTACACTTCACGGCCTTTAATTATCTCTAAATATTAACCAAACAGCTTTACAAAGTCGAAATATTTTACTTATTTTTTTTTTTTTTGTATTCTGTTATTTTTTGCTTGTTTCAAAAATGTAACCCTAATTTTCCGGACAATCAATCAAAGTGAACGCGAACATAAATTCATCTCGAATTTGATATTATCACAGGGATATCGCATTGTATATCTCTCTAACTGTTGTATCCAACAAAATGATAAATATCCCTAATGCATAAAATTTATAATATTGTATCACTGGAACCACAAAAACCATCATCAAAACCAAAAAAAAAAAACAAAGCCCTTCACCTAGATATCGTCGCACCACAATACACTACCACTGACATAATAATAATACAACCTGGTACCGTACCGAGGATGAAGCAGCAACGAGGAGTATATCAGAGAGCAAGAAATATAACAGGATTGCAGGACCAAGTATGAAAGTAAAGTACCAGCAGCAAGCAACAGATTCATGTTCTTTATCCCCGCACAATGTTGCCACCATTGCCACCATGTCGCCTTCATAGTCATATCGTGTTATTTGGCGTTTGTCGCCATCGTCGCACAGTGGTGCCATTTGACGTTTTTGGCGACAAAATTCATTTGCACGGCCATTTCTGGACGAAAAGTCATGAAATTTGGTACACTGAATGATTATAGTATGGAGAATACGAAAAGGCTGCCAACTTTTTTTTATTCAAAATGGCGGCTCCAAAATGGCGGAAAGAATGAGGGTTAAAATAGAATTTTAATTTTCAAAACAGTATATAAGCTAGAAATTGGGCTAAATTCATGTCAAAAAGGAGTTAAATTTAAGATTTAGAACTCATAGATTCATATTCGTTACAAAAAAATCAAAAAAATTGAGAACAAAGTCCAAAAAATGCCAATTTAGTAAAACACATTTTAAGACCTCTAATTACGCTATTTCATGCATTTTTTTTTAATTTATCACAATTTTGGGATCTCTTCTATTTATGTTTCATAAGAAAATTGAAAATATTGGGGTTATATGGTTGCCAACTATGTTTTTAAGTAAATATAAGAAAACATGATATAATGAAAAGTTTCAATGTTCAATAAAACTGAGAATTTATTTTTTCCGTAAACCAAAATATACTTTTCTAATAGATTTTAGCGTTTTAAATTCAAATCCGGAGTCAAAAAAAATCTATAACGTCACGTTTTCGAGATTTAAGTAGATCAAAATTAATTTTTATCTTTGAAACGTGACGTCATAGATTTTTTTTAACTCCGGATTTGAATTTAAAACGCTAAAATCTATTAGAAAAGTATATTTTGGTTTACGGAAAAAATAAATTCTCAGTTTTATGGAACATTGAAACTTTTCATTATATCATGTTTTCTTATATTTACTTAAAAACATAGTTGGCAACCATATAACCCCAATATTTTCAATTTTCTTATGAAACATAAATAGAAGAGATCCCAAAATTGTGATAAATTAAAAAAAAATGCATGAAATAGCGTAATTAGAGGTCTTAAAGTGTGTTTTACTAAATTGGCATTTTTTGGACTTTGTTCTCAATTTTTTTGATTTTTTTGTAACGCATATGAATCTATGAGTTCTAAATCTTAAATCTAACTCCTTTTTGACATGAATTTAGCCCAATTTCTAGCTTATATACTGTTTTGAAAATGAAAATTCTATTTTAACGCTCATTCTTTCCGCCATTTTGGAGCCGCCATTTTGAATAAAAAAAAGTTGGCAGCCTTTTCGTATTCTCCATACTATAATCATTCAGTGTACCAAATTTCATGACTTTTCGTCCAGAAATGGCCGTGCAAATGAATTTTGTCGCCAAAAACGTCAAATGGCACCACTGTGCGTCGTCCGGTATATATCATGTAGTCCTGTTAAGGGTGTCCTTTTTCCAAAAATTACCTTTTTTCGGGAGAAAAATAAAAGCTATCCTTTTGAACGTTATTGCATATAGTGGGTATAGAGATGGGTTTGCTTTGCAATGCACAACCTCAGAATATAGTGGTTTTATGCTAGGAATGTGTCACAACCGCAGAGCACACACACACACTACGTAAACGGTACGGGTTTGACTATAAAAACTTTACTTAAAGGCCCGCATTTTATTTTGTTGATGGTGAAAGAGCTTGTTAAGTTTTCTATGGGCCTCCAAACTGACTTGAATGTTTTAGATTGCTGACTACATACAGCTACTAGTATTCTAAGGTTAGGGATATCAAAAATATCATATCAAAATAAGAAGTTACTGTAAGGAAGTGTGACATGGATTGCCAAAGATTCAAGGCCATTTCGATTTTGAATCTTTTGAAGATATTGACAAAACCCTTTAGAATATCTTTGATATGAATTTGAATAAGTAGTTCTTAAGGCTTTCAGACTTGACAGGACATTTTAGGTCATCCTAATTCTAGTTACACGCACGAATGATAAAGAATTATTCCATTAAGTCTTGGTACCTATTTCATGAGCTTTTCTTCAAATAAGTTTTTTACTAAAAAAAAAAAAGAAGTTCGATACAAAAAAGACTCCAAAGTCCAAACGGTCCACACAGAGAAAAATATGACCCGCTAAAAACTAACAGATTGCCATATTGTTTTACCGTCCATACATTTCATAAGGAAATCTTATTAAAATCAACGATTAATAAGGTTTTTTTAAGGAGATTTCTTATTATTTTTATAGAGAAAATCTTATTAAAATTTGACTGAAAAGTTGATTTTTTTTACAACTTAGCACTAGAACAAAAATGGCGATCAATATTTTCATGGCAGGTTGGTTCAGGTGGTAAGGTGGGCCACTAATGATTTGAAGTCTCCAGTTCGATTCCCAGCCTGGTCATCGTTTTTTTTATTTTTTTGCAGATTTTAAAACAATAAGGAAAACCCGATTGTTTTAATAAGGTTTCCTTATTGGATGAAAACCATAGAGAAATCTTATTGTTTTTGTTCTATTTTATGTGGTCTATTTTTCTCTGTGCAAAATGGCGGAGGATTTTGACCAACTATTTCTGGAAACTGTGTCACCAATAACCGTCACTGATGACTCCTCCTCGCAGAATCAAGCAAATTAAAGTAAAAATATTTCATTTGAATTCTAATATAATAAAGTTAGACGAGTTAACAGTCTTTCAATGCAGACGATACAAGCACCCAGATAAGAGGTTAAACACACTTAGGTGGAAAAGTATTCATCTGCTGCTGGAAGTTAGGCAAGCTGAAATTTTGGGAGACTGGCAGCAGTAACATCTAGCATGAACAGTCTTTAAATTAGCAGTTTTCAAACCAGTTACACAGAGAAAAATATGATCACTTAAAAACTAACAGATTGCCTTATTGTTTTATTGCCCATATATGTTTTATAAGGAAATCTTATTCAAATCAACGATTAAGAAGGTTTTTTTAACAAGATTTCTTATTATTTTCATAGAGAAAATCTTCTTAAAATTTAAGTAAAAGGATAATTTTTTTTTTAAACTTAGCACTAGAAGAAAAATCGCGATCATTTATTTGTATAGCAGGCAGGGGCCTTTTTCAGAGCTTAGATACTACATTGTTTACATCAGCTACATCAATAACTTTAATCATTAATTTCGGCGGCCTGTTGGACTTCCGGAAGTATTTTATTAGAACTTTTGAACTATTTAAACCATTATAAATATTTACTGAATTTCAATCAGACTCAACTATTGGCTTTTGAGATGGCTGATGTAGTAAATGTACACAGAGAAAAATATGACCCGCTAAAAACTAACAGATTGCCATATTGTTTTACCGTCCATACATTTCATAAGGAAATCTTATTAAAATCAACGATTAATAAGGTTTTTTTAAGGAGATTTCTTATTATTTTTATAGAGAAAATCTTATTAAAATTTGACTGAAAAGTTGATTTTTTTTACAACTTAGCACTAGAACAAAAATGGCGATCAATATTTTCATGGCAGGTTGGTTCAGGTGGTAAGGTGGGCCACTAATGATTTGAAGTCTCCAGTTCGATTCCCAGCCTGGTCATCGTTTTTTTTATTTTTTTGCAGATTTTAAAACAATAAGGAAAACCCGATTGTTTTAATAAGGTTTCCTTATTGGATGAAAACCATAGAGAAATCTTATTGTTTTTGTTCTATTTTATGTGGTCTATTTTTCTCTGTGTAGCTGATGTAGTTGATGTAGTAGCTAGTAGCTCTGAAACAGGGCCCAGCTTTATTTATGAAAATGAATTTCAAAGAATTATTTGAGGCATCTAAGTCTTACATTTTTCGGTCTTTATTTGCCTGCAAAATTTAAAACTTAAATTCAATTCTCATAGGCTTACTACATTTGAAAATTCTCTATAAATAAGACACGCGAAGCTTTTGATGGCGGTCTTTTAGTATCTACTTGAAAAATCATTTAAACTTTGTTCGGTGAACTTTTGAAATCCTAAACTAAACAACTATTTTGTTTATTCGGCTGGGGAACCTTTCGAGATCTGGAGAATGAAAGCTTATAGTGATTTCACCGAATTTTGTAGTTAGTTTTAGTTGTCTTTGAACACTTTTTGAGGTTGTCTGAAAAACCTAACATTTCGGATTCGGTTTTAGCGGCATGAAAAACATATTATGTACTAAACAGGTCAGAATTTTGTTGTGGCTGTGTTAACGGAAACTGCCAGAGTGCTTTATTAGAAGTACAATGTAAAATGTGTACACGAGTCTCTGGTAGCCAATGATGAGGTCTAATTTTTGGACCCATAAGTTCAATTTAAAAAAAGGGGACTATGTCAAAAATTTTACAGAAAAAAAAAATTAAATTAACAATTCGGAACAAATCGAGAACAATCTGGAACAAAATTTAAAATTAACGATTTAAGAAAAAAAAGGGCTTACTTCACAAATTCACAGCAACGAAATCCATCTCAGCATCCGTCCTTAACTAAACGTAAATCTCTTCTGCAGGATTGCCATTTAAAATTTCGCCTTTTTCCACCATGACAAATCCTTCCCTCACAATAGTACAAAAAAGTGGTAATACTGGCGCCAAATATAAGTTATGCCCATCTCTAGGTCTTTGCCTTCGCGCGCTAAAAGTTACTTGCCGGAAGAGAAAATGATATAGACTCGGACGACGGGAAAATTTGTCACCACAAGCGGAAGTACTTAAAAAATATATGAAGCTCAAAAAGGAAGAAATAACACCAAAAAATAAAGTATAAGGAAGGACGAAGTGGATATTATTATAGCCACTCTCTGACTTGCTTCAATAAAGGAACCAGTAAAAAAGGAGAGCTAACTAAGAAAATGCACGTTCATATAGGTAAAAAAAAATTCTTTCTTCTTTTTTTTTCTACAAAATGGATCTAGATAGATCTTTTATTTTACGAGAAGGTATTAAATATTCTCCCTAAGATGGCCCAAAAAATAAAGGTACCTTAAGGTATTAATTAAATATCAAATGTAAGATGAAAGGTATCCTGGCAATTGGTTAAAATTGTTCAAAGAAACGAAAACTAAAAACGAGACTCGACTCCACTCCGCACCAAGTGATGGAGAAAATTAGGATTTTTGTTTGTTTGTTTGTTTCATCGTCGAAGTAAGTCTTTCGTGTTATTTTAAGAGAAAAAAAAAGGCTCCAGATGTAGTATATGAATGTTAGGTATAAGGTTCTCAAGTTTATAGGTATAATGAAAATAGAAAAGAAAGAACTGAAGCGTCTTTAACCATCAATGATGTCCTTGTGATGAGAAAGTAAGTAAAATGGAAAATGAGTAGTATATTTCTACAGTCTTTCATGGTTTATAGATAGGTTTTTGGTATACTTATAGCCTCTTCTATTGGAAAGAAGAAACGAACGAAAAAAAAAAACTGAAAGTGAAGATTTCAATTTGGCAAATTGGAGGTGCAAATACCTGAGCAATTAATTGCTTTTCTTTTCTTCTTTTATTATTCGGTTCACTGGGGTTTGTTTTTTTTTTTTTTTTTTTTTTTGTGAGTTTTTTCTTAAGAAAAGAAGGAGGTTGTTGGATCAGGCTCTACCCACAAACCTATTATACACATAAAATGAATTTTTTTATATTTTTTTTGTTTGTTTGTTTGGAAGGTATGGGTCCCAAAAAAAAAAAAACTTAAGCTGGGAACGAAGACATTCTCTGCATTTATTCGCATGGAATTATTTGCTTTAATTTATTTGTTTTTAAGGGGGTTTTCCATTTTTATTTTTTTTTTGGATTGGTTTGGGTTTTTTTTTTTTGTGAAAGAATAGGCTGGTCAAAGGTATAATTGAAGAGGACTTGCCCTTAAGCTTGTTAAATGTTAAATTTTTACAATTCCATTTATCCCACCACATTGAATGCAAAACAAAAAAAGGAGGAAGGATTGTAACAATTGGAGTGGATGTAATTCTATATGGCCTAACAAATAAAAGGTGGGCACATTATGTTTTATTCAAGAAAAAAAAAAAAACGGTTTAGATGAATTCATTTGGAATGTAAATTGGTTTGATTTAATTGGTTTTTAAATATTTGAATTCACGACCAAAGTCATTGGTGAGTGTTGATTTAGAAACAAACATTTAAGGACTAATAAGTGGGACATTTAATATTCAATCCAAAGAAAAATAATAAATTTTAAAGATTTTAGCCGCATTCAACCTGGTTTAAAATCTGGGTTTATTCAAGTGAATGACGAATTTGCAATTGCATGCTTTTTCCGCTATTCCAATCATAAATGGAAAAAATACGAGTTCAAGCGGCTTACCAGTTTTTCAGTCTGTTTTATTGAGATCCATCTAATAAAATTCAATAAAAACTAGAAAAGAACTTGAACTAATTTTTTGGTTCATAGCCATATGAAAAGTTTTTAAACAGCGCCCTCTAAGTGTCAAAAATAATAATATACATTTTTTTTGGTCGATATGTACCTACAGCGCCTTCATGTACACTTAAACAAAATAAAACTCAAATTAAACAAAAAAAAAAGTATATATACAAAAAATGAGTTCGAAGACAAAAACCCAGTTTGGTCATGACATTTGCATTCAGACGGTGTTATATCTAGATTTTTCATAACCTATATCCAGTGTACAACCAAAATGCTTCCAATAACACTTTATTCATCAAATTATGATGAGTTGTTTAGAAGTTATGAGGGAACAAACATACCTAACTAAATTCATATTTTCATACATTATAAACCGGTTTAATACATGATCCTCCCTTGTTTGGTTTAACTTGATGACGATAAGGACACCGATGATGAAAATGCAGAGTCTTATTAGCGACTGATCAATTAAATTTTCACTGAAAGAAGAGAAAGCCCAGGAAACTCTAAATTTTCCTAAGCCATTCCTAAGAATTACTAAAATATTCAAATATTTTTAAAACAAAGAATAATAAATTCTTCTCAGGATTTCCTCAAGGGAGCCAACAAGGTGTGTCTGTATAAGGAACTAGAGCCTAAACGGATGGACCGATTGACTTCAAACTTGCTTTGTAGCAGTTTTTGGAGACTCTTTAGAGGGGTTTTTGGAATTAATTTTTTTGGATCAAAAATAACGGTACCTGTCATATAAAAATTTCGGAAAAATTTAAATTCTCGAAAACGGCTCCAACGATTTTGTTAAAAAAATTCAAATAGGTATTAGTTTTAAAACAAGGTCTATCTTTTGAAGAAAAATTTTTTTTTGAAAATCATTATTAACGGTAACCTGCCATAGGACCGCTTTTTTCAAATCTGTTTAAATCCGATTTTCTGCAAAACTGCTTATTGTATTTCAACGAAATTTTTTATACAAAAGCATTTATGTAATTTTCATATAAGCCAAAAATAAAATTTAACAAAAAATAATTTTTGGATTTTTAAAAAAATTTTGAAATTTTTTTTTTTTTTGTAAAATCAAATTTTCGAAAACGGGACATTGAATTTTTTTTAAAATTTTGTTTTTAGATGTTGTGATTTCTACAAAATGACATACACATTTTATTTTAAAACTTTTTTTCCAAAAAATTATTTTTAAAAAATTAGTGTTTTAAAAAACGGCTCTAACGATTTTGAATTTTTTTTTTTTTAAATATGCACCTTAATATATCAAATAAAACTGCATACTTGTTTTGTGGGGCAATTTGATTTCACATGTTGCTTTATTTTTTGAAAATTAATTTTATTTTTTTTTTTAATTTTTTTTTTTTTTATATAAATACATTTCATACATTTCTATATAAAAAGTCTTAAAAATTTAAGCAACTTGAACTCTAAGAGCAAGTTCGTACGACCAAGTCATGCATTTTATTTAATTAGTTTTTCAACAGTTTGATTTAATAATTTAAAATTTACTTTAAATATAGCTAAATGCTTGGATTTTTTTAAACGTTATTATGGGCTTTCGGGATTTTTTGGATTTCGAGTTTTCTGGATTTAAGGGATTTAAGGTATTCGGGATATTGGATTTTCGCGTGTTTGGTTTTCGGGATTTTGATCCCAGTCCCATATACTCATACTAGTTCGTCTCAAGGAAATCATCCATATGAATAACTCACTTAACTTCTTCAGGTGCAAACGTTAGTACAAAGGCGTTGAAATTCGAGAACTGAATTTCTTGAAGAATCCTTGTAACAGTACTGTAACTCTAGCCATAAACACTTGTTGGTAGCACCTTCAAGATGTTGTTGTTGTTAAAAGATTATAATTCTTGAAGAATCATTAATAAATAAATTCTTGGGCTAATTCACGGGATGCAAATTATATGGACGCCTGGACACATACACCCCCATAATTAGAAGGCGGCTAAATGAGAAAGTAAGCTCAAACATCCAGCTGAATAAAGAAAATTTCTGTTTCTCATGAAAATTCTTTTCAATTTCAATACATTATTCAATGAATGCAACTTCAACTCAGAACAGATTCAAACGAAAGCATAAAAAAAAATTAATTAGCATCTAACATTTCAATCAGTTTTGACCAATTTCATATACATTTTCATTAAAAAAAAAAAAAAACATAAAACCTAATTAAAACGGACAGCGACAAATTCATTCTATACCCTTCTTTTATACTCTTCTTTGAATATTTTGTCGATTGAAATAAAATTAATCAAGCAAATGCACAGTGGTAAACATTTTTTTATAGATATCCCTTTATCTATCTTTCGTCATCTTCTTACATTATACAAACCGACCTCATTCAATTTTTTTTTCCCATCCGTTTTGTTGATACTACACTTGTATATAGCCATCATACCTACTTGAAATTAAAATCATCATTTTGTATAATTTAGTTAACAACTCAGCATTCAGCTTTACTCTATATGAGAATATCCTGATTAATATCTTTTTTTTTTTTCATCCAGGGGATCAATTTTCTCGCATACAATACAAAAGCCCAAGCCAACACAATCACTTTTCAGCATAGTTGCCAAATTCCCGACTTATATTGCTGATGATGATGATGCTTATACAAAAAAAAACCCTTCCTTCTCAATTCTCAGTCAGTATACAGCAAAAACCCTTTATTTTTTGTTCATCTCGCAAAAATTCCAGCAGGAAATTCCAAATTAATTAGGTAGCTTGAAAAACTCAAAGTATATTATATCGACAGAGGGAAAGAGTGTGGGAGTGAGAGAGTGAAAGAGAGAGAGACAGAGATAATTAAAAGCCGGACCTCTGTGATCCCCATATGATGAGTGTATGCTGATATTCTCTGGACTTTTCGCTTTCGCAGTGCTCTGAAGTGTACCGCTTTGCTGTATGCTAATTATCTTCTTTTGCCCAAACATCATACACATATAAACCTACCCACTCCCCCTCAACCCTTTTTTAAAGTTTTTATATCATCCCTTTACCCCCTTCCCCCCCTTTTTGAAACATATTTTCTGCTTTTAATTTTTGTAAAATACAAAATGCGGTCTGGCAACCCTCCCCTCCTCTCCCCCTCCTCATTCTGTTGCAACCCAAAAAACAACGGCCATGACTACATGATGACTTTTTTGATGAAACAGTTGACAAGAATTTAATTTCGTTTCAACAGTTTTAATGCGACTGACTGAGCTTCGTCCTGGTTCTCGTCCTCTCGTGTGTGTGTGTGGGAGTCGAGTCATAGTCAAGGCATACACAAAAGGCTCCAACTCGGCTTCAGTTTCTGCTTTTTGATATGCAATCTTTTTTGTTTTTTATTCCTTCACATTTTTGTTTTCATCATTTTCCAGTTGTTGCTTTATACAAAAAACAAATAAATTGTTAGTCTGTGTTTGTGTGTGTGAATGTGTGTGTATATAGAGGTCCTGGTGATGAATGACTATTTTAATTAGTTACCACAGGACATTCGTTTGAACTTTGGTTGCATTGCTATGGCGATGGCGTCGAAATGCAATAAGAAGAATAGCCAGAGGATGAGAGGGGGGAGGGGGTTGTTTGAGGGGGGGGGGGGAGAAAAGGACTGCACACAACTCTTGCCACCACGTCGTGTTATCTATTTCCAGCGTGCGTATGGCTTCAACATTCAACTCTATGTGACTCTCAGAATCGGTCATTGTATAATGGGGGGGGGGGGGGCTCTTTTATAGGCAATGCGGCTACCCCATATTACCTCAAACCTATCGTCTTTCTCTGTAATTACATTGGATTCAGCTTATGCCTGATTGATGTTCCGGGAAATCATATTGATTGACGCTTTTCATTCAGTTTCCACGGCAACATTAACAAAAACAACAACAACAACGAGAACGAGAGAACAAAAAGAATCCAGCAGCAGCCAGCAGTTGCATCGCATTTCGCATAATATTGCACTCCAAGGGCAACTTTAGGTTATAGAGCTTGTGATGCGATGCAATGCCGCCGCCGCATGTTGTTGCTAATAATAAAGGGTGCGATGCGAATGTGCGGTGGGTTTGGGGTTGAGGTCTCAGCTCTCTCGGTTGGCACTGAATCAAATAGATAGCGAACATGCAGCAAAACCATACAGCAACCGATAATTATGATGTGATAAACTGATTAGACGGATGGTGGGGATAATTGGGGTTGCGGAAAAATCAACCCCCCCTTCGGACCCCTTCTTATGAAAAACCATCCGATGACGGTGATATAACCCACCTGCACAGCATAGCAAACCTTTATTGAATATTTGTACAGTTATGAAAATGTAGATATATAGATAGTTGTAGGTTTTTGTGTTAGGGATGGTACCTACCGCCGCCAGAGGGCGGGTATTTTGACATTGGTGTTGGGCGTTTCACTATGTGGCTTTCGTATTATTAACAATAATAGGAGCTTATTGTTTTCATTCAAAAGCACGCACATATACATTATTATGTTTGTTGGATATGAGTTTGAAGTACCTACCTCATAGCCTTTTTACCTAACAAATAGAGGAGGCAGACTGATAGCAGTAGGATAAAAGAAACAACGTTGAAAGTTTACATTTGGTTTATGGTTACAACGCATTGGCGGTAGTGCGGTAGCGGTAGCGGATAAAACGGTTAACCAAACATTTCATCAAAATCCTATTATGCAGAATGAGATAATTTTTTTTTTTTTTTGTTCTTGTGTTTTGTTTCATTTTTTTTTTATTTTATTTTATTTTTGTTTTGTTTTGCTTTGTGTTAATTTTATTTTCATTTTTCCAGCAGGAAAATATTGACTAATTAATGCAAACCCATTAATATTGTGTGGTATGTGTTTTTGTGTGGTTTTATTTTATTAAAAACATAAAAGAAAAACTAAAAATAAAAAAAAAAAAAATAGAAACAAAACATATTGAAGAGAATTCACCACAGGATTAGCATTTGGTTGATTATTAATTTTTTTTAGAATTGGAGTATGTTTTGTTTGAAATTTTTGTTTTTTGGTTTTGATGGGAATAAAATAGATAGTAATCATAAATAATTAAAAAAAAAATCTATTTTCAATAGGTTAATGTTTTAGAAAATTATGTTTTTAATTAATCTAATCGAAACAATAACCTATTTAGGTATCTGGATAAAATATGTTTTTGACCTTAACATGAAAAATTAATAATTTTGCTAAAATAAAGGCATTATTTAACTTTTTTTATGTCAAGCTGTATACTGTATAGTTACTTTAATTTCAGATTAACAACGTAAGTAATTTACTCACAAACAAAAACAAAAAAAAACATTATATTCTAAATTCTTGTTGGACAAATTTTAGAACACAAAGTAATTCTAATTGGAATTTAATTTTATGAAAGGAGAAGGTGACCTAAAATAGGACTATTTTCAAAAAACGTGTTTATTTTTTAAAAGAAATATTAAAATATTTCAATTTAATTTTTGAAAATTCTTTTCTTTCAAAACGAATTAAAGCTCAAAAAAGTATTTTTTTTTTACAACGGCGCCAAGTTAAGATAATATTTTGTTGTATAAGAAATTAAATAACATGCTTCATTTGGAGATTAAAGCATTTTAAAACACAAAATTTATTGAATTTTTTCGTTGATTTGAGGTTAAAATTTTAGTCCAAATTATGTAGGTAATTTAAAAAACTTAATTTGATAGAAAATTAATTTTTTTTATGAAAAGTGTCTCTAAAAAAACATTCTAAAGTTAGGCTTAATTTTCGAGTAAAATAAAAAAAAAAAAAAACTAAAAAATGACCAGTGTTGCCGTTTTCTCAGAAATGGGATCGGGTCAAAATTCTGGCTTCAAAATTCTGCTTTTTCAGCGAAAATTCTGTTTTTCAAAATTCTGCTTTTTTTCTATTCTGTTTTTCAAAATTCTGCTTTTTAAAATTCTGCTTTTCAAAATTCTGCCAGCATTATATTTGAACAAAAAAATTCTGCTAATTCTGTTTTTTTTATAGCATATGCGCTGGCTAAAGAAAAATACACCTCATTAATGTAATTCAACATTGGTACTTTAAGTGTTAAGTGTCGCAAATATTTTTTGAAATGCATATACTGACTTTCTTTCAAATAAAATATGTATACTAATTGGAACCGATGTTGTATATTCCTTTTCTTATTCAAATTTTTGAATATTCATCTTTATTTGATAAATTAATAAATTTTTAGTTATTTTCGGAAATGTTTAATATTAAAAACGTTTTCTTAATATTTTCAAATTTATTCATTTATAAAACAAAAATTAATTCGCATTTAAAAAATGACAAATTATGTAGGTAAGTAATCAAATAAGCAGATAATTTTTCAAAAAGATGATTTTACAGAATTCTGCAAAAAATTAAAAAAGGGTTTGGAAAATGTTAAAAAGCGCGCGCTTTTTAACATTTTCCAAACCCTTTTTTAATTTTTTGCAGAATTTTGAAAAGCAGAATTATGAAAAGCAGAATTTTGAAAAACAGAATTTTGAAAAACAGAATTTTGAAAAGCAGAATTTTGAAAGCAGAATTTTGTAAAGCAGAATTTTGAAAGCAGAATTTTGACAAAAAAATTTTGACCCCGGCAGAATTTTGACCCCAACCCCTCAGAAATACATCAAGGAATTAAGTACCACTTTTGATTGAAATATACTTTTATGGCAAGGAATCATATTCACTGAATATTATTCAGCAATAAAAACTCGTGAACGAATTTTTTCCATTCAAAAGTATCTATTCAATAGACTAAAAAGTTTTAAAAAACTAAGAAAACACAAATTTAAATTAAATTAAAGTCGGAAAATTTTTGAACCAAATTAGTACGAATTTTTTCCATTCAAAAGGGTCTATTCAATAGACTAAAAAGTTTAAAAAAAAAAAAACTACCAAAACACAAATTAAAATTAAAGTCGGAAAAATTCTGAACCAAATTAGTACGAATTTATTCCATTCAAAAAAATTTATTCAATAGACTAAAAAGTTTAAAAAAAAACTACCAAAACACAAATTTTAATTAAAGTCGGAAAAATTCTGAACCAAATTAGTACGAATTTATTCCATTCAAAACGGTCTATTCAATAGACTAAAAACTTAAAAAAAAAAACTACCAAAACGCAAATTTAAATTAAAGTCGGAAAAATTCTGAACCAAATTAGTACGAATTTATTCCATTCAAAAAAATTTATTCAATAGACTAAAAAGTTTAAAAAAAAACTACCAAAACACAAATTTTAATTAAAGTCGGAAAAATTCTGAACCAAATTAGTACGAATTTATTCCATTCAAAACGGTCTATTCAATAGACTAAAAAGTTTAAAAAAACTAAGAAAACACAAATTTAAATTAAAGTCGGAAAAATTCTGAACCAAATTAGTACGAATTTTTTCCATTCAAAACGGTCTATTCAATAAACTAAAAAGTTTAAAAAAAAAACTACCAAAACATTAATTCAAATTAAAGTCGGAAAAATTCTGAACCAAATTAGTTCGAATTTTTTCCATGCAAAGGGGTCTATTCAAAAGACTAAAAAGTTGAAAAAAAATACCAAAGCACAAATTTAAATTAAAGTCGGAAAAATTCTGAACCAAATTAGTACGAATTTTTTCCTTCAGATCACCAGGAATACCTACCAGCAAAATCAACTGAGAAAAATGAAGAAAAATCTAGTTCATAAGTTTCTTGTGTAAAAATTCACTATTTTAAGCGTTAAAGGCTCTTAGCTTCCAAATCATAACTATCCGTATCAAACAATCATGGTAGTACCTTATCAAAGATTAGTCGCCAAATTTTGACTCTTTATAAGTTGTAGTTGTATGCGACATAATATAAAGTACCTATACCCTTGCCCAAAAACGCTGTTATCGTAAGCTTCCCAAAAAGCTTATGTCCTTTACAACAAAACAAATTTTTGTCATTTCATTGAATAAATTAGTTTTTTTCAAAAAATGGTGTTCTATTTTTCTGAAACAGTTATAGTTCTTCAGCCTTTTGTTTTTTTCATACAAATATTCTACTTGGATGTGCTAGAACATTGCCAGTTCAAATTTGATTCTAGGACATATACAATACATACTTCTTCAATTTGGATTTTTGACCGCAGCAGCTTTCTGTTACTTTAAAAAAAGCTTGATGAAAAGAAAACATCCAATTGGTTGTACTAAATTTCATAAAAAATAAATAATAAAACTAAAGAAATGAAAGTCAAACATAAAAGAGAGGTCACTTTACCCAATAACACATTACATTACAAGATTTAAAAAAAAAAATCTTCAATAAAAAAACCTTTTTTTCTGCACGAATGCATTAACACAGAATAAAAAAAAAAAACAAACTAACTTTTCCCTTCTTCAATCAAAAACGAAAATTCACTACGAAAACTAGACAGATTGAGAAAAAAAAAAGAGTGAGAGAGATATTTTTAAAAAAGATAAAATCAAAGCAAATGTCACTTTCAATCGAAAAACTTCAATGCTTTTTACTATTGAACTTCTATAAACCCTTCCTCCACTTCCTATCTATTCTATATAACCATTTTCTCACTATGAAAAGAATCAACCAAGCGCGGACCAGAGAGAGAGAGAGAGAGAGAGAGTATAACCGATATGGGCCATCAACCCTCGGTCGTTGTAAAATCCAAGGAGAGATGTCAAATGTCCTTAACAACACACACAAAACGCGCCAAAGAAGAAAATTCTTACAAAATTTCTGTCAAAGTCAAATATCAATAAAATTCACTTGACACCCAATTATTATATTGTGAAATCACACTTTGCTCGCGCAAACCCAACAAAAAGATAGAAAAGGGATCTCCTTCGACTTGAAGGTGGCAGGATTGATATGGTACGAGAATTGGAAGGACTTTTTTTTGAAAAATCACCAAATCCTATCAATTGAATACTCCATTCTCCTTCTCTCACTGATACCATATCTATCAACCAAAAAGGAAAAAAAGGATACTCGTGGAGTGTTGGTGTAGTAATATTTTTGTATCGCATTTGGCACACGAACGAGTACGACTCCTTTTTTTCTCTGGTTGCTCTGGGCCATCAAAGATAATTTCATTCTTCCACTTAAATGGAAGTTATCATCAATTAGGATTTTTTTTTTTCTTCCTTCTTTCGTTTTGCCATCTTGTTTCTAGATTAGCTGCTGAGCTCTCGCAGTGTTCTTTGGTCCTGGCCAAAGTATGTGTGAATCTTTTGCGAGAATCCTGCGAGAATCCTGTTAGATAAGCAAACGTGTGATATGCTCAAAAGAAGGGATATCTTTTGCTCAGGTGCGATATGCTGAGAAAAAAAAATAAAAATAACTTTATACATCCGGGAGTGTGTGCCGTGCCTAAGGCTTTCAATATTCTTCTTCTTTTTCATCATCATCATCATCATCTAATCCTTGCTCTTAAAGGTGTGTTTGTTTTTGGCTGAGTAAATTCATTTAATTAGTGCCAACGAAATCCCCGATACCCTATATACGTTTCACTACGTGATCTTTATTAAATAAGATACTTTTCGTTGTCATCATCGTCATTGTCATCCTTGTTGTTACAAATAAATCTGTGTTTGTTATTGTGTGTGTGTGTGTGGGTTGACTTATAGCCTCTCAAATAATTCCCTATATATTTCGATAGAAAAAACAATTTTCTAATTTCTATTAAAATTTACCATTCGACCAAAACATTGATGCGGGAAAGAAGTTTTACCGTCGTCGGCCATCGTATTATGTTGTTGTTATTATTCAATAGTTGTTTTGTTGGTGGTGGTCTTAACTTATTTTTGGCTGACTTGTCCTGGAAGCCAGTGAGGCATCCAGGAAGGAAGAAGAAGAATGGAGAAACTTTTTTCGTAATCGCATTACCAATAAAAACCTCTTAAAATTGCAAAGCTTTTCCACAACCCTATAATATTTTATAGAAAGAGACAGAGCGAGAGAGAGAGAGAGAGAGAGAGATAGGGAGAAAGTCTTTTCTTTATAGACAATGTGTTTGAGGCTCTGTGTGTTGTGATGTACCCCCAATCTCTTCTATAGACCTTCTGTTGTATGTTGTTAATGGGGTGCTAAATCCTTGATGTTGATGAGGCTTCAGGGTGAAATGGGCCTAAACTGAAATATTATATTTATGTTTTCTGCTAGAACTCAATTTTATGTCGATATTTTTTTTTTTTTTTTTTTGATTTTAAGAAAATTTCTTGAAACTTAAGCTTTAGAAAGATGTCCAATAGAAGCTTTTATTGAATGAAAAATAAGTATCGATAAAGAGCCAATTAAAATAAAATTAAGACTTGATTTTAAAAAAAAACCTCATTGTCACGAGGATTTGTTTTTGAACAGTTGCTATTGTCAAAATGGCTCAGATATTTTAAATTCAGTATCCAAGGCATTGTATTTTATTCATTCATGAAAGATGAAAGAAAACGAAACCAATTTATGTTATGTACTGTTCCCAAAAATAACTTTGAGACAAATATTGCCAAGCAAGTTTTCAGAGCAGACTAGGGTCTTAGTTTTTACTTTAACACAATTAATATATTTTCTAATAGCTTCTTTTTATAGCTTTTTTTTTATACAATGATATTTTTTTAAATGTTTTGAAGAAGTCGCTGAATCTATTCTCAGCTTTATTTCTGAAGACTTATGTATATGAAATATTTTTAGGGTCTAAATACGAAATGCCAAATTTGTTTCATTTAGCCCTGTTTTTTCTATCGTCAGTTGGACTATCAGAAGAATAAATGTCAATATAAAAAAAACTTTTATTCCTAGGAATGAGCTCTATCTGAGGTTTATCTGACTATTGAAAAATTGACCTTTATAGAGAAATAATTTGTAAGGTTTTCTCAATTTGTTTTGGTATTTACTTTTATGAGGTCCAAAGAAAAAACTATTGACAATTATTGTTCTCCTTTTTATAGGGTCAAAGGCATATTAATGGCTCTTAAACATCAATAATGTTTTGATGGTTTGGAACTTTTTAGGAAATAAAATTACTTTAAAAAAATCATTAAATGACTAAATATGTATATTTGTAGAGGGCTTAAATTCAGTCTACAATATTTTGATGGGAAAATTTTTTGGTACGAATGTAAACAATGTTGACTTTTGTACAGTTGTAGTGTATAGATTTTTGCCATTATTCTTCAAATGTTTGTATGATTCCTTACTTAAGGTCACAGTGGAGTAACTATAGATCAAAAATTGGCAATATTAGGGAACCCGGACGAACAGCTTAGATTTTGATGATCTTTTTTTTCAAACGTCGGTAATTAAAAATACTTTAAAGTCTATAGATTAAAAATTGCCGGTGTTGTCGTTTTGATTTTTTAAATTTAATTGAAGATTTTTGTGAACAAAAACAAATTTTTTTCAAAAATTTTTCTTAAATTTCATTAATTAATTGATGCCAAAAGATTGTCTAAGAAATTCAAGGAAAAAAATATATGGGATTGAGGGACAATCTTCCATAGTTCAAGCGGTGGATGCAATTTTCTTATTAATTGACTTTAAACAAAAAAAAAAATATTTGAACACAACGGCAACACCTACAATATTCAAATATACATTTTTTAAAAGCTAGAAGCTTAGTCATATGTGTAAAATTAAAATTAAGTTATTTGAATGAACGGCTTTTGAAAGAATGGTAATTGAACTCAGATTTTTGCAAAAAAAAAAATTATTGAAAAAATTTTAACATGTCGTTTTTTAAACTTGGTCGTAATATAAAATGCATTTATTTTATATAAATTTTTTTGGCCGCATTTATTATGATTTCAAATTATAAAAGGAAATGTCAATATGTATTACGGTTTATGAAAAAAACTAAAAAGTATTTCATTTTCGAAAAAATTTTTTTAATAAAAGTTTTGAAAAAAAATGTAACTTATTTTTTTTTTTTTAAGTTCAACATCTCAACATAAAATTATTTTTTGTTCATTTAATAACCCTTACTGTTGAAAGTTAAATAGCAAAAATTTCAAGTTCCTATTTACCACAGTCTTTGAGAAAATTAATTATTTCAATGCAAAAATTCAGTTTTAATAAAAAAAAACCATTGAAATGAAGGAATTTTTCATTTTTTTTTTCAAAAGTGTGATATATTTTACCTTTTTTGCTTCGAAATTCAACTGATAATATTTATGGCCAAAAATTTTTTTTAAATAAATTCATATTTATTAGAAAAAGTTTGGAAAAAAGTCATTTTAAATTTTTCTAATAACATTTTTTTTTTTTAATTCTGAGTTTGAGGACCATTTTTTCAAAAAGTCTTGATTAAATTTAGTGGATTTAAATTTAAGAGATAAGAATGAGCTTCTGACTTTTTAAAAATGTATTTTAAAATATTGTAGGTGTTGCCGTTGTTTTCAAAATATTTTTTTTGTGTTTGAGGTCAGAATGTAAGAAAATTGCATTTATAGCTTAAACGATTTAAGATTGTCCCTTACTGCCTTTTATATATTTTCCTTAAATTACCTAGAGAATCTTTTGCTATCATTTGTTTTATGAAATTTAAGCAAAAAAAATGGTTTTCTTAAAAAAAAAATTTAATTTTAAAAAACAATACGGCAACACCGCATCGGCAATTTTTAATCTATAGACTTTAAAGTATTTTTAATTACCTACGTTTGAAAAAAAATATCGTCAAAATCAGAGCTGTTCGGCCGGGTTCCCTAATAATTTGCTTTAGTTACTCTACTATCAATTGTAATATTTTAAGATAAAAAAAAAAAAAAACAATATATTATATTTATGAATGTTTTTCTAATTCTCTTTAATTCTCTTCAATTTATTACAAAAACTTTACAAAAAAAAGTACATTATTTAAGGTCCGTACTGCTGATATATAGAAAAAAACTGGGATATTATTTTTATTTTAACATAAAATTCGATTTGAAAATTTGTATTGTATTGGGGTCTTAATTGAAAAACCTGTATAGGTACTTAATCAGTTAAAGTGAAATAAACTCTAACCATTGTTTGGAGTCATTATATTCTGTCAGTATCAGATTTTAAAGTTCTTGACAAAAATATTTTTGGATCTTCATATTTTTTGTAGAGTAATTTAACCCTTGTGAATATTAAAATCATTTAGAAGAAGTGTTGGAATCTATCAGATAAAAAATTAAATTATTCAAAATCATTTTTTTATATGAGTCCCATAGATTTTTGAGACCTAATTGAATTTAATTCTTTAGCAATCGAGGCATCCGACCCAAAGATTATATTCTATTAACTTTTTCTTAAAATCATTGAAATAAAAAGAAATTAAATCAGTTCTCATATTCGTATAAGGTCTCTTTTTAAATCAAATACATAAATTAATTTTTTGAGAATTTAAAATATTTTTTAAAATCAACTGTTTACAAATTTAAACAAAATCGGAACGTTTAAGGCTTGGCCACACCGGAGGGTACGCGGTAGAGGTACGGGTAGCGGTAACGATATTTGTATGAAATAAATTCCACATCTGAACGTTGATATGTCAGTTTGGAATTTTTTTCATACAAGTACCGTTACCTCTACCCGTACCGCTACCGCATACCCTCCGGTGTGGCCAAGCCTTTATGGAACACAACAATAAATTCAGTAAAGATTCTTATCTAATACACTTAACAAAATTCAATTTTTGTAATAATTTGTGTTAGGTCATTTTTAGTATCTGCTGAGATGTTACTTTTTTTCAACTGGGTCTCAAATTCGCTTACAATTTCTCATAAGTCAAAAAGTTGTATTTGTTGATTCAGTTCTAATTTTATTAGTTTAATTAAATCAGCACAAAGGCTCTGAATAAAAAGAAGTTCTGAGGTCTCTTTCCTCCTTGAGGTCCCAGATGAACAACAATTTTTAAACAATCATTTGAACTGTCAACTTTTAAAGAAGGTTCCAGTACTTTTCGAAAGGGTATGCAGAATTTAAATAACAATTACGAGGAAATTTCTGAGGTCCTTATTTTATAATATGACTGAAGAATATGCCTGATAAGGCCTTGCCCACATATTTTTTTTTTTTAAATATATATATAGCGATCTTAAATTTTCAAAATTTGAGTAGACTTTAAGAACTTTTTAGATAAAGGTCTTAAAAAACAAATTCTTAAATTTGTAGCATTTTTAAACAAAATTATTTTTCCCTAAAAACAGACTCAGTCTGCATTTAAATTACTCGAAATTTCTTAAAACCGCCTCCAGTATTAACTTATTTTTTTTTTTTTTTGTATTCTCAGAAAAAACGAGAAAGAATCCCAAGAAAGGTACCTACTTGAATGTCACTCCTTCTCTAGTTCTTTTTCGGTGACGTCTACTTTGATATATTTATTTTATTTGATTCCCTTTCCTTTTAAGATTTCCCTCCCCCACTCCCACTTCTTCAACCTCATTCCACTATTTTGTGTAACATTCAACACGATTGAAATAAAAGATGACGTTATCCTGATGACATCCTTCCTCCTCTATCCACAACACTATTATACGAAAAAAAAAAATAAAATATATAAAAATAAACCAAAAAAAAAAGAAAAATTCGCTGAATTTTGCGCAAAAGGTAATTTCTGATTATTACAATCATTGCGATTGGCAATTCAAGGATAAAGACAAGAAAATGTTCAACCACACAAGACACAACTCTGACAGTCGAATGGAATTAAGAATGAATCCTTATACTCGTCATTCTTCAGCCAAATGTACCTTTCTACATTTTGTTTTTTTATTCTATAGGTATTAGTTATTTTTATGGAAGTAAGGTTTTTATTCGGCGTAGGGATAAAGGAAGAGGTAAAGAGTAGGGAACATCAATTTGATCTGCGTCGGGTATCCGAATCACTGCAAATGTATCTTTTTGTTGTTTTTGTTGCTTTTTGGATAAGGGTACGGATATTCGATGTATCCATGAATGCTTCTTTATTATTATTTCTTTCCGGTGTGGCGGTCGTGGTTCGCCATTATTTCTTTTTTTCTTCATCACATATACAAAGGGATATACTCATTCCCTTAAAGATAAGACCAAGTTCTAAGGTAACAAGGACTCCCTTGGTATCCATCTAGAGAGTCCTTTTTTTTTGTGTTGTTGGTGGTGGTGGTATAGTGTGTGCAGAGAGGTACCTTATATCTTCAGGGCAAAGTTAAGTCAATAAAATCTAATAATGTGGTTCGATTTTTCTTTCTTTCGACGCTTTTACGGTTCACCGTTACTTTTGTTGCTGTAATCATTCGACTCTTATCCCTTTTTAACAATTATCATTTGATAAAGATGAATTCACTTGAATCAACTGGAAGACGTGAGCGTGAGTGATAGATAAATACTCATTCTACCCTTACCACCGTTACCGTAACGTTAACCCACCCTAACGTCTTGCCTTGTCTTCTCAGGACGGTAAACACTACAAAAAAGTTGAAATTACGATTTTTATATAATTTTTTTGTTTCCTTCGTTTCGCCGGAAAAAAAGTCAAAATTTGATTTCATTTGTCTCGTTGGTGTATTTATTTCTTTGTCAGGACTAAAGATTTAGAAACAAAGAACATTGTTCTGGTTTTGAGCAGAGAATATAGCTTTCGGCCTTTTTTCCGGTAACAAATTCGATTGTTTAAGGCACAAATTTGAAACAGCCGCAGCACAGTCATGTAAGTTATATATTGTGTGTTGTATACAGAGCTCTGATGTGCGTTACTGCAGCTTTTAAGTGGCTCTAATAGGATGAAGGCAAGAAAGGATAAATGTACTTTGGCATGGTATACGATCAAGACCAAAAAGAAGATAGATGTAGAAGGTACTCTCTTTATAGATATAGACGAATGGCTTGGATGATAAGTACTCTTCAAATCGCAGTCACTTATTTGATTTTGATTTGCTTTGTGTGTAACGTTACAACGACGATGATGATGATGATGATGATGACGACCCGACCTAACCAAGGACGAACATGGAAGAGATTTTCCAACGAAAAAGAGAGAGAGACAGAGATAGACTTTGTATAAAAGGGAATTTTTATTTCAACAAGGATACCAATGGTTAGATATTATATAGGATGTGTATTTTTATACTTTATTTTTTTTTTTAGAAGTAGAATTTACTGCGGCTTTGGTTTTTCTTAGTATTCTTTTTTGCTTTTGCTTTTGTGGGTGCCAAATCGAATTTTATTTCCTCTTTTATAATCGAATTGAAAGATACGTCCATCAGTTTGAATGAGAAGTGCAGATAGATGGCAAATTGGTTGCTGTCAGTCTATATTTGCGATTCAATAGACTTTTTTAAAAAAGAGCTGCGAAGCCTCAAGCTATCAAATAAATATTGTGTCTATATCGGTATACAGGGTGAATTGAGTTTTTTTTTTTGTTCGATTTTTTTTTTTTTGTTATTTCTATTTTCTTTGTGAGTGAGCATAGGGATTTATTTTTAATTTAAGTTTTTTTTTTTTTTTTTTAAAAATTAAACAGCAAAAAAATATATAAAACAGAATCGAGATAATCAATAAATAGATCTCAAAAAATTTAATTAAAATTAGACAAATTTTCAGTTTTCTGAACTAATATTTTTTGAATATCTATTCTTCAAAGTGAAATTAGCAGCGGTTTCTACAATTATTGTAATAAAATAAAAAAAAAAAAAACAAAGCCCAAAATAAGTCTTGCTGGTTAAATTTTTCCAGTTGAATTATTATTTACAATGTGTAATTCTTACGGTTGACAAAAAGTTCCTAAGGATAGCATATTTAGACCAGTGCCGATGCCTTCAAAAACATTAAAAAGTACAAAAAAAATCATAGTAGGATGAAACCCATTGGAAAAGGAGGTGAATATGATAAAAATGAAAGGAAAAATAAATTACGGGCGAACCAAGTTCGGGAAGAGGGTGGGTTGAGTTTTTAATGGTAAAAATTAGTTCTATATTTCCGGCAAAACTACAAATCCTATAGAAAAAAGTTGTATGGCAAAGTTGTAGGTAATAAAAAGATCTACAGCTTTTGTGTCAACAATTTTTTCACATAACCTCAAAATTTATGTGAAAAATTCAAAAAAACCAGTTTTTTTTTTTTATTTTTATCTTTTTCAAAAACAAAAATTCTTCTACGAAATTTGGTGAAAACTTACCTTACTATGTCATAAATACACTGTAATTTGTTTGATTTAAAATATTAATTTGTTCACCTTATTTTGACTTAATACCAAAAAAACACCCTAATTTTCAATCGAAAATTCACGTGTCAAAATATCAGCTTTTTTCAAAAAGTCGGTGGGTATTTCGTTCGTTAAAATGTCTATTTGATGGTGTACAAAAAAATTTACATTAGTATACTATAGAACATGTTCTCGTAAAATTCAAAAAATGAAAAAAGCTTGAATTCGAAAAAAAAAATTTTATCATTGTTTACAATTTTGGCCTATTTATTCAAATTTACACTTTAATTACTAAAAAAACGTAAGATTTCATGTAACATTGATAAATCTTATGTTTTTTGAGTAATTAAAGTGTAAATTTGAATAAATAGGCCAAAATTGTAAACAATGATAAAATTTTTTTTTCGAATTCAAGCTTTTTTCATTTTTTTGAATTTTACGAGAACATGTTTGGGTTTCATTCTACTATGATTTTTTTTGGTTTCAAAAATTATCGACCCTGGTCTAATTATGTTAAATCAATTAATAACGTTGAGGGTCACTGTGGTGTATACGTGCCATTTTGTTTACTGTTTCCGTTTATTGATGAGACGGAGATGTAATGCATTTGTTAACTTAAAGAAATGCATGAGTTGGTTGTGCCTTGCTTGGTTACTTGATTACCCTAAGATATTCGTAAAAAAAAAACACATTTAATATGTTTTACATTTTATATAAAAATAAAGAAAATTCGCTTCTTATACTGCAAAAAAAAGAAAGAATTTAAAAAAATTGTTTTCCAAATCATTAGAACCGTTTAGAAAAAAAAATATTTTTATTTAAAAAAGTTTCTGAAACATTCCTAAAAAAAATTAGTGAATTTTTGAGAAACTATGTTCTTAAAAACAAGTTTTGGATTTTTTTTTTTTTTTTTCAATCCAAAAATGTGTTTACTTATTTTCGATTATACGGTTGCTAAAAAACGCTTTTGTATAAATTCGTTAAATCATCTACGAGTTAGTCAAAAATAAAGAAAACGGGTATTTAACAGGTACCGCCAAGACAAGCGATTAGAGAATAATCGATCATCGAGCGGTCTTCACCTTACAGAGTCTTAACACAACATTAACAGCGGAGAAATTACTACTTTTTATGTAGGCTTACGTTGTTGGAACATTATTGAATTTATACCTCTGATTTAATTGTTAATGGTGTAAATTAAAAAGTAAAATCTTATACAAAAGTATACACAATTAAAACTAAAAAACTAAAGTACCTACTGGGCGAAACTGTTCCAAGAATTTCAAAGTCTGGGACTAAAGTTTCGGTTTTTTGTTGTTGACAGTAGATATTGTTGTTTCTGTTGACTTATAGTTCAAGTTGTTGGCTATGACATAGTCTGGGATTGTTGTTTGTTTTTAATATAATACTGAGCGAAATAGCGTAACCCTTACCCTATAATAAACAAATCAAATGCAAGAGGATTCAAGAACTTCCTCTCATTATAAAAGTTGCCCAGTATATTAAAGCTTTTTATAATATTTAAATATAAACTTTAGTTTAATTTTATCATTTATTTAAAAAAAGAGTGTGTGTACACATGTACACGCGACTGAAGTTATACTTCTCATTCAGTATATGTAAATGAATTTCATTTGATATTTTTAATTTCTATTATTAAATTAATTAATCCACACTTCGTTTTTTTACATTTTTATCAAGTGAACAATAAATTAATTCTTTCATCCTCCTTGCGTCCATGTAGTTTTCAATTTATTCTGTTAAATTTACTCATGTTGTGCGGTTCAGAACGTACGGTATATGCTTAACGAAAGTAAATGAATTGCGCATAAAATGTGCGATATTGTAATTTTATGAGAATTGTGTGGGCTTCAGAACTAGTAGTAGCAATATGGAACTTGCAGAGTTGCTACAAAGCTCAAAAGTGAGCTGAGCTCAGCTCACAGCTCAGCTCAAATTTTGAGCTAGCTGACTTTTGAGCTATGTACCATAGCTCAGCTCATTTGAGCTGAGCTGAAAGTCAGCTGAGCTGATGGTTGAGCTGAGCTGTTGGGTGAGCTAAAGTAAAGTGAGCTGAGCTGAGCTGTGATGGGTGAGAGGATACATTGATTTTTATTTGGAAAGTATAATGAAATATGAAGATATTTTAAACTTTTATAAAACACCATAGCTCAAGATGTTTGGTTCTAGTTATTAATGGAATTATTTTAACACATGGATATTTTTATAAATAAAACAGATAATTTTTCGTGATCTTTCTCTTGGTTTTTTTAACCCTAGAAAGATAATCATAATATACGTCTCAGAGACGTATGATTCTAAAAAAGATTTTTGGTCTTATGTTAACACTTTTTGTCATATTTATCACAACAAAAACATTACTGTTAAAAAAAGAGCCAAGTTCTCCTATGTTGAAATTATGCTGGCACAAAAAGTACTGAGATGTAAAAGTGTACCAAGTTCTAAAGTTTGGGTTCAAATTCGTATCAATAAAATTTTGATTGTTCTCTTGACAATTTTTCTTAATTATCGATTTTTAAAGTTATTTCAAAAATTGCCAAGTAAACAATCAAAATTTTATTGATACAAATTTGAACCCAAACTTTAGAACTTGGTACACTTTTACATCTCAGTACTTTTTGTGCCAGCATAATTTCAACATAGGAGAACTTGGCTCTTTTTTTAACAGTAATGTTTTTGTTGTGATTTCACTACTTTTTGCAAGGTATGGCTGTAGAATATAAAATCTCTATATTTGATGAAAATTCAGTGAAAATGGGTGGTTGCCACGCCCCCTGGCTGAAATTCTCAAACTTTAAATTTTTTCCTTTGTGTAAACTACCAGCTCCAACATTCTACCAAATTTCAAGATTCTACGACAATCAGAAGTGCTCTATAATATTTGATAAAAATTCAGCGGTAATGCCGGTTGCCACGCCCCCTGGCTGAAATTCTCAAATTTAAAATTTTTTCCTTTGTATAAACTACCAGCTCTACCATTCTACCAAATTTCAAGATTCTACGACAATCAGAAGTGCTCTATAATAATTTATGAAAATTCAGCGGAAATGGGCGGTTGCCACGCCCCCTGGCTGAAATTCTCAAATTTTAAATTTTTTCCTTTGTATAAACTACCAGCTCTACCATTCTACCAAATTTCAAGATTCTACGACAATCAGAAGTGCTCTATAATAATTTATGAAAATTCAGCGGAAATGGGAGGTTGCCACGCCCCCTGGCTGAAATTCTCAAATTTTAAATTTATTCCTTTGTATAAACTACCAGCTCTACTATTCTACCAAATTTCAAGATTCTACGACAATTAGAAGTGCTCTATAATAATTTATGAAAATTCAGCGGAAATGGGCGGTTGCCACGCCCCCTGGCTGAAATTCTCAAATTTTAAATTTTTTCCTTTATATAAACTACCAGCTCTACCATTCTACCAAGTTTCAAGATTCTACGACTATCAGAAGTGCTCTATAATATTTGGTGAAAATTCAGCGGAAATGGGCGGATGCCACGCCCCCTGGCTGAAATTCTCAAATTTTAAATTTTTTCCTTTGTATAAACTACTAGCTCTACTATTCTACCAAATTTCAAGATTCTACGACAATCAGAAGTGCTCTATAATAATTTATGAAAATTCAGCGGAAATGGGCGGTTGCCACGCCCCCTGGCTGAAATTCTCAAATTTTAAATTTTTTCCTTTGTATAAACTACCAGCTCTACCATTCTACCAAGTTTCAAGATTCTACGACTATCAGAAGTGCTCTATAATATTTGGTGAAAATTCAGCGGAAATGGGCGGATGCCACGCCCCCTGAATTGAAAATCTCAAATTTTCGATTTTTTCCTTTGTATACACCACAAGTCCTATCACCGTGTAAAATTTTAAGTTTCTACGACATCGGGAAGTACTCCATAATTTTGATGATCTGTCAGTGAGTCAGTGAGTCAGTGAATCAGTGAGTCAGTGAGTCAGTGAGTCAGTTACGGTTTTTGCGATTTTTGAAGCCCTATATCTCAGTAACTACTCATCGTAGGAGGCTGAAATTTTGTGAGGTGTTTGGTTTCGACCAGCTCAACAAATGTAGTGAGTTTGAAATTTCTAGCATCTTTGGTGTAGAAGTTAGAGGGGGGTCGAAAATGGCCTGAGTTGTTTCCTGTAAATAAGGGTGTAGTGCCAAAGTTGCTAAAGAACTTGGCTGGGCACTACCGTGCCCCTTGATTTAACTCATTACTTAGATTATTTAAAAGAAGTGATATAATAAATCAAATCAATTTAACAAAAACCCAGAAATTTGAATTGAATTAGATAAAACAGTTCTTTACACGCCATACGTCTTACAGACGTAGATTATCTTTCTAGGGTTAATAGTAAATATATTTCTATAAATATTTCTTTTTTAATCATAAAAAAATCAGGTACAATCCGGTTTTACGACTTTTTTCAAAATTCCGAGAAAATCGCGTTTGAAAGTTGGGGTAAATTTTTTTTTCGAAAAATCCCCGAATCTTTGAACGCTCCTGGAAGCTAAACCGCTTGAGAGCAGTTTTTGGGAGTGGTGCCAAATGATAGCTTGTGTCATGGGCCTACGCTTTGCACATTATCAGATTTTTAAAAAATCGCCTTCCATGTTAAACCGCCACATCATGCCTTTTTTTTCAGAATCGGGCTTAACTTTTTTTTTACCTTTAAGTTCTCCTGGTTTGAGAACGCGTGTTCCTACAGGGATGGAAGTTGTACCCAAATGTAGGTTAGAGTCCCCGCTACCTTTTGGCATCAAAAAATTTTTTTTCATTTTTTTCAAAATTCCGAGATATAGGCGTTGGAAGGCTTTGATCTAGAGACAGGGGAGTGGTGCCATATGAAAGCTTATATTCTCAGCTACCCGAAAGTGGTATAATCCGGTTTTTCGATTTTTTTCAAAATTCCGAGAAAATCGTGTTTGAAAGTTGGGGTAAATTTTTTTTTCGAAAAATCCCCGAATCTTTGAACGCTCCTGGAAGCTAAGCCGCTTGAGAGCAATTTTTGGGAGTGATGCCAAATGATAGCTTGTGTCATGGGCCTACGCTTTGCACATTGTCAGATTTTTAAAAAATCGCTTTGCATGTTAAACCGCCACATCATGCCTATTTTTTCAGAATCGGGCTTAACTTTTTTTTTACCTTTAAATTCTCCTGGTTTGAGAACGCGTGTACCTACAGGGATGGAAGTTGTACCCAAATGTAGGTTAGAGTCCCCGCTACCTTTTGGCATCAAAAAATTTTTTTTCATTTTTTTCAAAATTCCGAGATATAGGCGTTGGAAGTTGGGGCGCTCACTTTCAGCTCAGCTCACTTTCAGCTCAGCTCAAATGAGCTAAGCTATGGTACCTAGCTCAAATTTGAGCTGAGCTGTGAGCTGAGCTGAAATGTTAGCTTTTTGCAACCCTGGCAACTTGCCACATGTAACTTGCCACATGCAACTTGCCACACGCAATTTGCCACATGCAACTTGCCACACGCAACTTGCCACATACAACTTGCCACATGCAACTTGCCACATGCAACTTGCCACATACAACTTGCCACATGCAACTTGCCACATGAAATATGTAACTTGCAACGTGTTGTGTGTTTTATGTTTTCCGTACTGTGGCGTACTGCATTTTTAAATACTAAAGTACTGCGTACTCTAAAGGTGAAACGACAGCCCTGCTACCCAGGGTGATCGCGTCATAATCCCTTTGACATTCTTGTCAAAAAGTAAATTTTCATACCCACCCTCCCATAAGAAGTATAACTTCAAAAAAGTGTAAAAAATATTGAAAGTTGTTTTTAAAATTACATAAACATAAAACACCTTTTATTATAAGGTCTTAATTTCTAAATTGAGTATGATGTTGAATTTTTGCATAGAAAATAATTTTTCAAGACAATAAAATAATAGGTTTTGAAAAAAAAAAAAATAATATTACCTACTTTAAAAAATTCAAAATGCTTAGTCATTTTCGAGAAAGTCAGAAATCAATAAAACGTTTGTATGTCGAACTTTCTGTGAAATTCATTATCTTCAAAACGGTTACTCGGACTAAAAGAAACATCATTCGCATTTTCTGTGTAAGGGAAAATATTTAATAAGAACCTAATTTCTAAAGAGCTAAGTCTTTTGAGCAACTACAATGTCAAACAAATCCATTTTCTTCAGAATTTATTATAACAGAACTTGGTTAAATATTCCAAACTGACCAGTTTTCTTCCTCAAGAACTCTGCTATTTAAAGCCACTTGTAAGTTTATTTATAGCTATGTATATGTCTAAGGGTTACTTGTCTCTATTAATTCTACTCAGAAAAATAGTGAAAATCTAAAAAAAAATCAATACTGGCAACATGTTTATAAATAGATAAATATCTCTATTTAGTTTAACCCTCCACTAAAACGCACCCCCTTTACAAAAATTGAAACTTAACAAAATTTCTAAAAATACATCACAGTTACCCACACCAATATACCTTTATATATCTTTTACTTCTAACAAACATTTATTTTCCTTCTATTTGTAAATGAATCAAACGAAAAGTTTATAGCCATTACTTCTTGTTTGAAATTTTCCCCCAGAGTCCTTTGGTCGGAGATAAATTTCAAATATATAGAAAATCCCATCAAACCTAATAAACTGGTCTTGTATTAAATATTTAACACGTTTAAATGTGCGGAAAGACCCGAATTCGAAGATTAACTACCCATATTAGAGTGTTTCACCGTCGTTTTGTGCTCTCCGAACATGATTGAAATAGAAAATGAAAAACACCAGAAGGTATAGGTAATTTTTGGATAAAATGAATAGCAAACCTCGTTGAACTAATATAACCACCCCAAACCCTATTCTATTCATGATGAAAGAAGTAGAGTATTTCAATAGTCAGGACAACACGAACACATTCATTGAAGGACGAATACGGTTTTGGAATATTGAAATCGGCCAACGAACGCCATCATCATGTCTTCGGAGAGAAAAGAAAAACCAAATCAGAATAAAATTCGAATAAATGTTAAAGTAAATGGCCAAAGCATAAGAAGGAGAGAAAAGGATCAAACATACCTATAAATGTAACATAATAATAAAAATCCTTCAAAAAGGAGCATAAGTGAAAAGTTTCTACTCTACCCACCCAAAAACCGAATAACTCACTGATTGTTTTCCCTATTCTTTCTGTCATCGTGGTATCGACGAGGACGAGGACAACACCCACTTTAGTGCAAATCGAAGTTTATACGAAGGTCCTTCGTCCTCATGCCAATTGCCTAGTCTCAAATCCAAAGTAAAGATCTCTACAGGGAAAAAAGTGCACAGAGAGAAAAAAAAAATACGAAGGAGTTGAGGAAAGAAAACTTTCAACTTCTCTGTTGCAGGTCCTTATGGCTAGCGCAAAACTAACGAACTTAATGGATTTCATCGAAACGTGACATGCAGACAGCAAATAATAATGGAAAATGCACCCTTTCTCCCCCCCACTCTAGAACTTTTAACCATAAACGATAACTATAACCAAGAGAAAGAGAGGGAAAACAGAGAGAGAGAGAGAGGGTTACAAAGTGCGGTATATGATAGGAAGGAATGGAATGTCCTGATGGTCCTAGTCCTCGATAGCATTATTGTTATTAAAAGAAATGAAGGAAACTTCAAGATACCTTCATCGTCGTTGTCGAAGACGTCCTTGGATCTGATGTTGCTTGCTGCTGGGTTAGATAGCGATAGATAGATCTATACTATATTCCTGTGTGTTTGTAACTTTTTTTGCGCACCACAAATCCATAGGAGTTCTCACTATTCTCTTACTGCTTATATCCTTGCATTTCACTTTGTTTGTTGCTGATGATGCTGTCTGTTATCAATTGTCTTCAGATACTTTTGGGTTGTCTTTGAGATCATCTCTTTTTCTCTCATTCACAGTATGAGAAAGGAAAGAAGTGTTTGTTGGAGGAACTCAGGACTGGAATGTGTGCAAAAGTATTTTGGCGAATAATCTTAGAATATCCTTTTTTTTCTCATTTTTTTTTTTTTCTTTTTATCCTTACTATCGACTTGGGACAAGATTTTGCTAGGATTTTGTCGTTTAGACAGGCAGCATAAAACAAACAAAGTTGTTATTAATTAAATTCACTCACGATTAGAAAAGCAAGCAAAAATTGTGAGAGAATCCACAAATTGCACACGCTTCAAGGATTATAGTGTTTTTGCTTAGTTTTTTTTTGTCCATGTTGAATGAACTTTAACCCCTTTGCACTGATGTTTAGTTTTAAGTTTTGTTTTATGTTGACTCTTAATTTTTTCTTCTCAGGGGAGTATTCTAATTGTTTGGCATAATTAGCAGACAAATTGTTGCAGTTTTTGGGACTTAGTATTCAGGAGTTGCTTGAAATAGAACTTTTGTTTTTCAAATTTGGTTCAAAAATCTCAATTTACATAAATAAGTAATTTTAAATTTTCTAAAATTTGCTCCTATAATACTTATATAAGAAGCAATTAAAGGACAAACTGATTCGAGGAAATCGATTTATTTTTAATGTAATTGTCATTTTGTTGAGTAGGTACCTGAAAAGTAGTGATGGGAACTATCGAATAAAAACTATCAAACTATCGATAGTTGTAAAATATTCATTCATTCGATAGTTTTAAATCATTTATTCATTCATTCATTTAGTTACTATTTTCATTCGAATAGTTTTTTTATTCGATAGTTTTTTATTCGATAGTTTTCTCATTTGAATAGTTTTCTTTATTCGATAGTTTTTATCCGATAGATTATTCGATAGTTTATTCGATAGTGTATTCGATAGTTTTTATTCGTATGAATGAATGAATGAACTATTCGATAGTTCAAATCATTCAGTTACTTACTATCGATAGTTTAAATCATTCGATAGTTCTATCACTACTGAAAAGGTCTTAACTCAACTAATGACTCAACCGCTAAAAATATGCTCATGGTGGGTGGGTCAAAAAATCGAAATTAATTTTTTTGATTTGGTACTCCGAAAAATTAATTGGTGGACACCTCTAGAATATGCACACCAAATACAAACTCTTTATATTAATGGGAAGGTCCTCCGCTTCGCAATTTTCCATTTTTACATCAAGCTTCTACTAAAAAAAATCATTTTTTTAATTAATTGAAATTTCTTTGCATATTCTTGTAGGAAATTGAACGCTCTACAAAAAAGGCCTTATACACTTTTTTCGTTTATCTAACCGTTTAATAGATATTTGAGGTCCAAAAATCGAGAAAATCTTTAAAAATTCGTTTTTTGTTCTAAATTTTGTAACAAATTGATAAAATTATAGTAATCAAATGCGCAAGACATATTCTTGTAGGAAACAGATTGCTCCACAAAAAAGGTCTTGATAACTTTTTTCATTAATCTAACCATTCTAAAGATATTCGAGGTCAAAGTTAAAAAAAAATTATAAAAACATTTATTACAAAACTAATGATGACCTGTCAAATGATGGGTTGTTTCATGAAATTTTATGATGAGTTGTCATATTGACCTGCAAATTTTCCTTTACCACAAAATACATCAGTGGCGTCACATTGTTGCTTTTTTGTCTTCTGTGAGTAGCTAAATTTTAAGATTTATTGTTTTTTTTTTTGTTTTGCTCCAATTTCTTCTCAATTGGCAAAGGCAATCATAATTTTTGTTTTCCTTTTATCGTTTTCTATTTTATATCATCCCAAAATCCCATCATTTTTAACACTCTACCCAATTCCCTCAAGCCTCCATATACTCCTTCCACTTCAATATTATAACACTTTCTAACCTCTTTTTCGTTTGCGAATTTTTTTGTTTACACTTGTGTTTTTGTAAAGTGTTTCGCTTTTCACCAGTAATTTCGTTGGTTCTTCTTGTTTTTTGTTTTTTTTTTTTTTTTTTTTTGAGATTGTTGTGTCCTTATTTTGTTGGCTCATTCAACGTCATCGTTTTTTCAAATTTGGTGCAAAAATTTCAATTTACACAAATAAGTAATTTTAAATTTTCTAAAATTTGCTCCTATAATACTTATATAAGAAGCAATTAAAGGACAAACTGATTCGAGAAAATCGATTTATTTTTAATGTAACTGTCATTTCGTTGATGTAGAACTAGTAGTGATGGGAACTATCGAATAAAAACTATCAAACTATCGATAGTTGTAGAATACTCATTCATTCGATAGTTTTAAATCATTTATTCATTCATTCATTTAGTTACTATTTTCATTCGAATAGTTTTTTCATTCGATAGTTTTTTATTCGATAGTTTTTATCCGATAGATTATTCGATAGTTTATTCGATAGTGTATCCGATAGTTTTTATTCGTATGAATGAATGAATGAACTATTCGATAGTTCAAATCATTCAGTTACTTACTATCGATAGTTCAAATCATTCGATAGTTCTATCACTACTGAAAAGGTCTTAACTCAACTAATCACTCAACCGCTAAAAATATGCTCATGGACAGTAGGGTGGGTCAAAAAATCGAAATTAATTTTTTTGATTTGGTTCTCCGGAAAATCAATTGCTAGACACCTTTAGAATATACACACCAAATACAAACTCTTTATATTAATGGGAAGGTCCTCCGATTCGCAATTTTCCATTTTTACATCAAGCTTCTACTAAAAAAAATCATTTTTTTGATTAATTGAAATTTCTTTGCATATTCTTGTAGGAAATTGAACGCTCTACAAAAAAGGCCTTATACACTTTTTTCGTTTATCTAACCGTTTAATAGATATTTGAGGTCCAAAATCGAGAAAATCTTTAAAAATTCGTTTTTTGTTCTAAATTTTGTAACAAATTGAAAAATTATAGTAATCAAAAGCGCAAGACATATTCTTGTAGGAAACAGATTGCTCCACAAAAAAGGTCTTGATAACTTTTTTCATTAATCTAACCATTAAGTTAAAAAAAATTATAAAAACATTTATTACAAAACTAATGATGACCTGTCTAATGATGGGTTGTTTCATGAAATTTTATGATGAGTTGTCATATTGACCTGCAAATTTTCTTTTACCCCAAAATACATCAGTGGCGTCACATTGTTGCTTCTTTGTCTTCTGAGAGTACCTAAATTTTAATATTTTTTTTTTTGTTTTGCTCCAATTTCTTCTCAATTGGCAAAGGCAATCATAATTTTTGTTTTCCTTTTATCGTTTTCTATTTTATATCATCCCTAAATCCCATCATTTTTAACACTCTACCCTCAAGCCTCCATATACCTACTCCTTCCACTTCAATATTATAACACTTCCTAAACTCTTTTTCGTTTGCGAAATTTTTTGTTTACACTTGTGCTTTTGTAAAGTGTTTCGCTTTTCACCAGTAATTTCGTTGGTTCTTTCTTGATGTTGTTTTTTGTTTTTTTTTTTTTTTTTTTTTGAGATTGTTGTGTCCTTATTTTGTTGGCTCATTCAACGTCATCGTTTGGTCTTCTGTGTGTTGTCGCCGATTGTTTGCAGCTTTTCTTAGAACACAAACATGACGTGGTATAAAGAAAAACTAAGAAAGACGAAGAAGAGTGCCTCTTCTTCTACTACTTTTTTCTCATCTCTCAAAAACCTACTCAACTTAGGGAAGGAAGGAAGGAAGTTTTTCCTAAGGCTTAAGTGGAATACCTACTCTCCAACTCCTACACTCTTTCTACTCTCACAACACTCAGCAGGATTTGCAACTGTTATATTCCTTTGGTGCTTTCGTGGACAAAGTAATAACGTGAGTGTGGGGGGGGGGGGGGGCTTTAAAAAAATTTGTATTCGTGTCACGTAGTCTTGGCGGCTATAACCCTTCTTCTTCTTCTTTGGTTTTGTTTTGCTTCTCAGTGGGTCCAATATATCCTTCAATTTTTATTATTCCTTGTTGTTTTTATATTTTTTTTTTGTTGTTTGTATATTTTAAGTGGTGAAAAAAGACTATATTGGAAAAAGAGGTGGAGGTGGTTTATATAGCACCACTTATGTGGCTGGTCATGTTTATACGTGAGGGTTCTGTGATATAGCATTATGATTGGTCTTTAATAACTTGCGGTTATAGTGTCGATTTTAAATTATTTTCGCAAGAACCTTCAATCATTGTGTATATATTTATGAGGAAGTTGGTAGGAGGAAGTGACAGAAGTTTTTATATTATTTCACAATATTAGATTTTATTTAAGGAGTCATGCAAGTCTTTATAACTTTGTTCTTCATTTAACTCTTTATTTTATAATTTACATTCTCCTATGGTATTAAAGAATGCAGAAGAGGCAGAGTTTTGTATAGGAGAATCCTAAATCGTAAAATTCAGAAAAAATGTTTGCGGTCAAGTTTGACTGTACTTTGACTTTTTTAGGCTACTCGTTAGTGGAAGGTCAGACTATTTCCTTATTCAAGGGATTTCTTCAGCTAATAAGCGTTCGTTTCTATAAAATTCAGTCATCAAATCGTCATAATATAAAGACTTCAAACTGTTTTAGCAGTAATAAAATATCAGTGTTTTCTAAACGCACGACTGTACTAAGGCCCAACTATAATAGGCATGAGCTCGCATGAGCTTTCATATCAATCGTTTATTAATCATTTTATTATTATCAATCAATCACGAAAGTTGTGCAAACCATGTATATTTCTATTATAGCCAGCCTTATGAGATTCTGTGTTTTCGCTCACTTGCACATGCCATTTTTATATCAGGCAATGTAGGGAAGGCTCATGGCTATTATAGTTCTGCCTTAAGGGGGGAAATCCCTCTGGACGACGGGTTTTTCAAGAATTTTTTTTGGAAAACTGAAAGCATTGATTAAAGTTTGGAAAAATACATGATATTATTGACATCATGAAGTGTTAACACAATTTTTTTTAAGTAATAAAAAAACAAAATGGCGGCTCTACAGCCGTTTAAAGTTGATGTCTCGCATTTGCGCCGTGCAATGCCCAGGTCCAGTTAATTACTTATAATCAAAAGAGATTAAAATATATTTATACGCATTGCATGAACCTAAATTTAGCAAAAAAAAGTGTAAAATAAAAATTAGAGACCAAAAAAACGAAAAAACGCAATGTTTTTTATAAACAAATTGTTAAAAAAAATATTTATTGTAAAAATTATATTAATCTTTTAGGTTCATGCAATGACCAATGCGTTAACATGTAATTTGCACTTTATTTCAAATCGATAGCTTCATTTGTTTTTGAGTTACGTTGCACGGCGCGGAAAATAACGTGATTTCGAGAAAAAATCGTTAAAAGTTTTCATTTTTGTACTGTGGTAGGCTCGGAACCCATGGGTTTCAGGACTATCTGGGGACTTTTGAGGCTTCATTTAAGGCTAAGACCACTAAAATAGTTTCTTTGGTTGATAAATGATTTTTTTAGGCAAAAAATTAATAATGCAAAAATAAAAAAATTCCAGAGGGTTTTCCCCCCTTAAGAGTTTTATTCGAAATTTTTTTAAAAGGTTCTTGTAGAGAATTATCAGTGAAAAATTTGAGAAAAGCTACAATAAAACGATACTAACGTGATAACACTGCTAAAGATTTAAAACAGTTGTTGCCGTTAATTTTAACTGGAGCGCTCGCTTTATTTTTAAGTGGCGACCCGTAAATTTTACCCAACAAATTGTTAGTTTTACTGAGGGAACCCATCGAAATAAATAGAACAATAAATTAAATTATATCTATAACTGGAGAAACTCACAGATTTAAATGGAATATGGATTTTTCTACAACGAACAGTTAATTTTATGGGAGAATCCTGTTAAATTTTTACCGACTTCCAAAAAGGAGGAGGTTTTCAATTCGACTGCATTTTTTTTTTTTTTTTTTGTGTTTGTTACCTCATAACTTTGGACTGAATGAACCAATTTTGATAATCCCTTTTGTTGGAAAATTGGAAAGCTGGTGGCTGCCATGTGGTCCCATTTTAATTTCGTTCGGTTCTGGCCATAGGAACTATTAGAAAAACCATAAAACCCAGTTTTAACCATGGAAGTCGGTTTTGTTTTTTGATTAAAATGATTATTCATTGCAACCCATCACTTCTATTTCAACAATTTTTTCATTTAGTCCGAGAAACTTGTCAATTTTAAATGAAAATTTGTTGGTTTAAGCAAAACAATCTGCTGAACAATTCGCCAACCTGTTAATTTTACTGGAGCAACCGGTTAATCTTCTCAGATAAGCTCGTAGATATTATCGGACCCAATCTGTTGTTTTACTGAATAACCTGCCTATCCTACTCGAGTGACCTACAAGAATGCAACTATTTTAATGAGGAACCCCATTTAACAATGATCGCTTAATTTTCCCAGGGAAGCTTGTCGATTTTACTGGACTGATCTGTTCATAGAAACAAGTATCCTACCGATTCTATACTTGATTTATTCTTCTGTGGGAACCCTTCAACAAACCCTTTTACTACTTAGTATAACAGAATGAGCACAACTTACTTAACCATTTAAAACCCTAGAAAAAATAAGAGACAATCTGTCAAAAGTTCGAAAGATCCACTTTTTTATTCAATTTTCCTCTAGCCAGAATTTTTCATATTTCTGTAAAATAAAATCATAATTTTCAACTTCTTTCGCATTCGTGCAAGCCTGTAACTCCGACTTTTTTAATGAGAGCTATAGCATGCTACAATTTATAATAGTTCCAAAAAATTAAATCTCTGTTTTTTTTACGGCAAAGCCGAGAGGAGGGTTTTGCTTATATAAATATAAAAAAAAAGAAGCGAAAAATTGATGAAAATAATTTTTAATTGAACAAATAAATAATTCGAATTTATTGAAAAATACTAATAAGATAGTATAAGGAGTTTGACAGTTAAATAAAAAGATCTGTGAAACCGAAAAACAACATATAATACAAAAATTAGAAAAGTTTGCCAATTTTTTTTTTGAAAAACCTCATAATTTCTTCGAAGAATTGGGAAAAAATGAAGAAAAAACTACATTTTATATTTTAAAGTTAAATAACTCGAAACAGGGGGTTTTATCCAAAATATTAATAAGATCTTTTTTGTAGAGCGTTCAATTTAATGCAAGAAATTGATTAGATTTAGCCTTTTTGATGAACCACTAAAAAGTTATAAGATTCCAAACTCAAAAACATAATCATATGGGAAATAGAAATTTGCGATGCGGCAATGCTTAATATTAATATTAAGGGCTGTAACTTTCCAACAATATTTTCAATAAGTATAACTTAAGGCCCCAGCCCATAGAATCCGTTGCGTCCGTTCCGTCAATCCATCCGTTGAAGTTGAAGTTTGGGACAGAAAGGGGTGACCCATAGAATACGTCGTACGACGGATTGCTTTTTAACAGCTCACTTCAAATTCCGAGGTGTGTTCGATATTTTATCGCTGAATGTGCACTAAGGAAGTTCTGATGCAAGAAATTTTTAACTATTATTGTTGTTCTTTTTTTTAATAAAATAAAATGCGCGACTAGATTTCATGTAGGTACTTGCTCTTCAGTTAAAAACAATTTTTAATAACAGATTATCATTTGTAGATATGACTTTGACATAGTAAAATTGAACTCTACAACAGAATTTGAGTATTTAATTGATATAATTTATAAGATACATCATTAAATGTTACTTTTATTACAATTAATTCACTAATGAATACTGAAATTTCACAACTCATAAAATCGGAGAAGAAAAGAACGCAGTTCATTTAGTTCTGAAATTCCCCGGTGTGCACTCTCAAACAGAAAAATGAACAGATCTATTGTTGACAACCAATGTCAAACCATACGACGGATGAAAAAGTAGAAAGTTGGGCAACTTCTTCCGTCGAAACCGTCCGTCTCCGTCCGATCCGTCGCTTATGGGTCGCTTCCCATAAGAACGTGTGTATTTTATCGAGCTGTCAGTCAAAAACTTCGACGGAACGGACGCAACGAATTCTATGGGCTGGGGCCTTTACCACCTTAATTTTCTCTCTAAAACCCCTACCAAAAGACTAGTAACTGACCAATTTTTGAAATTATTCCTTTTTTAACTTAAGGCTTAAAAACTTTGTATAGCTTTCTCAAGAATCATGAAACTTTTATCATTTTTCAAACTTTAAAACAAGCTGATTTTTTTAATCTTCCTAAAATTGACTAAGGTTCCCATAAACTTAAGAAAATTATGATCCCATTCATTTCTGCCATCTTTTAAATACGTTAATAAATTAATACTCTATCGCTGTCTCTTTCTCTCCTTTAAAGTTTTTTTATCATCTAAAAAAACTTATGGGCAATGAATTACACTAAAACTAGTTGACATGGCAGCTGAACCGACTTAATTGTTTTATACATTTTCTCTTACTCTTTCTGTCTCTCTGTATCTTCTATCTCCCTCTCTTTCTATGTTTTTTTGATAAGTGAACCATATATTCATTTTGAAAGTTTTGTCCAAAATCCGCAAAATATTTGTTTTTACGAAAGGATAAGCCTCTTTGCTTGCAAAATATATATATGTAAGGTGCGGACAAAAGTTGCTATATAGACCAGTCCTTCCCATCCTAGATGGAAACTTTTGTCTCTAGTCCTTAAAATTTGAATTTGCCAGGACCAGTTCCTAGCAGCTCCGGGGAGAAGAGAAGAAACTTTCACTTCATTTTGCGTGGAATATAATTTTAATTTCTGGTTAAGTCGTTGATTTTGGGCCAAAATTTTCACTATCCATCCAGCATCCATTCACTTTAGCAAACAGGATACCACAGAAATATCCTTCATTGCATTCTCTCCAGGTAGGTGTAGAAAGAGTCAAAGGAGGTTGGTTGCTTCGGTTTGGTTTGGTTTGGTTTGGTTTGGTTCAGTTGAGCTATGGTTTGGCAAACGAAGTCTACGACGACGTTGTCGACTTTAACTATACGACAGGACGACATTCATACTATTCTCCTCCTGCTGAACACCACAGAGGCACACACTTTCAAAACACAAACCACAAATATTAGAGACCGTGCCTTCTGTTTTGGAAATATTCTCAGAAGTTATAGTGGGTCCTTATCCTCCTTACAGCACAGAGAGTTATTTACGTCAAAACATCTAATAAGGATGTGGAATGGCTGTCGGAAATTGCTATTTATATCTATGTGTAGGTTATAAAGGCATATCCTCATCCTCCTACTCCTTTCATAGAGAAAGCCTTCAAGTCTAAGGTTGAATTCGTCTTTTTTTTTTTTTCTTTATTATTATTATTTTGATTTTGAGTAGTTGTGGGATAAGTGATGATAGCAACCAGCCAGCACCTTGGTAACCATAACTGAATCCGGTTGTTGCTATACGACCGAGAACTGAAGGATAATATAAATTCCATATATATCTTCTACCTCCTAGTTTCCTCCTAGAAACAAGCCATACCAACATACATAATATCTCGGGAAGCAACAAGGATGCAGGACGAGGAATGGAGAGACAGAGGTTATTTGTAAATGACCAATGAAATTCACAGTGGCTTTTGTGTGTTTGAGGTGGGTTATATGGTTATGGGTCTTTTCATGTAGAGAATAAGAGTAGAGGAGGAATATTATGTGAGGATCAGGAATTTTGCAATGGCCAGAAGAGTCTACCTGTTGGAGAAGGCAATTTGAGGTTAGGAATATAGCCGTGCGTTTGAAAGCACACACAATGCACAAATTAACTCATGCAAGCCACATGAAATAATTGGTTTGGAACATTTTTGACAGAAATTCCTTTGTGGTTACGAAACAAACAGCTGAAGGAGTTTTCTCTATAATGTTTCTCTATTGTTGTTGTTTGGGTTTTGTTTTTTTTTTTTTTTTTTTTTTGAAAAAAATAAATCAGAACAGTTATTATTTTTCATCTTCTTTGTTTTGCATAAGAATGTTTCTGGATATCATCATTTATTAAAATATTTTACGGTTTTTTTTTTTAAGTTTCAACAAATTCCTAAAAAAAAACTATAGTTTTTTTAGTAATTGTTCTCTAAATAAAAATCTATTGTCTTGAGTTGCAAAGGATTTGAAAGTTTTTTTTTTTTTAAAAAATCTTTAAACTTTGGTTATGAAATATTAGCAAAAATCTGAATTTCTGAAAAATAGTTTGACGGTGGTTTGACCGTGGTTTGACGGTCTTTTGACGGTAGTTTGACGGTCTTTTGACGATGGTTTGACGGTTTTTTGACGGTGGTTTGATGATGGTTTGACGGTTTTGTTTACGGTCTTTGGACGGTCTTTTGACGGCGGTTTGACTGTCCTTTGACGATGGTTTGACGGTGGTTTGACGGTGGCTTGACGGTGTTTGACGGTGGTTTGATGGTGGTTCGACGGTCTTTTGACGGTGATTTAACGGTCTACGACGGTGATTTGAAGGCCTTTCGAAAATGGTTTGACGGTCTTTTAACGGTGGTTTGAGGACCTTTTGAAAATGGTTTGACTGTCATTTGACGGTGGTTTGACGGCCTTTTGCCGGAGGTTTGACAATGGTTCGACGATGTTTCGGAAAAAAGGTAATTTTTGATCGTGAACGTTGCTTAGAGGCGCACTAAAAGCCCTGACACAGCAATGGTTCGACGAATTTCATATATATGAGGGGTCATCATTATGTTGAGAATGGAAAATTGATTATTTAGTAAAAAAAGGGGGCTTCAACCAAGAAAAAAATTTAGTTGTGAAATTTAATAATAAAGTTCGAAATAATGAAACAATGCAAACCAAAAAATTTTCCTAGTTCTTAAGTAAAAACAAAAAAAAAACAAATCCTCTTTTTTTTGTCTTATAGCTCACTTTCATAAAAATTGATTGGACTATTTTATATTTCGTTCACATTTTTTTTTTAAACATTTGTCATAATCACCAAGAACAAGGACATATAAAATGTTTAGCCTTATTTAAACATTTTAACAAAGTTCACTTTCAAGTTGCAAAATAAAGGTTCATATTTTTACTTTCAAAAATATTTTTTACGCTCTTATTGCCTTGCATTCAATACAAAAAAGAAAAAGTATCTACCAACTTTGTCTGTAAAAAAGTCGTATTAAATCAATTTACTGTCACTCTTCATAAAAAAAAAAACTCCAAGTGAGAAAAAATGTTTAAACTTTTCCAATGTTTTTTTTTTTTTCTTGTTACCCTTAAAAAAACAACTTTTTTTTAACCAAAATCAAAACTGCTCATAAAAGTTTTTCATGTTATTTTTGTTGTTGCAATTATCATTGAATCATCAAAAAAAAAAAAAAAAAATAGCTACAAAAAGTGAAGGTTGGACTACAGAAGGACTATAAGACCACCCAAATCATCTAAAACCCTAAAAGAAAAATATGAAGAAACTCTACAAAAACCTGGGTACTTTGCAAATAGCATTTTCTCGTTCGTTTTGAATTTTTTTTTTTCTGTAACTCCACCGCACTCTTCATCTTGTTTTCTGAGCTCGTCCTTCTGGCATTTTGGACAGCGTGCATAAATCCCACCGGGTTATAAACCACCTAACGCGAATAATAGGCATGGAATAAAACTGTCGACTTTTTGTCGTGCCTTTTACAACCAAAAGAAAAAGTTGCATACACACAGAACGAATGAAAACACACACAAAAAAAAAATCTATATCGCTGTGTCCTCATCTTCAGGTTGACTGAATGTGAACTAAAAAGTGATGTAAAAAGGACTTAAATGAAAGAAGAAAAAAAAAAGATTTTTTTTTTTTTCATTTCAAAGGACACTACTCAGTACAATCTTGCATTCAATGTGGGATTCTGAGAGAGCAAAAGCAAAAAAAAAATCGTAAATGAAAGTCCTGCAACGTATAGCAACCACCTCGCCATCATTATATACGTATGCTTGTTGGTGACTTTTTCAAATTTGTCTTTGAATTTCATTTTTATCTGACGGTCCAGTGATGATATTTTTTTTTGTGTCCTTTCTGTGTCCTTTATGTCGACGTTAAGGATCTTTATTGAGAGAAAGGACATTCGAGGTGCCACCCTCTTTAAATGAAAGCTTTTATGTTTCATGTTTTATTACTTTCAAGTGCAGTAAATGTATTCGGACTATTACCGGTCTCTCTCTCGTCCTTGTTGTAGGCTGTGTAATGTTGCAATGTTTCTCTTTGCTTTCTTTATTTTTTGTTTAGTGTTACCATAGCGCCCTCTTTCTCTGTATTAAGCTTAACGTTGATGTCCTTTCTGGCTATTATGAGATGGCAGAAAACAAAGATGCTTCTTTGATGGGAGTTACACAAAAAAAAAAGAAGCATGAAGTTTATTTAAAAATCCATAAAAAGAAACAGATAGCATACTTCCTGAAAGAATACAAAAAAAAAAAGAACTGGTGATTATAGGCAACCCTGTGGGAGGCCGTTTTTTTTCATTCATTTCTATTCAAATAAATGCCAATAGAAGTTGTATTTTAGAATATATTTCAATACAACAAGGATATTCTCGTTTATAGTTTTATTTTATATGAAAAAAGATAGGTATATCGCCATTTTTCTTTTGTTGTGTATCTTCAATTTTTTAAAAATACGAAAAAGATTTGTATGACAAGCACAAAATGAATGATGTTTTATAGGACTAGCATAAGCGGAAATATAATACCTTTATTTATTTTTTTTTTTATTATTATTTTTTCATTCTAGGTGTGTAATATGCATAAGCATATATCCCTATGTCCGTGTCCGTTCTCATGAATCACTCAAACAATTTGCACGAAAGAGGGAAGAAAATAGGTACACAAAAATATGAAACATGAATGGGAAAAAAATCTGACAGATAAAAATGAGATTTTCAGATGAAAAATGTCTGTAAAAATAATTCGGTTGGATTGCCCAGGATAAAAAGGATGCTGAAAAATAAAAAAAGAAAATAATAAAGAATTGGTAAAACATAAGAAAGGACATATACCCCCTGTATACCTGTGTGCTATAAAAATAGAGTTTATTTTTGTCGATTTAAGGTTGAGGCAAAGATAATTGGTTTAAAGTCTTTTGTTTTTTGGGAACTTTATTAAATTTTAAAAATTAAATAAAAAATTAAATTGCAAGGAATTCCTCGTGACAAATAATTGCAGAAACGCGTTTTGACATACTAGATGTTTTTTGATGGGCAAATTTTGACATTTATGAAATTTACATTTTGCCAATTTTTAAATTTCTTTCGTCGTGCTGCTCAAAACTTGGGTTCAACCACGAATCAAATTATTGTTCATCTGTGCTCCATCAATTTATAAAACTAAAAACATCAATGAAATGGCAAAATATAGAATTCTCATGGAGTTTTAACAACTGTTTCGAACTACTGACTAGCTTTCTATGCAGGATACTTTTCTTCAAGTCTTTTGATTTTTCAAAGCTTTCTTCATTAGTACAGTTATATTATCTAAGAAATGTGAGAAACAAAGCAATGAATCAAAGGATTTTTAAAAGGTTTTAATAACTGCTTCGAACTCAAAAAAACATCATGGTTTTTCGATCAAAAAAAAGGATGTTTATTGAATTGACGTAGTTGATTGGTCACCATTGCTTTATTCTGACAACACTACCGTGACAAAAAGTAAAATCATTACTTGACTTTAATAGCTGTTTATAATCAAAGTGATCTCTTAGTTGAGGTTAAAATGGCTGCCAGGAAAACAACTGAAACATTTAAAATATAACAGGTCCATTGTGATATCAAAGAACTTCTAGGGATTTTCTCACTAGTTCAACCAAGTTGATCACTAAGATTATCAAAAAAGTATTTTCTAAATTCAGTTTACATATACTGCGAAAAGAACTGGGCATGAACATAAAAATTGAGGAACAGGTTCATCGTCCGTTTAACGATGCATTTTTTGAAGTAATTGTTTGAGAATACGACTCGCTAAGCATCGTATCTGACCTGACTATTTGACATTATCAAGCCAGCGTAGCTTTGAAGAATTTAATATGCGATTAGTTCACGAACAACAAGCATTTAGATTGTTTTCGATCTATTTGGGTTAATCTGCTGACAACTAGTAATTTTGTGTTTCTTCTCTACTTTCTAATTGAAGCTTAAGTTAAAACATAGTGATCAGTGTATCAGATTGAAATGTCATCCTTGAAGCTGAAAAAAAAATTGAAAACACTTCCCTATCATTGCAAACTTCATTTATTTTCGTGTTTAACGTTGCACCAAGAGTCTATTTAATAGTTCAGTCAGCCTATAGCTTTAACAGTGGTCTTAATATACAAGTTCTAGGTCAGAACTGTTGTTCCAAAAGAATATCTGATAAATGATACCATCAATATGAGCAAAAAAAAATTCGTCTATGTTTTTAATAACCGTTTCAAACATCTTAGAATAAAAAAGTTGTTTCTCAATATAATCAATTCAAGAGCTCAAGAAGAAATATTTCTCCAAAGCAACAGAAAATTGTGCACAAAAAATTTCACATCATAACTTTTCCAATACTGACGGCTTTAAATGGCAATTCAAGTCTTTTCTCCAAGTTTCATCCAGCTTAAACTGTAAACTTCTCATGCAAGTATTTGATATTAAATTTTTTGTTAATCTTTGATCTGATGTTTTATCTCTCTCAAGTGGCGAATTTTTTTTCAAACTTTTAATGACTGTTTCAAACCTCCTATACTTGACTTAAAATTATTTTCCAAAGCCACAATATTTTGTACAAAATCTTAACCTTGAAGATCTTATTCAACAACTCGCACAGTTTTTTTCCCTTTAATTTCAGCTGGTCTTGCTTTAGCCTTATCTATAAACCTCGAACGCAAACTACGTTCGTAAACTTTTTGTTAACCTTTAATTCAAAATAGTATTGCAGAAATGATACCATCGCTTTGAACAAACAAAAAGTTTTTCAATGTGTTTAATAACTGTTTCGAAATTCTAAGACAAATATTGCCCCAAAAATTAATTTTCATAAAGAATCAATCAGAAACCAGAAATAACAGTCAACCTTTATTTTCAATCGGTTTCTCTCTGAGAGTTACCATATTGCTCTAAATACGTTTAGGTTAATTTTTGAGATTTATTTTAAAAAATCAAAAATAAAGGTTATCGGTTGAGATTTTTACAAAAAAAATAAATTTAAAAGGTCAACCTTTAGGTAACCGTTTTCGCTGAAAATAAATCAAAAATGGTCAATTCAAAGGAAAATGTCGAATATGTCAAGAATGTCTTTATATTGCAAAAATACATATGAAAAGGATGTTTTTTCTAAGTTTATGTATTAAATATGTTTGAACTAAATAGACTCTCAAAGTTCTTTAAAGTAAAATTTTAAGACGAAAATGTGTTTCCACTGTGATTTGAGTCGCTGGGACGACAAGCACAACCAATGCAATTTCGAATATTTCAGGAGACCGATGTTCTAATATCTAGGTCAAAGCGTTCAGCTTCCAGAAGTGTTTTCGTCCGCCCAACTATATATCTCGGATATATCTCGGAATTTGAAAAAAAAAAGAAAAAATAAAAAACATTTTTTGATGCCAAAAGGTAGGGGGGACTCCAACCTACATTTGGGTACAACTGCCATCTCTGTAGGTGCACGCGTTCTCAAACCGGGAGCACTTAAATGTAAACAAAAAGTTAGGCCCGATTCTGAAAAAATAGGCATGGTGTGGCGGTTTAACATGGAAGATGATTTTTTAAAAATCTGACAATGTGCAAAGCGAGGCCTATGACAGAAGCTATCATTTGGCATCACTCCCAAAAATTGATCTCAAGCGGTTTAGCTTCCAGGAGCGTTCAAAGATTCGAGGATTTTTGGAAAAAAAATTTTACCCCAACTTTCAAACGCGATTTTCTCGGAATTTATAAAAAAAAAAACCAAAACCCGATTATACCACTATCGGGTAGCTGAGAATATAAGCTTTTATATGGCACCACTCCCATGTCTCTAGGAATTGATACATTTGCAGATGAGATTTATTTTTTTCTCTCAGCGATCAATTGACCGAAACATAAAAAAATAAAAAATAAAGGTTTCTCTCAGACCTTGACTGAAATTTTTCTTTTTTTTAAATAAAGGTTATTTTATGACCTTTATTGAAAATGGCGACAAAAAAGAGTTATTAAGGAACCTTTCAAAAGGTTGAGATTTATTTCTGATCTCTGGAATCAATATAAGATTTCATGTAGAAATGCCTTTTCCTAAACAAGAAGGTCCTATATAAGATCTTATACAATTTTATCTAAAAGTCCTTATCTTGCTGGTTTGATAATTTTCTTTGAGGATTCTTGTCAGTCTGTGGGCTAATCTGTGATAATCTTACACAAGTATTTGCTTTGATAAGACTAACATTTTTTTTTTTGCTGCCGTTACTCAATTTTATTAGTCTTAAAGTAACACCAAATTAGTGTCAAACTAGAGGATTTAATCCGAATTGTAAGCTTACCTTTTGTTCGCTAAGTTATCACCCAAATTGCGCTATTTTTGTGATCCAACAAATACATTTAGCTAGCGTTTAAAGTATTTAAAAAGGTAAAAGTTTCTTAAAATTTGAGTATGTTGGAAGAGATCTGAAGTACTACAAGTCGCTAAATTCTGATGATGGTTAAGGGAAACGGAGGTACCAAATACTTTCAGTTATTTAAGACAAATTTCAAGAATTCAGTGCAAAAGAATGATATTAAAAGTTGTTAAGTTTTAAGCCGAGGCACGAATTTAAAACCCTTTATTTTTTTCCAAACCCTTTAAGACTTACAATAAATATTTTCTTAGCTTCATGATCCAATTTTCAGTTTGATTATTTGTTTCCTAAAGATTTGCAAGGAAAACTTTGTAACCACATTAAATCTGGCCTATAAAAAAGCTTCTAACTGCCTACTGCCCCATTCTAACCAAATTACTGTCCCGTAACACTTAAAGTGTATCAAAACTAGTTGAATATTTCTAAAAAAAAGCTAATACCTTCTAAATACTCTTTTTGTGCTCTAAAAAAAATACATGCAAAAAACTGATTTGTTTAAATACCTCCATCACTCTCCCAAGACTCCGTTAAAGATGGTGTATATCCAAATCCGATGGTACTCTTTTGAAAAACCCCTAAGAAGTCCTTCGTTCTCGTCTGCCTATTTACCCCACATGCCAAAGTGCAATTCATTCAGCCATTTTTAAACAATGAGAGTACCCCAATATCCCATCACCCAAAACCACATAAGCGACTCCTTCATAAGGGACAGAGGCGTTAATATGACTGGTAATGAAATATGCAAATTCCCTATGGCAAATTTCATGTAAGAGGATAAAAGTCTTTTAAGGATATGAAAGAACAAAACTGTGTCTGAGAGAGAGAGAGAGAGAGTGAGGAGAGAATATCAGCCGAGTTAGCCTTCTGAGTAGGATACTCAAAGTTTAAGTAATTCTGGCAGGCTGGCTGACTGGTTTAAAATATGATGATGGCTGGGCTGATACTGGCAGAGCAAGAGCAACAAAGTCAACGTCACAGAATGGCAATGGAGCAATAAAGAGGGTAATTTTTCTTATGCCAAAGCTTCAACAAAAAATACACATATAAATAAATAAACGCGAAACAAGAAGAGTGTACACTGCAGGCATATCGACTTGACTGTTGTGGATTGAGAGTATATAAAGTGTTGGAAAGTCTTCATAAAGAAGGGTTCTTTTCATTCGTTTCGATTCATTTTTATATCGCTTCAGGGCACACTTGGGCTTAAAATCCGCAGTCACTACCAGAAGAAGAAAAAGAAGCAGTGATCCAGTGAAAAAATATAGAAGGTATCAGTAGCCTCATCAACATTTTGTGGGCTGGTTTCTGTTTGCCATCTGTTTAAAACAGGAAAAAAAACTGGTCACAAAGGTACACTTTTGGTTAAATTTTTATAATAGCGGGCGCTAGTTGCAAGTCATTGTTCCACTTTAATCCATCGCTCTCTTTCTCGCAGATGTTAAATGACAAGGAGAAAGGATGAAAAAATCCTTCAAAGTATTTATCAAAGTGAGTCACTTAAAGATGCCACGAACCGTTTCTGAGAAGAAAAAAAATAATGACAAGAGTGTGAAACAGGGTATCCTTTTTGCCAGGATTAAAAACGGCACCCAAACAAAGTGGCGAACAAAAGTATGCAACAAAAAAAAAAAAAAAACAACACACCGTCCCATTCCACAATGTATATTTATCTACAGAGAGATATTAATTTAATTGCATTGTAAGAATGGCAAAGTGTTTTCTTTGTCAAGGATAAAGGACTTCCAATTTGGTTATCACCTCCTTTTGGCTGCCACCTCTTTGTCTGTGGCGTGAATTGCAGAAGCGCGTTCATGCTTAATTATCTCGGTTTTTTTCCGTTTTTTTTTTTTTTTTTGTTGTATTTTTTTTTTATAGAACTCAAATGCTGTTTGTTTGGAGAAAAGCGAAAATAGTGTTTGCAGCTACTTGAGCTGTTTTGCAAACCAACCATCAGGAGAAAGGGTGGGGGAAAGGGAGCACGTCAAGAGCGTTTTTAATTCGCGTGTGCGGAATTTCAAAGGATAAAAAGAATCCTCTTCTGCCTTTGAGGAGAGTAGTTGAAGTAAAAGAGGTGTGAGAAGATTGAATCGGAAAACCAGAAGTAGAAAGGAAAAAGGATGTGGATTTTCTGTTCAACTGTTCTCTGTGTTTGTCTGATGTTATCCTGAGCCTGGTCTAGGTAATATTTCTTTTCAACACATTTTTTTTTTTTTAACTTGGTCTAGCTCTATATTGCTTGATGTGGTTCAGTACTACGATGGTGTTGGTCCTTTTCTTCAGTTTCACTCTCTATTTTTTTATTTTGAATGAATCCTTTTTGGCGGCGTGGAAAAATGTTAAGTGTCTGCAATAATTTTTCATTACAACCAGTTTAAGTTTTTTTTGATTATAATTTTTTTTTTTTAATGCTAGAATGCAGGACTCGAATATTGCAAGTTTGGTTTTTTTTTTTTTGGTTTGTATTGTTACAATGGTGGAAGGGTAGTTTGGTGTGAATAAGGCAACTTATGCTTTTGTAAGCTAAAGAAAAGGCTTTTGTTAGCGCTAGGTATGAATTATGTGGCAGGTTGTTGCACTTTTTTGTTGTTAAAAAGCTTTATTTTTGGGAACTTTTTGTTTTATGTTGGCATTTTAATGTGACAGTAAACAAGAAGATTTGGACTTTTTATTGAGAAAGTTTTTGACCTATGTTCGTGGAAGAGTAACTTTATTGTAACTGGCTACTGGGTGAAAAATATTGCTATCGGCTTTGCTTTACTGGGGTTCATTTTAAGAAAAAAAAAATAGCAACGTTTGATTTTGAGTTATTGAGATTATGTAGCTTAGAATCTGTAGAAATCCTCAAGTTTGTAAGTAACATTAGGTCTTAGACAAAAATTTAAAGTATAAACTTGTAGCTGAGATAATCCTAGACAATATTGTCCTTTGAAGTTTTCTTGTATCACTTACCGTTCCAAAACTGCAGCATTTCAAATTTTCATTTAAATAAAATTGCATACTTTTGGGCGACACGTGAATTTTTGAAGTGCTGTAATTTCTTAACGGTGGGATATACAAGATATATTTAAATGACAATTTTTTGTAAGATTAGCTAAGCTTCAAGTTTGTGCAAATACATTTTATTAAAAACCTATTGTTTTTTTTTGTGGCCCTACAAAATTTGCATTTTTTCTAATATCGGTAATATGTTTGTTGTATCAACTTTCATTTATATTGACTTCAATTTAAACAAGAGTTAATTTTGACTTCTCTCTTATTCCAATAAAAAAGTAAACAAGTCGCATTTCCAATCTAACATCTCGCTAAACTTAATGAAACTTATATATTGTTTTCTCCCCTTTTTTTCAAAAAAAAAAAAAAAAAAATACAAAAGAAGCTAAGAAAAAAAAATAAACTTCCATTTAACCAACCACCCTTAGTAAAAACTTCACCTAACTGTATTAAAGGACAATGCTCGTTGATGAAGGTTTTGACATGATGAAGCCTCCCATAGGAAAAACAGAGCAAGAGTAAGTGATGTGTGCACGACAGCTTCGCACTGAACTTCGCATCTCTGCATCATATCAAAAAAATCCAAAAAAAATATAAGAACAGACTATAAGCTGGTGGGATTTCCCCCATTCTTCTATTCATAAAACTTTTTCATTTTCGGAAAGTATTTTCTCATCTCCATCCTTTTGGTTTTTTTTTTTTTTTTCTTATTTTCCCTTATCATGTCAAGGAAGAACTAAACTAAACAACAACAAAAGTGAAACAAAACAAAAAAATCGAAAATAAAACGGTAAGTACTAAACAGGAAGTATACAAACGAGGATATCCCAATATGGAAGTTTTCGACTTTATTTTTGGACGAGAGTATTAAATGGAGAATCATAAAGGAAAGAATATTATAAGAAACAGGACCTTAGACAAAACAAAAAAAAAAAAAAAAAAACAAAATAAGAAAGAATATGCCGGCTGTTATTATTATATTTAGATCTAGGAATAGAACTTTTCAAAAGAAAATTTAGATTTTTTGGGTAATAATTACCTTTATCCACAAATTAAGAGAATTATCAAAGTTAAAGTTAAGTCTTTGATATCATGATTTCTTAAAAATGCCGTTTAAAAAAATATACAAATATCTACTTCGTGTTTTTAGATTTATAGATTTGCAAGAGTCTTACATTTCGGTCACATTGTGACTTAACGGTCTTCAATTCGTCAAACAAATAACCAAATATCAGAGTTTTTTTTTTTTGAAAAAGATTTCATCATGACAAATAGTAATTGAGCCTGTTCAGTAAAACAAAGAATCATCACGTCAAGCGGTTCTTCACAGGAAATGGTATTGAAGGAAATTGTGTGAGCAGATGAATCGAATTCGGTAAAAAGAAAAATAAGCAAACATTGCAATGGGTTCCTAATCGTGTCAGATTCAGGAAAACATGGCAGTAGACTCCTTGACACAAAAGAAAACACAATCCTCATGAGCCCTGAATCATACTGTGGGGTATGTTAGAAAAAATGATCAAAACCACAGTGCGAGTAGTCAGTACGAGTAGTCCAAAAGCAAACAAATAGAATAAAGGTTCCTTATCTTCTTTAAACAAAATACACTTGACAAAAAATACCACCTGTAAGTTCTCGACTCGACAAAATAAAACCTTGGCAGTTGGGACAGCACGATGGGCCTTTTTCAGACCTTATTACATCAACTAAATCAGCGATCTAAATAAAATGCACGACTGGGTCGCACAAACTTGCTCTTAGAGTTCAAGTTGCTTAAATTTTTAAGACTTTTCATATAGAAATTTGGAAAATGTAGGTATCTACTAGGTATGTAAAGTAAAAAAAAATCGTTTTTTTTTTTTAAATTAGGTAAATAAAATTTGAAACCGAATTGCCCCCCAAAACAAGTATGCAGTTTTGATTGATATATTAAGTTGCATTTTTAGGAAAAAAATTTTCAAAATCGTTAGAGCCGTTTTTTTAAATTTTTTATAAATATTTTTTTGGAAAAAAAGTTTTAAAATAAAATTGGAATGCCATTTTGTAGAAATCACTAATCAACATGTAAAAACAAAATTTCAAAAAAATTCAATGTCCCGTTTTCGAAAACTTGATTTTTCAAAAAAAAAATTTTTTATTTTTTTTTTAAATCCAAAAATTATTTTTTTGGAAATTTTATTTTTGGCTTATACTAAAAAATTTCGTTGAAATCGAATAAGCATTTTCGGAGATAATCGGATTTGAAAAAAAAAACGGTTCTATGGCAGACCGTAAATAATGATTTTCGAAAAAAAAAATTATATTAGAGGATAGACCTTGTCTTTAAACTTACATGTGAATTTTTTAATCAAAATAGTTGTAGCCGTTCTTAAGCAATTTCAATTTTACTAAAGTCGGTATATGACAAGTACCGTTATTTTTGGTTCAAAAAAATTAATTCCAAAGACCCCTCTGTAGAGTCACCAAATAATGCTACATACCAAGTTTGACATCAATCAATCTATCCGTTTACGCTGTAGCTTCGTTTACAGACAGACAGACAGACGGACAGACAGACTTCCGGGACCCACTTTTTTGGCATTTTCTACCATAGTAATGTCATGGAAAAATGCTATATAAACTTTTTTTTTTAATTTTAATAATAAAAAATAATTCCGTTATAATAATTATAAAACTAAAGGTGGGCTAGCGAACAATAATCTTGGGCTATCCTGAGCTCACCTTGGGCAAGCGAACCAAGCTGATTTGAAAAAAAAAAAAAAAAAATTTAGCAATTGGGGGTGCCAACTTCACATAGCCCATTCGACCCCATAAAACACAACATCTTATGTCAAAAACGATTGAAAACTTACAATTTCTTTCCGGATTCAGTGTCTTTTTTATTTGTCGAAAAGACGTCAGGCAATTGTTCTTTGGATAAATCTTCAAATCTTTTGCCTATCTAGCGGAGTACCGCAAGGTTCAATTTTAAGTTCATTCTCTTTTCTCTCTTGTTGATGCCATCAAGCTAATCAAAAGTTGTCATATTGACATGGTCGTCGATTGTATGGATGCAATTAACGAAGATCTGTCATCGGTTGGACACTGATCAGTTAAAAATATGGTCTTACCTTAAATTATAAAGAAAATGTCTTGTAATATTGAGGAGGTCCCTGTATTTTAAGTGGTTTTCCAGATATTCATATAGCTGACTCAAAAATCGAATTTCTAGACACAATAGTTTAAAGTCAGGGAATTTGCTTGAGTTGTAACCACCACATCAATCAAATTTTTGGAAAAGCTTATGGAGCTCTTCGATTGTTGTGGTAAACAAAAAATTTCAACCCTTGAACACAAGAAAATATTCGCAAAGACTAGTATCGTACGCATTCTAACATTCGGTTGTGAAATTTTTTTAAGCATTCTAACATTCGGTTGTGAAATTTTTTGTAAGCTTAATAGTATCAGTCACCCTTGCTGTGAAGCCTTGTAGTAGTAGATGAATTACTGGGTTCCCGGACATGTTAGAGTACAAGGGAACGAAGTAGCAGACTCCTTAGCAAAAGTATCAGGTGCAACCGCACCTCTTATGGGCCCAGAACCATATTGCGGAATTGGAGACAGCACGATCAAACAAATGATTAAAACCGATGAGGAGGCCGAACGAACAAAAATTTGAAAAGAAACTCCTAAACTCAGACAGGCAAAATCACTACTGGACCGTTTTTGATGACATTTTCAGGAATAATAGGAATAATAAGAAGAAAACTCAACACCAGTAATTTTTGCCCACTGCCACGCCCACTAAAGTGAAAAATGGCTATTTAAGTTGAAAAAACTCTAAAACTAGTACTAGTAGGTACATGAAATTTAACGAACTCAAATAACTCAGAAATAATTTATCAGCTCTTGTTTTTGAAATATTACCGTTAGAAAATGCAAAAAAAAGTTTTTTTTTTACTATTTCGGACCTTATTCTTTTATATGTATAAGGAAAACTGTCTGAACATATTTAGTAACGGTTTATATAATAACTGATTTTCTTCTTTTAAGACCTGTTTAAATCTTTTCGTTATCTTTTTTACTGCCTGAGATATCTTGAGTTGTTTGGTATGTTATATCTACCATAGAAATTATACCGTCATGTCATTATCTTCTTTATGATATAAATGAAGCCAAACCCACTTCCTACATTTTAAGCTATTTCGGGAAATAAAAAAGATATCGAAAAGATTTAAACAGGTCTTGAAAGAAGGAAAATAGTTCTAATAGAAACCGTTACTAAATATGTTCGAACAATATTCCTTCTATAAAAGAATAGGGTCCGAAATATTCAAAAAAAAAGAAACGTTGTTTTGCATTTTCTAACGGTAATATTTCTAAAACGGGAGCTGATTAATTCTTTCTGATTCGAGTTCAACACATGAAAAACCTTCAGAAAAGTATATTTTGGTTTCGGCAACAAAAAAAATTATTTTGTAAACCAGTGTTATTAGGTATATATTACTAAAAAAAAGATCAAGTCAGGTTTAAAAAGCACTTCAAATCTTTCTAGAAGACGGATCCGGACGGTTCGAAATGAGATCTTTGTAGGGAATTCTTGCTTAAGGGCTACACTATCTGCTGGAAATAAAGACACAATGGCGGCAAATGGCGGTAGTGCCTAAAACCTTAAAAGACTAAAAATAACAGCAAAATTTGAGTGTTTATATATAAACATATATAAATATTATTTATGAATATATTTTAGTCAAATTAGTAAAAGAATCAGTCTAAAAAGTTAAGATAAGATTGTGAACGGAACGTTTAAAAGTACCAGAATTTTTATCTTTTTTTTTTACTAATAATTTTCAACTTTGAGTGTTTAATTCGACGTTTAAATATATTTTAATTGACAAACGAAGAAACCAATATTGAATCCTTAAAATTGTCACTTTCGCATAATAGGGTTTTTTCCAAGTTTTCCCACTGTGCGTCGGTCGATAGAAATACTCCAGCTAGACAAATACCTAAAAAGTATCAAACTGGAGACCGTATTGTAAGTAGTAAATTGCAGCCAAATTTGGGGGCACAATAAACCTTAGTGCAACTTCCCCCCCAACAACATTTAATCATTCCATCATCAGTCAGAGGAAGATGAATGTTTTTTTTAAATAACATCGCAACGCACATTTTTGGTGTCAAACGCTTCGATCACATATCTCAGTTCTTTTAAAGTACCTATACATAAATGTCAAACTCGCTTTTTTCGAGCACTTAAGATATTTTTTTTTTTAAACCATAGCTCAACATTTTTATTGAGAAATATATACTATTATTATTGTTTTTTTTTTCCAAAGACTATAAAAGGCTAAGCTTTTACTTAGACAATAATCTCTAAAGAGCCCATGGCACAGGTAATATTAAACATAGCTTTGCATTTTTCATCACTTAAGCTGACTAATTAGGAAATTCTTAAATTCTATTGCATCTTTAGCATTGAATGCCACTTATATATTTCTTTATTCCCAAACTCTCTGCCAAAGATAATAATATTTTAACTTAGCAAACCACTTTAGACTTCCCCACCACTAATGCATATCATAAACTTTTTAGCTTTACGTTCTTAATGACACGAATCCGATTAAGTTGCTTAAGAAGAAACAACATTTATTTCTTCTTATACAAAATATCACAACAACTTTATACAAGCATTTCAGCTGCTATTTTACTTTGCAATATTATATCCTTAAGATGCAATGCACAAAAATAGGTATATAGTTGTTTAGCTTTCTTAAAAAAAAAAAAAAAAAAAAAACAAAGTCACAAGGTCTATAAAGATATCCCAGACAACCAACCAACTCAAACCCTATCTTGAGAGAAAATTCAAAGTCGCATATAAAACAAAAAAAAAGACTCAAGACAAAAAACCATGGAAACGTTATGATGTTGAAAGCAGCAATCGAAAAAGGATTCATCCAGATGTTGTTATCGTCGTTGTGTCGTTGTGTAGAGATATATTTTTGCGGCGGGACACCGCACAAAGTGCAAGTTTCTTCTCTTCTACTACACAGCCAATTAAATTCGCATTTGCTAAAATCAAAGAAAATAAAAATAAAAAAAATCATTTCTAAAAAGGAGCCAAACGAAGAAGTCGAAAGGATCACAAAAAAAAAAAAAAAAAAATTGTGTTGCCCTGGCAACACTCTATTAACAGGATATAATCACAAACAAGGACACAAAACACAAGCAAGCGAACCAAGACCGCACAATAATTCTCACTTCACTTTAAGCTCATTAGACGATTTAGCTTGTTTTTTGTTGTTATAAATGCTTGTAATATAAGTAATTCCCTTTTTTTTCACATCCTTTTTTTTTTTGTTATTTCTTGGAAATAAACCTCCTTCTGTAACGCTTAAAGGAGTAGGTTGTTGGTAGTAGTTTTGTATTTTCTCAAGAACTGAAACTGAAAATATTGAGAAAGTCGAAAGTCAGCAGCAGCTGGTTGTAGGGTCTACAACTACTTCTTCTGTATATACGCCAACTTTAAGTGCCTGCTTACACTTCTTTATTATTATCCTTTGGCATCATAACCGAATGGAATATAAAACCTTTGTGCACATCTCTTTGGTTCTTAGAATGTGGTGATGTGCTTCTCTGTACAATATACACAATATCCTCAAGGCGTTTTTCTTGAAAGATTTCTCTATCTCTCATTCCAACTCAAAAATTCTGGGGGGTTTACAAACCCATATAAAGCAAAACAAAGGCTTCACTTGTAAAAATATACAAATGGTAAACTAAGCTCTGTGTGTGGCAAACCCAATTTACAAGTACAACAAAACTCATGTCACTTCCAGAAAGAAGCAACAGTGTATAGAGGAGTATAGGTTAGGTTTGGTACTAGGTATTTCACCTCTCGTCACAATAAAAACATAGAAAATTAAATGAGTTGTTGCCAAGGACAATGATAGGATATGTATTCTGTTTTTGGTCTCCTGCAGTGTTTTGTAAGAAACAAAGTCAGAGTTTTATACTTCTTTGGAAATCACAAAAGGATTTATGAGGTGAAATTTTTAGTTTATTTCTTTTTATTTTTTTCATATATAAAATTGTTATATAAAGGCTCTTCTCTTGTTTATGAGAAAACAAGTCTAAAACATGTAAGACATTATACTAAAAAGAACCAGTTTACGAGATTTTAAATTGCTTCAAGGGAATTTCAAGAAACAACAACAACAACAACAAACTTTTCACATAAATTCAAATTAATTGTCCTAGTGGAACAATTTAACAGTATTTTCTATTTTATATGAAAGTTCAAAAAGTTTATAATGTTTGTCTGCTAAACTCATATGTTTTTTAATTTTTTTTTTTTTTTAAATTTCAAAATTGATCAAGAAAATTTTGGTTTTAATAAGAATTTAGTAGACATATGGAATATGTGGTTATGATATGAGCTTAAAGCTAATAAGAAATTAATATTTTTTTAACTTCTTGATGCCTTAAGAAGACGCTGTCGAGAATTTTTGGAAATTATTGTTTTTAAATAATATCAGTTTTTAAATCAAGGCACGTGTGGAAAATCGAAATAATATTTTGAATATTTTTTTTGACGCGTGTGAGCAGCAGTGTTGCCAAAGTCGACTATTTATCGCAAAAAAAAAAAAAAAAAAAAAAAAAACAAAACCAAAAATCTAATAGGTACAATATAAAAATTGTATGGGTTTTTTGTCCTATTTTTGGAAACGGCTATTTTGGCTCCAAGATTTTCAAATTAGGCTCCTTACCTATACTTTCGAGATAAGCACAACGCAAAAGGCTGGCATACAAAATTTAATTTTGAAAAAACTATTTTTCAGTTTCCTAGTTTCTAAATTACAGAATAGACTTAGAACGAAATACAATGTCGTCACTCAAGTCAAGAAATATCTAAGCATTACCTCAAGTGAAATCATGTTGATGTTCATCAATCAGACGAAATTTTTTCAAGCGCAAATGAACAGCTGAGTAAATTTTTTATTTTAGAAATTTTTTAGTTCGCAGTTATTTTACTTGCCTCAAATGACCACTCTTTTTTTGCTTTGAATAAAGCCTTCAATTGAGCGAATGCTTAAATTGTTGAAAATCTCAACCCAATTAACTACTATGAATTCTACTCTAAGTTTAAAGTTTTCTTAAAAGCTATCACAATTTTATTGTTGGGACTGATATTTTTTTTTTGTTGTAACTACACGGAGAAAAAAAAAACACAAAGAATTAAGCGGATCATACCTTAATTTAAGTGGGTTTCTGCATGGTTTTTTGCTAAGATGACTTCCACCTTAAATTAAGGTGATAAATCACGTTAATTTCTTGAATGCGCCTCTTTCCTCCAAACGGAGAAAAATAGAGCGGCAACCCTAAGAATAAAATTTTGTAAAAAAACAAATAATATTACATAAATTAGTGCAAATAATTCTCAACGTATGACCCTGATTTCTGCGGAGATATGAAAGTGGTAGCCCTAGCGCAATTTTTTTATCGCAGCACTAGAAGTTTTCAACTACGAAGTTGATTGCAATAGGATTGCCAACAGTCATAATATGACAAATATTATACAAAATTGAAGAACTAAAAAAAAAATAATACGTAGAAAATATATTTTTGTAAGTAAAATTAAGAAATATAGGTACTTGTAAGTAAAATTAAGAAATATAGGTACCTGACGACATAATACAATTCTGCCAAAAATCAGAACTACAAGTAGTCCAGTGCATTTATGATGTTCATATATGGGCGACCCAGCAGTTTGTACCACCCCCAAATTTTGTTTGCTCATTCGATAGAACATTGGCTGAATATCATTACCCTGATTTTTCGCACTCGTGAAATTCACCTTTCGGCCGCCATCTTGGGTTTTATTTTTTGTTGAATATCTCGATTTCTATTTATCCTACATAAAAGTTGAATGTAGAGAGAACGTAGGCAATCAAATTTTGCTTCTTTTATGTCAAGAACACTTTTTCGATATTCTGAATATTAAAAAAGTTACAAGCCATATAATCAGAGTTGGGAAGTAATGATTCGAAAAAATTTTAATTACAATTACATGTAATGGAAATGTGCAACATTTTTTTCAATTACATGTAATGAGTAATTGAAGTTCTTCAATTACCCATTACATGTAATTGAAAATTGTCGATTACTTGTAATTCAATTACTTTTATGTAATTGAAAACAAAAGTAATTATCAAAAAAACAGTAATGATTACTTTTTAAAGTAATCATTACACGAAAATGTAATTAATTGAATGTTTTTCTTCAATTACATTTTACGAGATAATTTGTAAATGGTACGGAATTAATATGTTTTGTCATAAGATGCCATGAAAAGTGTTAGAGTGGCTTCAAAATATCTTCAAGAGGTTATTACTTACTACTTGGGCTTACTACTTGGGACCTATTTCAGAGCTTACTTCATTGTTTACATCAGCTACATCAATCATTTTAAACATTAATTGCGGCGGCCTGTTGGACTTTTCGAAGCAATTTTTCGGACATTTGCACTATTTAGACCATTAAAAATATTTCCCGACGGTCAATCGGACTCAACTAATGATTTTTGAGGTTGCTGACGTAGTAAATGTAGATGAGGTAATAAGCTCCGAAACACGCCCCTGGTAAATACTGAAAATCAATAAAAAACTGCACTGAAAGAAGATTCGTAGAATATTTAACAAGACCTTCAAAACTTAATTCATGGTATGAAATGACGACTCCAAATTGTCATATCGTCACCCGAGAATTTTTTTGTCTTAATGGCCAATTTTGGTATTCTGGAAAATCGCATTTTAAGGTTTTCGTTATTAAAAAAACACAGCGAAGAAGTTTTTTCAAATTTATAATAGAATTTTTGGGATCGGGTCAAAATTCTGGCTTCAAAATTCTGCTTTTCAAAATTCTGCTTTTTCAGCGAAAATTCTGTTTTTCAAAATTCTGCTTTTTTTCTATTCTGTTTTTCAAAATTCTGCTTTTTAAAATTCTGCTTTTCAAAATTCTGCCAGCATTATATTTGAACAAAAAAAATTCTGCTTATTCTGTTTTTTTTTTTTTTTATAGCATATGCGCTGGCTAAAGAAAAATACACCTCATCAATGTAATTCAACATTGGTACTTTCCTAAATTTTTTTATTAAATGTCGCAAATATTTTTTGAAATGCATATACTGACTTTCTTTCAAATAAAATATGTATACTAATTGGAACCGATGTTGTATATTCCTTTTCTTATTCAAATTTTTGAATATTCATCTTTATTTGATAAATTAATAAATTTTTAGTTATCTTCGGAAATGTTTAATATTAAAAACCTTTTCTTAATATTTTCAAATTTATTCATTTATAAAACAAAAATTAATTCGCATTTAAAAAATGACAAATTATGTGTGTAAGTAATCAAATAAGCAGATAATTTTTCAAAAAGATGATTTTACAGAATTCTGCAAAAAATTAAAAAAGGGTTTGGAAAATGTTAAAAAGCGCGCGCTTTTAAACATTTTCCAAACCCTTTTTTAATTTTTTGCAGAATTTTGAAAAGCAGAATTATGAAAAGCAGAATTTTGAAAAACAGAATTTTGAAAAACAGAATTTTGAAAGCAGAATTTTGTCAAGCAGAATTTTGAAAGCAGAATTTTGACAAAAGAATTTTGACCCCGGCAGAATTTTGACCCCAAATCAGAATTTTTTTGTGAGATATCTCATTATTTTTTTTGTCAAAGCATTCTTATTTGTTTTGGTTTTCAAAATATCTTGGTTCTTATTCAAAATGAGTCTGTCGTAAACTCATTTTTAACGACAATTCAATACTAATGTGATGCTTATTTTGTGAATATACGACACCTTCATGCAAAATTTAGTTACTCTATTAATTTTTAAAGGTTTTCTTCTAGTAAGTTTGCAACTATTATAATGATTTTTCGAGACTTTTGAGGTAAGTTATAGAATGGCAAAACGAAGATATTGAGCAAAAAAAATTTCTATTAGCATTCATTCCGAGGTTTACTCCTTTTTTCACCTTATTTGACTGTATTAATTACATTTGATACAAATTTTTCCAGGACAACATAAAAACGTATGTGATAAAAAAAAAATATGAAAAATTAAAATATATCTCCAAAATTAGAGCTTTCAGAAAGGAACCAATGCAAATTTTAAGCTCACTGAGCCCAAATACTTTAGGTGTGATATACATTTTTCTGGAAAATTTTTATAAACGCCTAAAATACACGAAACTTAAAAACACGAATGAACATGTCCCCAAATGTGAAAAATTAAGTATTTCAACTGCTGGTAGAAAACCAATGCGAATTTTGGGGATTGTGAACCCAAATCCATAAAATTTTATATAAATCTATGTGCAAAATAAAAAAAAAATTAAAAATTTTGGCCAGTGTAATTTATAAAAACATGTAATGAATTACAATTTAAGTAATCAATTACAGAAAAATGTAATTAAAACTGTTTTTCATTTCAATTACTTTCGAATCCATTACTTTTTTCAATTACATCTGTATAGTAATTGAACTTTTTCGATTGCAATTACAAGTAATGGGAGTATGTTTTTTTTTCAATTACAATTACCTGTAATTGTAATTGAAAAAAGTTCAATTACTAATTACATGTAATTGAAATGAAATCTGTAATTAATTACAAAAAGAAATCATTATTTCCCAACTCTGCATATAATAAAAAAAAACTGAAAAAAATGACAATTTTAAAGTTTTGAGGACTTTTTTATCAAAATTATGAAAAAACCTTCCGATAAAAGATTATTCACCTTGAAATTCTCTACAACTCTGTTATACAACTTTTTCTGTATATACAACATTTTATGTAGGTTAAATAGAAATCGAGATATTTAACAAAAACTTAAATCCAAGATGGTGGCTGAAAGGTGAATTTCGTGAGTGCGAAAAATCAGGGTAATGATATTCAGCCAATGCTCTATCGAATGAGCAAAACAAATTTGGGGGTGGTACAAACTGCTGGGTCAAATTATAAATGCACTGGACTAAAGGTTTTATGTATAAGGCTACTGTTCTTTAAAGTGTATTGTGTCAAAAGCCATGCAACCCTTAAAACTCTAAAATTATTTAAAAAAAATATTAATACGCCCGTAATGGTAGGAGGTCAAAAATTGGTATTGTTATTGCATTTCAAATAAATTAAATTTGCACAAGCATAAACGAAGCCATAGGGTTACCAGACCATACCTATTTAACTAAAATCTTAAGATATTATTTAACTTAAAAGTCTAATGAGATACAAAGTTTAAATTTAGTAGGTACCCAGCTAGCTTTTGTAAATACCACATAGTCAAAGAATTGACAGAAGTTTAGGTGAGTGAGTATTGTAGGGTTGCCAGAAAATATAAATAATGTTGATAGAAGTTTCTTTTGAAAGTTGTAAAGTTGATTATTTGACTATATATCAAAGCACAAATTTTGTAAACAAAGCACAAATTTTGTAAAAATAGTATTTAGATACTGAAATTTGCTCTAATTTATAAGATTTTGTATCTTACTGAGTATAATTATACAATAAAAGAACTATGAACTATGAGTGGTTATTATATTTATTACAGTTTGATTGTTATTGCTTTGCATGACACACATTAAAACCTTTTAAGCAGTTTTCGAAAAAATTAAGATAAGCGAATAGGTGAATTGTTTTTTAAAAAAATACCTAATTAAAAATTGAGTTCAAAATGTAGGCTCTCAACAAATTTATTAAAGGATTAAAACAGATGTTTTTTAGTTGAACTTTAAGCAGCAAAACAAGAAAAAAAAATTAGTTAAGACAAAAAATCGAAGGAATAAGACAAGACACCAAGAAAACTGAACTTGGTTTCCTGTTTGAGCATATTTTTATATCAAATAAAGAGTTGCCGTCTTCTTCATTAGCTTTTTTCTCGTCTTTTTCTTCCTTTTTTTTATAAAAAAAATATGAAGAACCACCAAGAAAAGAACGTGTGTGTATAGAGTCCAAAGGTATATTTCTTACGTAGTGCCGTATCCTGTTTTTTTTTTTTTTGTTTTTTGCTAGCGGCAGCGTACATTTTTCAGCATCGTTTGGTTTTTTGTTTTTGCGAGAATATCGCAATTTATATTTTTATTTTTCATCTTAAGCTTATGTGTGTGTATTTTTTCCTTCGTCTTCTTCATCTTCTAAAGATATTAAGGTGTATCCTAGTTCATTTTATTTTAATTTACTTTACGATACAACTCACTTAAAAAAGTTTACTCTCTGTCTTAACCCCCATCATCTCCTCTTCCACCAGCGTTGTCATAGCGTCAATATGGCAGCCTCTTTCGTCTTTATTCTTATTCAACCACCCAAACCATCCTTTTCCAAGTGTCTTATGCAGTACACAAACCAGCCTTTCCTCTTTCCCTTAAGGACGTAATTGTATGTTGTTGCATGTTAGTTTCTCTGTTGATATTGTTGTTGCTGTTGCAACATCTCTCTTTTTATATGGCGGGTATAGGTACCTACTTATATCACATGAAAAGTCGTTACCTTCTTGTTGCATCCTTAAGGGCATATGTGGAAAGTCATGTGATTTTATCGTTTAACCATCCTCATACTTTCATTTTTAAAGCGTATAGCGAGTAACATAAGGGTTGTTGGTCTTCTATTCAGAAAAAAATAAAAAAAAAAATAAACTGAAAAGGACGAATGTGAGAGTTGAGGTAAAGAGTGTCTGTTTTGTGTGTTGTGTGTTTATATTTAGTTATGGCCAAGTATGTGTTGCAAAAGAGATACTTTTAGACACTATGCGAGTATATGCGAGTTTTGTTAAACAAAAAAAATATAAACCCATTGCACCTAAATACTCGTTTTTGAGAGCTTAAGTACAGTTTTATGTGGAGGAATTAAAATATATTTGAATTTTTAGTGTCGACACAAAACTTTGACGTTGCTTTGCTCGAGAGTAGACATACTAAAAGTGTTGCATGTGAATGTGAAAAGGACTCTCTACAGTTGCATTTTAGTTAGAAACTTTTTATCGAACAGCTGACTCAAAACGATTAAGAGCAATGACTTTTGAAACTGAAATGGTAGTGAATGGATGTTAGGACCCTTAGATAATAAAATTCGAGCTTACCTATTTCTGGAATCTGTGGACCAAAATGTTTGTATTTATTGACATTTTAAGGTCGTAATGATCCTGGAAATTGGGATCCAAAATCAATCTGGTGATTTCAAATTCAGTTATTTTTTTTTTATTTTATTTTTTTTAAGACCCCATGAGGGTCCTCTTTTTTTTAAATCCTTTAAAGGTCAAGTACAAAGTAAAAATACAAACCACGCATTTCAATTTAAACAATTATCACACACATCAGCTTCGAAGGACCAAAAATAAGAACTCTTAAGACCATCAACAGATTGTTGTTGCAGAATCAGTCTATCAATGCTGAGTGATTCGATAGAAGAGTATAAAGGTGGCCAATGTAAAGAAAATAAAAAAATTATAGAAGAAAGAAAGTTTTTTTTCATGATTTTTTATTTTTATTTTCCAACATAATCGGATTTAAAAGAAAATATAATATCCTTTCACTTATAGCAAAACCATCAGTTGTTAAAACTTTGAGTGTATTTTTTGTTATATGAGTATTCTTTTTTATCAAGGCCTCTCTTCGCATAAATGTTGAATTTTTCTTTTCTCTTCACCTGAACTCTGAAAATATTTCAGTTATTATGAGATTTCATCAAGGAAAAAAAAGTAAATAAATAAAAAAAAAAAAAAACAGAAAAGTCCTTGCAATCATGAAATGTGTTTGTGTGTATGTGTATCTATATGATCGTAAAATTGGCTTCCATCAATAATAATTGGATAATAAGACTACCATAAGAGTTTATAAAGTATAATCCTTTTAGAGAAAAAGGACTATACACACTCAACATAAAAAAAAAAAAAAAAATAAAATACAAAAATTAAAAGAAGAAAAGAAGAAGAATTATTATGATATAAGGGCTTTTAGCAGAAAAAAATGTAGGTAGGTATTAAAAGAAAAATAAAAACTTTCTTTTTTCCTTTTGCTTAATATTAATTTTTTTTCAACTCAATTTAAAATCAATGAAGATAGATTAGTAAAGTAGAAAAAAAATATAAAAGGAACTTGAATCTTTATAGTGAAATAATGAACTAAACAAAAAAGTTTAAAATCTTTATTTGTTCTTTGGTATCGATATCTTAAATACACAAACCCTCATTTATTTGTTAATGAAGAAAATTGGTTTTTAGCTGATGTGGGTTGTTTTTAAATAAACAAGTATTATTGATTTTTCTGTGTACTACAATAAGCTTTTTAAATATATTTTATTTTTGCAGAAATACAAATTTTATAAATTCTTTTTTTTTCTCTTTTCTTTCCAGGTACGTTTTAAAATTTTACAAATTTATTAAATAAATGGACTCTAAAGGGATAAGTATTAAAGTAATACTATTTTAACTAACTTGGTTTTCATTATATTAAAAGAGCTTAAAGAGACATTTCTTTGAGGTTTTTTTTTTCCAAAATCATAAAAAAAAATTGTAAATTTTTAACATAAGTGCATAATTTTATTAATCTTTATAATTTTTGTTATTTTTTTCTTCGTTAAGTGCATAATCCTTTATCCTTTTCAATATCAACTCATATACATATGTACATGTAGGAACAAAGTAAATCCAACAAGTGAAGTTCCTTCGAGATATTCCGATGTCCAAATACAACATAATCTTTTTTATACAATTTCCATCTTCACTCTTATTCGAGGAGCTGTAAAGTAAAGTCGAGTCAAAGCTAAGTCATGTCAAGTCAATTATTTTGTATTCTAACATTTTGAACTTAATTGATATTCTAATAATTTCTATAATAATCTTTAAAATTTTACCCAAAAGTAGTGTTGAGATTAACTTTGCTCCGAAAATAACTGATTCCGAATGTAAAAAAAAAAAACATAACTTTGTTTGCAGATAACTTAGCAACTTGAGCTCATAGAAATATGCCATTTTTTATATGAAACTGGATGGATTTGGAGATAATTTTTTTAAATAGGTACATTTTTTTCGGGATGGGGTTAGATTTGATTTTTTTTTTTTTCGAAAAATCTTAAAAAAATATATTTGTACTTTTTGAAACTAAATGTTCGAAAATATCTGCTTCAGAATTTAATATGATTGCACAATTTTAATTTTTGACTGATGATACTCACAATCTGTATGAATCGAAATTCTTCGATAAATTTTAATTTTTTTTTTATTTTCTATTCCAGTTAAATATACAAAAGATGACTTTCGAGATAGGTTTTGAAAAATTTTCAAAATTACAAAAAATTAAAAAACTAGATAAATTAGATATACCTAAATAGGCAACATTTAATAGTCAATTTATCATACAGAGCCATAAGAACTTTTGTAATTAGGAATTTTTTTTAAATTAGATTGCTCATTCCGTGCAAAAATTAATAAGAATGCATACAAAAACTAAAAATGCAGAACCTTTGAAAAAAGTTCTGACTATGGAGCACTTAAATACATATACATGGAATATTTCAATGTCACGGGTGGGAAACGTATATGTCATTGTATACCCGACAAACAATTTTGGTTCTATAAAGTTTTACAGATCCAATTGTTACTTCTGTAAAGCATAATAGAAGCAAAATTGTTAGTAGGATATTCTAAACATTATTGTACAAAATTTAAAAAGACTTTCATTATACCGAGAATAGAATTTGTAAATAAAATTAACTATGTTTTTTTCATGCGACACGGGTTCGGAGATAAAATAGAAGTGATCTAAATGATGTCTGCGAGTTTATTTTAAATTTTTATTTGAGCCTTTTTGTTTCTTAAATACAAAATAATCGTAACTTTTGTTACGAAAAATTAATTAGCATAATAATGTTCATCTTTACATAAAAAAAATGTGATGAAGATATTACGGATCAAACAAATTTTTGTCACGTGTAGGATACGTTCCAATTGCTCTTAAAGAAAAAAACTTCTTCTAAAGCTTAATCTAAAAACTTCATACATTTTAACCACATGTTTTTTTATATTTTGATAAAATTAGGTGTCATGATATAAACATGTAAAACAACAGCGTTTCCGATTTAATATTTATCGTAACGCATTGGAGAAGTAACGCAGTTGTTTATAGGTATCTTATTATATCGTAAATATGACTTTAATAGTCGAAATCATTGAGGTACATTAAAAATTAAACTGAAGTAATTTGTAGGTTTTTTTTTTTTCAAATGGTAACGAAAGGTGGTAACGCATGGTTTCTTGAAGATTTTTTTGACAAAAAAAAAATGAGAAACATACCTGTTATTTTTAGAATGGCTCAAAACTTCTTTGTCAATTTCTGCTTCAAAAGTTGACTTAAAAATATGTGATCTTTTAGGAACCTTTTTCTATAGTTTCTGATGACACATAAGACTTTAGGCCTAAAATTGCATTATACTTTATACTCTCCAAATGTGCAGCATGCATTTATTTTGATTTACGATTCATGAATCTTTCATATACGTGTAGAGCTTTCTAAGAGAGTGTCTCATCACACACTTTTCCATAGTCTACGCTTGTACTTGTCCTTGTGTATACTGTTCATATATCAGTAGAATGATTTGTTCAAAACCACATCCTTTAGTCAAACCGCTGAATTAACACCTAAGTCAAAATGTCAGGAAATGTAACCAGAATCTATTCATCATTAAGGACGGGTCACTGGGTGTTGTATAGGGTGGTTTTGTACCAGTACACACATACTGGAACGGACACCCAGAAAGAGGCTCTCCCCCGATTTCTATTCCAAAAGTGACATAAGCATTTTGACACATACTACATAATACACACACACAAAAATACTAACTAACAACCTTTACACAACATAATAAAGTCCTCTCTTTTTTGGTTATATGCTATACGAGTTTTGAAGATATTTTCCGGGTTTTGACTTATTGAACATTCTTGCCGTTCTTATTAAAAGGGTTTGCACCGAATAAAACCACAATGTTTCGTTTTGTCGTTCTACTTTCAAGTAAGAGTTATTTTGTGTGTTGTGTTACTGCTGTTGTAGAATTTGTTTAGAGAGTAGAGGACAACAATTTCACCTTCATTTTTGAGTGCTATGACAATGGGTTTTTCCGAAAGATAGGTAGATAGAGGTTTTAGATGGAGAAGGAGTGGTTTTTGTTGGTTACTATACCGGGTACATGGTTATAGGAAAAGTAATTAGAATACCTTTTCTCTTCGTCATATCTTTGTGTATTTTCAGAATGTGTATAACGGTATAGTGTGTATTGAAGGTATTTTTGGTGCTAGAATTAATTTTGATTTAGGAAACTACTTTGGAACGATGTAATACAGTATGGTGTACAAGAAAGAAAGAACCAAAAATTAATATAAAAATCTCTAAACCAATCTTTTTCTTCAGTTAAGATTCAAATTTAAGAAATTGTATCTGACAGAATTATAGATTAATTAGACCAGTATGCACTAGAAAAAAAGCGGTTTCTTCTTACCAACTTTTAAAAATCGAATTATTTAACTGCAAGCGTAACGTCTTAACTTGGTAGAAGGAGAACGAAAGAAGTCTTTAAACCTGGTTGCTGAAAAAGATTGTTAATTGAGCACCCCAGAAATCCTCCCAGAGTCCCATTCCAGTATACATTATTCGAGGGAAGATCATGAAAGATGTATATATTTTGAAATAAACGAGGGCAAACCAAAAAAAAATTTCCTATGGTTCCTCGTTGAAAAAGATATTGATAATGTATCGATATTATTAAAAAATTTCAAATTTTAGGCAATAAAAATGCATTTTTCAACTTTTGTTTCCATCTTCTTGATTTTCTTCTAAAAAAAACTATCGATAACATCGATAATTTGTTTGAAAAATATCGAAAATATCGATAATTTTATTTTTTCTATTATCCTATCAATTTATTCTCTAAGATTATTGATTGAAGACTTTCAAATTCAAACTAAGAAATGTTTGGTGAATTGCAACCAGATGGTGGTTTCGAAACAGTTGTTATTAAATATTATTATACAATTCTAGGAACTTGTTTTTAAATTCAAACAAAACTCAAAAATGGTCAGGAAGTATCGATAATCTTTTGTTGGTATCAACAGTAAAACTTTTTTTCTTTCTCTTACAATGGTATCGATTGGTTGCCCATCACTGTCCATATTTTTTCCATCCAAAATTGTATAATATTCAAACTTTCATTTTCAAAACTGGTATAATTTTGTTTTCGAGTAGAGAAAGGGTTTCGAAGCAGTTATTAAACATTATTAACTGCATGTGCTAGGAACTTGTTTTTTTTTTTTTAATTTGAATGGTAATTCAAAAGGTTAAGTAAACATCGATAAAATCTTTCGTTGTTATCGGCGGTTTAAATCTTTCAGAAAAATGAGTCTAAATCGAAACTATTTTCATTTTTTTTTCTAATCGATAACTTTTATCATGAAAACATCGATAATTTTTTGCTTAATCTTCATCTGTTCGATTTCATTCCATAACAATCTTATGATATAAGCTTTAAGTCTAAGAATCGCATCAGTTTTTTTTTTTTTACTCATAATCAGGGCAATGGTTTTGAAGCAGTTACTAAACACTATCAAATAATCATCCTAAGAACCTCTTTTTTATTTTATATTATACTCAAAAGTGTTAAGTAAACATCGAAAACCTTTTAATCTTTCGGCAAAATGAATCTAAATCTAAAAAAAGTTTTTTTTTCTTTCTCTTTTTTTTTATATATCGATAATATCGATAAATTTTATCATGCTTAATTTTATCAGTATCGATATTATCGATAATTTATTTCTAAGGATTTAACTACTTTATTCTCTTCCATAACAACTATATATTATTTTCAACAGTCATATCACAATCTGGGTAAAGTTTTCGAAGCAGTTATTAAAAACCTATAAATTCACATCCTAGGAGGTCCTTTTTGATTTCATTTTATAGCCCAAATCCTCCTCTAACTTTTACATGTACTTTGGCAACTTTCTTGCTAACATTACTTTTTTAAAAATAATACATCATGCAACAGTGGTAGAGAGATTATTACATGAGACCATTAATATCAGCAACAGCCATTGCATAGAGTGTGACAGGACTACCATAGGTATGTTGTGTCGTCGTCAGCCTACTACACACTTTAGATACTCTTTTCTCCTCCTCCTTCGTCATACTACTACTAGCCGCAAGGACATTTCGTTTCTTTATACGATTTTCCCATATATACGGTAAAATTTTCGAGATTGGGTTATTTCCGGACTTAAATCACCTGTCGACATTTTAAGTAAGCTTACCACATAACAGTGTTTATAGAATGTGTGTATACCCCCAAACCTAGACCTGTAGTATGCAACATAAATGCGAGCCCCCAACTGTGAGGAAAAAGCTTAGAGGTTGGATAAATGGAAGGAGTCTCTTGCTTATTGCAATTGCCTATACGTGGAGATTTGACCATTTTCCCAGCAACAACAGGAGATGATTCGTCTGCAGTGCATACAGATAGTTTGTTACATTGTTGTGTGTGTGTGTGTGTGGAATCATCTACTATACCTACTCTCTTTCGGGTCTAAGGTCCATTATACTATAGACCTACAGAAGCACAAAAAGATAGATTCTGGTGATGGTGCTGCTTCCGTTGTTACTTTTGATGATTATAGATCATTGGAGCGTACTTCGATTGGATTTCAAGTGAAACATGTAATAGAGGTGCTTATATAGATATAGAAAGAGAGAAAAGAGAGGTGATATCTGATTTTTTGTGTTCCGTTACGTTTCCGTTTCATCCCGTTCCGGCATCGAAGAGTAAATATTGTGTAATTATTTCTGTCATAGAAATAGAAGAAGAAGAACCGAAGGATTGTTCAAATTTCAAAACTTAGGAAAAGGACATTTTTGTCTACTAGTTATATTGCCTATAGAATTTTGCTACTATGGTGCAAGAGTATGTTCTTGATAATATAAAATTGAATCGAATTTCACATAACCTTAATGAAGAAAAGGATTTTGTTTTGATCCTTTCTATGGTTTTTGTTGGGTAGGCCTAGAGTGTGTATAGAGATAAGTCTTACATATATTTGGTTAAAATTTAAACTCAAACTCAAGACAATATCCCGATTCCAATATAGACTTAGACTTTCTATCTTCTATCGAATGGAATTTGAGAATTTCTCATTGGTTTTTGGAAAATTCTTATGGTTTATTGGTACAAGTTTTTGGAAAATTAATTGTTACCTATATAGAATCTATATCTAAAGCTTCTTCTTCCATCGTGAAATATAGTAATTTTGAGGTTTCTGGTAAAGGTACTTGACTCTGAACTGAATATATCCTTAAAATCATTCTTCCAAGAATAAGAGAGACACCAGAGATAAATATTAATTGAATTTTCACAGGAGGAGAACCATAACAAATGTTGTATATGCAATATTATGTTTCTTCTATTATATTTGATAGTGTTTTGAATTCCAAAAAGATCTTTCGTATACAAATTTATCTAGTTTATATAATATATAAATGTCAAATTAAAAGATTGTGTATCTTGATCTTAAGTTGGTTTTCAAGAGGGCGACTGCTGCTGTTGATTCTAAGAAGAATAATAATTTTCACTCATACAATTACATATTTGTATAATATTGTATTCGAATATCGTTCAAATATTAGTTTTCAAAACTGATTTTGTAATTTGAATAGTTTTCTTTTTGTAAAATATAATAATATCATATTGCATTGCATTTACAGAATTTATAAATAAATTCTTCAAATTTATGTTAAAAAATGCATTTATATTTAAAATAAATATCCTTGAAATCATTAAGGAAATAAAAAGCCTACATTATTTGAAAAGTATATAGTTTCATTTTCACCCCAAATTTTGAGTTTGAAAAAAAAGTTTATATAGCAGAGGTTAATTAAACGCTTTTGTTAGTTCAATTACTTTTGTATTGTTGTCTTTGATGTTTATTAAAATGTGTTAAAGGGAAGGTAAAGTCCCACATTTCTGCAGTTACAATTTAAAAGACAGGCTGTTCCTTGGTTTTGTTTTGTAATTTTGCACAATTTTGAACTATTTTCAAGTAGTTTAGAGAACGAACCAAATTTGTCTATCATCTAAACCACAAACAATGGTGAAATTGTGTCCGATTTATTGTCACGGCAGAGTATTCGAATTTGAGTCCAATATCCTTCAACTTGACATTTGTTTCCTCTTGCAAGACTCAATTAAAATTGTTTTAGTTTGGCTAATCCAAATTGTGTACAAACCTATCCGCTGTCAACAAATTTTTTTTTAAGTATAGCCAATATGAATGCGTATCACACCTTTTGTTTTCTTTTATTTAATATTCTTAAAAAAAAAATTCGATGATATCGATAATTTGTTTGAAATAATATCGAAACTATCGATGATGAACACTTATTTCAATAAGGGGAAAGTCACTAATTAAATAATTAAACAATGTATTCTATTTTCTACTAACTCTAACTAGATCCAACTCCTTGCGACAATTTTGTTTGTGTAAAACTTTAAAGTTCAAACTTTTAAATTTTTATTTGTGAATTCCAAGCACATAAAGATATTGTAACAATTGCTAAGTTATTATGGACTAATTAGGTACTAAATAAAAGAGAGCTCCCAAATGCTAATATTGTTTTCAAACCTGTCGATTGTCCTAGGTTAGCTCAGAATAGTAAAAGATTTTTTTTCGTTAGCTCACTCTTAGTTCTTAAACTGCAACGGTATTTTTTTTTTCACCTCACAAAATTTTTTTTTTTATTCAGTGTAAAAATTGTTGGTTTTCACTATGGTTCGTTTAACCAACGTCAGACCAGGATAGCACAACTTTTTTTTTTCTTTATTCCACTATTTTTTTTTTTTTCAAAAGATACAACAAAAAACATTTTTTCATATCGGAAACCGAGTTATTTTTTTCCTGGAAAAAAAATATTTGATCAGGTTTAGCCCAACCTTAATTTTCGATATCCTACGCTTAGTTTAAGAATTATAGAAGCATTTTTTTTATTTACAGCACAAAAAAAAATAGTACGCATACACCACAGTGACCTTTTTAATTTATAATTTAAAAAAGTAAATGTGGGCATTGCGCTTCAAATGTTATTTATTTGACTTAGAATTCATACTTAATTGAATATTGTCCATAAAACATTCCTTAAGTTGATTTGTTTCATTTCACCTTAAAAACCATAAAATACAAAATATTTTTTCAAGTGTAAAAATCATTGATTTTTTTTTGGTTTGCCATATAAGTACCTAGAAAAGCTATGCAAACATTTTTTAAAAGTATCAACAAATAAAAAATGGTGTGTGAGGTGATTTATTTTTCAGTACAAAGATCGAGTTGGCAACCGGGGGAAAGAAGACTAATAACAGTAACCAGGCAATGGCGATCATTGATAGGCCCACATTTTCAGTCGAAGTCGATAAGAACTGTTTTACCAATTATTTTATTTTTTTCCAAAATTTTAAACCTCCATATGCGATTAAAATTTCATTTTTATACACAAATCACTTTCCCAGAAGTTTAGTATGAAATAATAAAAAACCTACCTATGTATATAAAAAAAAGAAAAATATCAAAACAAGCCAGATTCAATGGAAAAATAAACTCAAAGTCTCCTCTGAGTAAATTCAGGATACAAAAGAGAAGAGATACACCAGCAAAAAAAGACAGGATGCATAAAAACAACAAATATAGCCCGAAAACAATATAATAACAAACAAATAACACTTAATTTTCACGTGGGAGAGGATGGGAGTTCGGTGAAACTGGAATTGGCAATGGAAATGGATGGTAGGAATACCCCAAACCATACCATTTCAACCCGCACTTTATGTCGCTGAATCCTCGGCACGTGATTTCCCATTAATCCAATGAATTTGGTTCAATAATTGTGTTGATGCCATCGTGTGTGCGTCTCTGTACATTCTTACTATCTGTCTCTCTCTTTCACATTGTTGAATCCTAGATTTTAGCCTCAGACTCAGTCGTTTTTATTCTACGCTGCCTGATGCCAATGATGATGATGGGCGATGAATGAGTGGGTGTTCAAAACGAGAGAAAGAGATCCTGACGAGGACAACAAGTTTTATATTAAAAGTTTTATATTTTGCATGCCTCGACTCGATTCGGCTATATAACTATTTACATAATATACAATTGTACATTGTGTACATATAGATTTTTCAAAATGGAGAATTTCGCAAAAGACACTCTGACAGAGGAAAGAGTGGGGAGAGTGGAGGAGACCAAATCCAAAAACAAGGATGAAAAGGACATTATTGTCCCGAAGCTGAATGTGATTGTTTTATGCGTATACAATTTTTGTTGTTGTTGTTGTTGTGTCAGTCTCCTTTTCATCCTCCATATACTCATTCCCACTTTATTTCTTCTCTCCTTCATCGACGTCGTAATTATTGACATTTTTTTAATTATAACAGATGGCAGGAACAGGGACAATAAATTGAATTTAATTCAATAACTTTTAAACCAAGGAAATGCACAAATTATGCTCTGCTGCAAGCTATATATGGCGAGAGAGGAGCGAAAACACTTGTCCACCTTTTTCTTCATCCTCCATTCTCCACCATCCTCCTCCACTTGATGATGGCTGAAGGGCAATATATAGTGATTTTTATTTTCGTTCAATTTTCTGTGTCGTTTTAAGTAAAAAACTTGAAACTCACAAGGATACACGAGAACGAGACTCGACTCGAATGAGAGGTAGAATATTTTTTTTTTTTTTTTTGTAATTGTAAGTATGTGTGTGTGTATGATATGAGTGTGTGTTTATACACTCCTGTATACACTCTCTATCTACAATTCTATAGAAATTTGTGCCTGTGGCTGAGAAAATGTTGTGACATTGTTTAATTAAGAATGGAGTGTTGTAAACAAATGTAATTAATTGCCATGTCATGTATTGGAAGTGTGCAAGACAAAAGCTCCAGCAGCGACAGCAGCATACAATAAAAAAAATTTAATGAAATGAAAAATTGAATGCAAACACAACTCTCTCTCTATATATGCATTGGAATATGGGAAGCTAGTGTTCAATATAACATTGTGTAAAGGTTACTCTTTGAAGTGCATCATAGGTAACTATACTATGAGAAAAGAAAAATAGTGTGATTTCCAAAAGGTATCAAAACATTGCATTTCTAAATTTAACAAAAAAAAAAAAAATGTTACACATACGCCACAGTGATCGTTCAACTAAAATACTTGTTTTTATAGAGGGTTCAAATACGTATAAAAGAATTGTGATTTATTTGTTGGTGTTTTAAATTGTATATTTCTATCCTTTAACAAGACCGCAGACAGGCATCAGAATGCATGATCAACCAAACAACAACAAAAACATCATGAATATGTGTAGATCATTTACACCCTCCATAAAAACGAGTATTTTAAGTACCTGCCATGTGTAGATACAATATTTTGCTGTTCCGGCGGCGGCTCATTACGTAGAAAACTATCGAAAACTATTTTTTTTTTCTATAGGAATATAGATACTTTGTGACGCACAATTGCGAAATACATAAATTCTGAAAGCGAAAGGGTTATGAAAACTATACGGAAACATCAAAGAGAAAGTACATCCTACCTACTTTTATTCAAAAAATATTAAGTAGTAGGTAGGTAGTAGAAAAAGTAGTTGAATGAAAACCAGCATATTTAAAGAGAAAAATAAATTCAAACCTAATAAAAATCATTCGAATGAAAAATCAACATCAAAAATTATTTGATTTTGTACTGATGGATTTGAATGATAGCTATAACTGGTCCCTTGACTATGAATTTGTTTCATACTTATTAAAAAGCTTCCGAATCTAGTGATTGTCACACTTGAAAATTTTTGTGAACCAAAAATAAAATCATACTTTTTGACTTTATAGCAGTGTTTTCGTAAGAAATCAGTAAATTAAACAAAAAAATACTCACACAAACCATCCAAATTCATTCTAGTTGGAACACGTTTTTGTACATTCCATAGTTTAACATTGTTGCAAAACATTTATTCCAACTCACTTTAATTGGAAGTAAAAAGATAAAGTTATTCCCAGTAAAATTGTATAAGGATGTATGTTAGAATTTTATTTAATAGTACATACTACGAAGTCTCATGAAAACATGGCTTGCTTAGCCAAAATATCAGTTTTCGACAACCACAGAAAATTTTATTCGTATATCAAATAAATAAATAAATAAATTTTTAACAAAAACTAATTGTTCGATTGTAATAATTTCTTTTCAAAAACGTTTCTTTGAGTCATTTGACATTGATTAATGTTGTATTTGTGTTTTAAAACGAGTAAAAACAACATAAATTATCCATTAGAAAAATTATCCTGAGTAGTTTTCCTGAACGCATAAAAAGGCTTCTAATTAAAATTTATAATTTAGGAGTAAGGGTCGATTGAATTTTTAAATTGAAATTATTCAATCGCTTCACTTTAAAATAAAAATAATTTTAATTTATCTATTTTTCCTTTATAAAGGCTTTTATATTATTCATACGTTGTGAACAATGTGAAAAATAAATTTTTTTGCAGCGGATCGCGAATATGTTTATGTCTATGACAAAAATTTTGCTGTTGAAAATCATTTTATATTATTCATATCATTTTGATATTAAAAATGTTGGAAAAACCGACAACTGCATTAAACGCAAAAACAACCGGACAGCTTGGTGGTAAAAAGTATTCTCTTTTATTCAAGTAAATCTATTCTACTCTATAGCTATGTATGTCTTATATCTATTTTACAAATATAAATGTATTTGTCTTAATCTACTTAAATTACCTTATCTCTAGTTTTCTTAAAATCCTAAAATAACAATAAATGTAAATATAAGATAGCGACGCAAGATACAATACATCCTCAATCACAACCATATTGCTCACAGATGTATGTCATAAAACACAATCTCTGAGCAATTACGGTTATGTTTGAAAGGGATCGACATGACCTAGCGTCGCTATTTATTTGTTCGTTAAATTCTCTACAGATAATTGAACAAATGTAAAAACTACATTGATGCATAAACCCCTCAATATCAAAAGTATATACAAATATTGGAATGTATTCAATGAAACTATCATTTACAAATTCATCAATATTAACAATTCGATCATCAAAAACTTTCTATTGATTGAGAATTTGCATTCAATATATTTTCAAATCAATTATATATTTCAATATTAAATATGTTGAATTAACATTATTTGTATTTCATATCAATTTTACATTTTTTTCTTTTACATTTTTAACATCAAAATCTTTAAAATAATGTAGAATTTAAATTTTTTTCCTTTTACATTTTCATATCAATTTCACATTTTCGAAATCGAAAACTTAAAATAATGTAGAATTACCATTTAATTTGGTTATTTACATTAAAAAATGTCCAATTGATATCACAGATTTTTGAAAAAGATTTGATATGATTTTTGGATATTGAAATGTGAATTTGCAAACAAAATAAAAACTGCATTTAACATTCGTTAAAAAAATAGTTTTTTAATATAAAAACTTAAAAAATTAATTGCACGACTGGGGTCGCACGTACTTGCTCTTATGCTTAAAGTTACTACAATGTTAAAGCTTTTTATTCAAGAAATTTAAAATTTGATATTTTGAAGAAATTTCATAGCATAAAAAAATTAAATCTGTTTTTATAATTAATTAAACTCCGTTTTAAATTATCTTAAAAAAAAAAAACAAATATGCCATTTTATTTCTTGTATAAAAAGGTATTTTTAGAAATTTTTTTTCGAAAATTGTAGGAGCCGTTTTTTAAAAAAATAATTTTTTATATATAAAAATTTTTTAACATTTTTCAAAAAAAAAGTTGGTATGCCATTTTGAAGAAATAATTAATTTACACATAAAAACTAAATTTCAAAATTTTTCATTGATCCGTTTTCAAAAAATTGATTTTTCAAAAAAAAATTTTGAAATATTTTTTAAAAAACCAAAAATGCGTTTTTTGAAAATTTTCTAAAATTTTTAATATTATCTTTACTTACACACGTTTGTATAAAAATGTTCATTTAAATCGGGTTAATGTTGTACGAGATATTCAGAAACGAAAAAAACCGTTCTATGACAGGTACCGTTAATAACGGTACAAAAAATATTTTTTTTATTTAAAAAGTTGGCTCTTATGTGTAGTACTACACACAAAAATTTTAATCAAAATCGTTAGAGTAGTTTTTGAAAAAAATTAACTTTTCTATTTCCGTTATATGGCAGGTACCGTTAGTTTTGGTCATTTCGATTTGATTTTCCCTCTAGGGAATCACCAAAAACTGCTAACTACCAAGTTTGAAGAAAATCACTTCACTCATTTAGGCTGCAGCTCCAGATAGAGACAGACACACAGACAGACAGACAGAATTGCCGGACCCATTTTTTTGGCATTCTCCATCATCGTAATGTCATGTAAAATTGTTATCTCGAGTTCGATTTTTTTTACGAATCCTAAACTTGCCCTATAGTACCTATATCGCAAGTAAAAAATAGCAAATGCCATAAAAATAAAGTAAAAAACAAATGTATGTATCAAAAAAAGAAGATTTAATTTTGTTTTAGTTCAAAAATATTTATTTTGAATTTGTATCTTCTAAATTTTAATGTTGAGGCTTAGGATTGCGTCATTTAACACGAATAACAGATATCAAGTAACGGTCTTATGCCAGGTACCGATGAAAACAGTTAAAAAAATATTCCTTTTTTCATTCAAAAGCACAGTAATGCATTTTTGTATCCAAATCGTTAGATACGTTTTTTGAGGAAAACAAGCTTTATCTATTTTCATCGTTTTTTTTTTAAATATAAAAAAGTCAGTTTTTCCTAGAAGGAATGGCCAAATACCTTTAACTACAAAGTTGGAAGAAAATCACTTAAGTGATTTTGGCTTCAGCTCGTGCTAGAGACACACAGACAGACACACACATCATCGTAATGTCTTGTCTGATTATTTCGAGTTCGAATTTCAAACTACCTGCGATAAATATCATTTATAAAATTAGATAATCACAAAAAATAAAGTGGTTAGATATCTGGGTAGCCATAAAAATTACATTTTTCTTAATAAAAAAAAAAAAATGTTACGCATACGCCACAGTGACTAATAAAAATTGTTCGATGCCAAGAGTTCAGAGACTTTGTTTTTTTTTCTTCGAGATTGCTTATAATGTCGTATGCTATAGCAATGTTAATACAATATTAGCTTTTTGACATTCACACATTAAATTTTAATATAATCATGATCATGATGCATAGTTATTATGGAAATCATAATAAAACGGTACAAGCATGCTTATTTTTTCATTTCTCTATAATTTTAATTTCGTTTTTTTGATTAAAATTTCGTGCACATTAATTTCCACGAAGCCGTGTTTCTGTTTGTATAAATATATACCTAGAATTGTCATTGATAATAATCAAAAAAAGCATTTTTGATCAAAGACTTTCATATAGCTAAGCAAAAACAGAAAAAAAAATAAATATTAACACATGAGTTGACACTACGTGTGGCAATATAATCATAAATATAAAAATTTAATCAAACGAAACATTTCGCTTCATTTTCTATACACTTCTATATGTTATATATTCTATGATTTTATTGCCTATCACAAGTGACGAGTCATTTCCATAAATCAATGATTTTTTTTTTCCAATTTTATTTTTTTCGTCAAAGTCAGTCAGTTATGTTGCCTACAAAAAATCCACCACCAACATACAAATTAACCATCACCGTGGAATGAATATAAACATGGTGTATAATACTTTCAATCTTAATAAGAAAATAACATTTATACAATCTACTACCTTCTACAGGACCTCATTACTTTTGCAACAGTTTTTACAACGTTTCTTTCAGTTTTTTTTTTTTTGTACAAATTAAAAAGCAATTTGTCACCCTGTCAATTGCCGTTCACCTTTCACATAAAATTGCCTCTCAGCAGGATACTTATACTTTCATGTGTGTCAAAGTCAAGTCCTTCAAAACTCTTACACACACACTTCGAATTCTAATATAAATAAAAACCAAAAACAAAAATAAATTACCATAAAAGGTTACAGCCTATTTAACAATTTATCCAAACACATGTTAGATATGGTGACTGATTAGATACTTAACTCCTTTACATTACTACTTCTATAGTCATTACTTTAGCAGAAGAAGAGTCTTCTTTGGCAAAAAAACTCGAAAAAAAAACATAAACTCAAAGCACGACAATAACTTATATGCTCCAAAAAGGACGAAAGGTCGAAGGGGAGAGGGTAAGGTACAATATCGTGTCTGTCGAAGATATAAACCCCCCCATCTTTAACCACATCCAGCCTAGTTAAAGCATATAGAAGAGAGATGAGTCTTATTGGTTTGCTTCACGCAATACTGTCATTCTAACCACAAAACAAACTAGCTGAAAAGGTATAAAGGGCTTATACTCAAAAAAAAGGGGGGAAAGTCTTTCGTTTTAATATAAACTCTAGGCCGCATTGGAAATTCCATCAACTTACATCACCAAGAATATTTATTTCGACAGTCTCTCTTTATACCTGGTATCCCCCCAAAATATACCTACAGGACTATCTCTTCTACCTCATAATTTATTCAATCCAAAAAAGGACGAAAAAAAAAATTAGAAAGACAAAAACCAAATTAACCATAGCACCTTTAAATATTGACTCAGACTGAAGGGAGGCTTTGAATTGGAACTTTGAATGAGAGAACCTATCTAACCTACTTGAAGACTTTATGGCCTTTTTTTCTATATTATTTTTGGGGGTTGGAGTTGGCACGCCATATTAAACGGCAGGCAAACTATATTGATGTGTGGGTATTGTGACACCTTTGCATGTTTTTTTTTTTCTAAGCCATAAGTTAACAAGAGAATATTTATATGAAAAAGTAATATGAATAAAGTTGCTTGTTTACATAAGTACTTAAGTAAGTGTTTTCTTGTTTCCTGTTTTCTGGTGATGTTTATATTAAAGGTTTTATTTTATTTTGCAGCTGGGGTTTTTCCCTTAGATAAATTGATTCGATATTCTTTCAACCAGTTGAATGTTTTTTTTTTTTTTTTCAAATTAATGTAATAATAATCGATATAATTTTTAAGTGGGAACTTTAAGTGAATAATTTGAAAGAATTTCCCAGGTAATTTAAATAAATGATTGGGGAATTGAATTTTAAACAAAAATGTAATACATTTTTTTCAATTATCTTTAAGTCTCTAGATACGCCTCGAAACCAGCAGCTGTTGGTCAATTGCGAGAGTCTGTTAAGGAGTTTTTTGATCAACAATTTTTTGACGTGATAACGTCTTATAAATCGATGAACCATGGCAGTAACCACAAAAAAGTGAAGCCATTTTCTAACGTTACACTCTTGCACTTTCGCAGTGCGGCAAAAATTTAAATTCAAAATTAAAAATCAACTATTAGAGATACAAAAATCTTCTATAGCTAATTTGAAAGATAATAACCTGAAGCTTAATCCGAATGAAGGATTTTTAAAAATTCCGTTATTGAATAGGGTAAACAGGGGTAAAACGGAAAGATGAAATTTGGGCTAAAATCTAAACTAGAACTCGTAGAGAATTGATTTTTTTGCTATAGATAGATGAGATTAATTTAAAAATAACTGCATTTAAGAAAAAATTCTAAGAAATTTTGAAACTAAGCTATAACGTTTTGTTTGAACGTTGTACACGTGTTGGGGCTATGACAAAATGATGATTTTGGGTAAAGGAAATTTTTTTGACAATTCTAAAGATGCCAGGTGAAAGATGAGGAAAAAAAATAGGCGTCTGATACGGATTTTTTTTCCAACACTCTGCGTTTCGAAATATGAATTTTTGAGCGTTCAAAAAATCTCAAACTTATAAGACACGAAGTTTTTGCTTTATGCATACATGTGCAACACGGAAGAAACAATTTTTCAAAAAACACGTTTTTTTGACCGTTTTTAACCGATTTTCATCGTTTTTTATTTTTATCTTTTTTTCTTTAATAGATACAGGAATAAAGTATATGGAGTAATGACAGACCATGACCACAACTAAATGTGTGCGAAGTTTCAATCATTTTCGTAGACATAATTTTGAGATAACGGTAAAATAAAATTTTAGAATTCAACAGATTATAACTTTTGACCAAGAGCAGATAGAAATTTTATTAAACTTTTATGAGCATCCTGATATAATTACCTTTCATTTGGTATATCACACATAACGGTAGACTAACTACAAGCTACACAATGTTAAATCAAGAAACTTGCGAAAAACCTCAAAACACCAGTGGAGATCTGTTGCCCTCCGAACAGCCACCAGTGTGGGAAGTACCGTAATCTCAGTCTGGAAATTCGACATGGTTGACTTTAAAAAACTCTAGCTTCTCTTGTAGGCATCTTTGAAATGAGATTGATACGTCATATGAAAGATGAAATAATAAGCTTTCACATGGTATAAAATTTTTTATAATTTGTCAAACAAAAAAATTGATTCCATAGCCTGAGAACATAAAAATAAATGTTTTTTTTTTGCTTTTTTGTTTTTGTAGATGTCTCATAGACCTGATCGATATATAAATTTTGAGCTTAGACAACAAGCTTTAAGATGGTATAACATTTTTTATAGGTTGTTAGGGAAAAAAATGGAATTAATGACGTGAGAAGATAAAAATTCATGTTTTTGTTTGCTTTTTTTGATGAAAATGATTGTTTTCAATAAATTATTTTTATACTTTTTGCTCATTGTAAAAATTTTAAAATGGTTTTATTCTTAAGAAGAAATACTTGGCTTTTAACCCCTTGTAACCCAACATCGTAAATTTTAAAATTAATAATGTAAATCGAAAGGGCTTTAGGCATAATAAAACACGTATTTTTTAAAAATACAAATGCAATGCAAAAATTCAAACAAAAAGCTATCTAATATTTCGGGCATTCCTAAAATCCAAAAATAAAACCCCGTTAGTTTATGCACGAAAAATATTTTTTCTGAATTTCGTAGTTTTTACATAAATTTGCTTGTTTTCCAAAACAGCCGAACTTTCAACATTAACTGCCAATCAAAAACTATTGGTGCTATTTATTAGAAATATGGCGCATTATTTCGATAAAGCAATTCTTAAAGATTATGTAAGAAGCTTTAAAAGAATAAAAATATGTTTTTTAAAGCTTTTGGGCGATCTTTTTCGGTTTGTTACAGAAATGTCACATGGGGCTACAAGGGGTTAAATTGTATACTTTTTTGTAAGCTTTTAAAATAAAAACCTTTATATAATGAGAAAATAAAACAGTTCGATGGATTTTTTTTAAATTTTAGTTTCAAGTGATCATTAATATTTTTTTTTTCTAAAATTTCCTTTTTCTATACATGACAGTGATATTTACCAGATTTTGGAATAAAAAACCGATTTTTTTTTTCTATTCTTCTGAATTCAAATCTAGAATTGACTTAGCGAGATATGTCTATCCAAAAACACAATTTTTTGAATAAAGGTCACATACTGTACATAATTAAAAGCATAGGCCTTAAGACGTTTCCTCTGTGTACACCAAATTTGATTGGGAACTGTTCGGTAACTAGTGCGGTACATCTTTCCATCCAATCATTGCGGGCACTAGGTTACCACTTATAAGCTGTGAGATGAGAATCGTCACTGTACTTCGAAAAATCGTTAACGTTTTTAAGTACCTCTTCCACAGAGGCGCAGGAATGATATTTATTAAGATTTTACCATTCTCTGTCCCGTAAAAAAAAAAACATTTTCTATGACTTTTTTGACGTCTTAGAAACGGGCACTGTTTCGATTATTTCGCCATTTGGTTTCTTGGATATTTCTTTCATCTCTTCCAGTGTATAGTTTCAAGCGTTCATTTCCAACTATCCGACTTACGACTCTCCATTTTCTCGTATGTATTAACCTCGTGCATTATTTTCAAGGCTTCGGAATCCAGGTACCTCTTCTCTTGCCCGATCATCTCTAAAACCCAACACAGCAGAAGTACTGCCTGCTGGGAAAGTGTTAATTAAATGATTATAATTAAAACGATTTAATAAAAATCCTTAGAGTCGTTTTCAAGAACAATTTTGTAGCTACCTACCTATACAATAAAATTCATAAATATTTCACCCATAAGGTTTTAATTGACTAACCTCTAAAACCTCTTTTTCCGCTTTTCTTATTGAAGTTCATAATACAAAAACCCATCTTGACTTCATATATGGCTTAATAAGCTTCCATCTATACTTGCAATATCTATTTTAGCAGCAATTTCCATCACAAAGCACCCAAAAAAACCTATACACATTATTACACTCAAAGCTATTTAGAAAGCCATCCTGTGCACACACACGGTCTCATTACAACATATCACACAACTAAACATTTCGTCCGTCGGTCGTCATCATCATCATATCACGCAGTTCAGAGCAGAGCAAAAGTAAAGGCTAACAACCAACAACCATATCTACCATGATAATAATATCCCTTTGCTGCTTTTGGTCTCCTTCAGGACTTTAACGGTATCATATTTCCATTATATTATGTGCTCTTGTGAGATGTCTGCAGGTGTTTTTGCGGCCAAAACAAAAATTCCATCCAACTTTCCTAATTAACATTCCTCAGGGCATGCTGCACCATGCGACGATGAGAGAGAGAGAGAAAAACAGAGGGAGAAAGAGAGGGAAAAACAGAAAATCGACTTTTGCTAAAGAAAATACAAAAAATAAAAGTCAAAACAAAAAAAATTGTATATAAACTCAAAGAACTTAATATTAGCAACAGCAACTTAAGAAATATACAAAGATGAAGAAAAAAAAAAGAATATACGAAGGTCCTTTCTCTAACCAAACGACGAAGGAAGAAAAAAAAAAGGATATGCTCACAACAACATGTGAGCGTATAAAATTAAAGTTAATGATATTCGTATATTACCCATACAATATTAGGTACCCCCTTAAAGCGGTCCAACTCCAACTATACCGAATGCTGCCTTCCCAAGACCATCAAGGTTAGAGTCGAGGTGTGTAATCCAAAAAGAAGAACGAAAAAGTATCACTTAATGAAAACTACGTCTACGAGACCGAGAAAATATGAAAGTTTATCATTCAAGCTCAACATTATCACGTTCGTGACGACGACCACAAGAATATGATGAAGACGCATACGGTAGCAGTGTTGTCGGCGGGCGGCGACCGACTTTTATAAACCTACCTAAACTACCATATAGTTCCTATATAAAGAATAAAAGTCTAGGCACTGTAATATAGACCATATGGTGTGAGATATTGGTGGAAGTTTATCATCTAACTTTTGATATACTTTTTGGACCTTTTTTTTGTTTTTGTTATATTTCTATTTTTGTTGGGGCTAAAAGTACCTAGCTGTAATGTCATTTATCTTATCAACACTCTCTCTTTCTTTGTCTATGTTGTGTGCTGTTTGGAACTTTTTCATGATGTGTCATCAACCTAAAACAATAATTTAAAATTTCAAGACATTAAACAGCTTAAACACGTCTTATTTTGGGATATAAAAGGTTCAATATTATTTTCAGGGTAAACTTAGTTGGGGTACTATGAGGTTTAACAAAATTCGGTCACTTAATAAATTAATCAAAAAAAAAAAAAAAATGAGTGTGTGTACTAGGGCGTTCGTTATTTTTGAATCAAGTTTCCTAAGTAGAAAAACTGTTTCAAAATAATAAAAAAAAATCCTCTAATTTTTTCAGATTTTTATTTTGATACTAGATGGCGCCCCAAGAGGGTTAAAGTTTTTTATCATTTGAAATAGGTATGTGTTGACTTATAAGGCCATTTTTTTAGAGGTTCTTGTCTAAATTAAACAACGTTTTCAAAAAGATATAAACCATTTTTCTAGGGGTTTAGTCAGGAAACAACAATTAAAAAATGTAATTCGTAACTTAAAAAAAAAAAACTTTTTATACCTATTATTTGTTTTATATTCTTTTTAAATTATTATTAATGAAATTAATAATGAGCTATAAACACTTTATGTAACCCCGTCGTATCTAATTTTTTACTTGCGATATAGGTACTATAGGACAAGTTTAGGATTCGTAAAAAAAATCGAACTCGAGATAACAATTTTACATGACATTACGATGATGGAGAATGCCAAAAAAGTGGGTCCGGCAATTCTGTCTGTCTGTCTGTCTGTATGTACCTCGAGCTACAGCCTAAACTATTCAAGTGATTTTGTTCAAACTTGGTAGTTAAGAGTTTTGGGTGATTCCCTAGAGGACAAATTAAATTTTTTTTTTAGGACAAAAACTAACGGTACCTGTCATATAACGGAAATAGAAAAGTTAATTTTTTTCAAAAACGGCTCTAACGATTTTCATTAAAATTTTTGAGTGTAGCAGTACACATAAAAGCCAACTTTCTAAATAAAAAAAATATTTTTTTTTACCGTTATTAACGGTACCTGTCATATAACGGTTTTTTTGATTTATGAATATCTCGTTCAAGAATACCCCGATTTCAACGAAAATTTTTATTCAAAATCTTTTAGGTAAAGGTAATGTTAAAAATTTAGAAAATTTTCAAAAAACTCATTTTTGAAAACGTGTTTATGAAAAAATTTGAAATTTCGTTTTTATGCGTAATTAAATTATTACTTCAAAATGGCATAACAACTTTTTTTTATGAAAAAAGTCAGAAAATTTTTATATATAAAAAATTATTTTTTTAAAAAACGGTTCTAACGATTTTCGAAAAATTTTTTCTAAAAATTCCCTTTTATACAAGAAGTAAACTGGCATACTTGGTTTTTTGTGAAAGATCATTTAAAACAATATTTAATTAATTGTAAAAAACAGATTTTATTTTTTTTATTTCTTGAAAATATCAAATTTTAAATTTTTTTAATTTTCTTGAATAAAAAGCTTTAACATTAGAGTAACTTAAAGCATAAGAGCAAGTACGTGCGACTCCATTCGTGCATTTTATTTTTATTTGATTTTGCATTTTACGACGGTCAATTAATTTTTTTTTTTTAATATGGTTTAAATTTAATGAAAACAAAAAAACAAGCAAAAGAATTGGATTAAAATAAGATGAAAGGCAACGCGTTTGCAGACTTAAGCCCAAAAAGAAAAAAAAAAAAAAATAAATTGGAAACAACTTGACTGTGAAATTAGCCAAATTTAAGTTACCTGTTATTTTTTAATTAAACATGTTGGGCATTTTATCTTATATGGATTTCAGCCTCAACCCAAAAGCCACTATAAATCTTATTTATTTTATTAACTTGAATGTTATGAAAAAAATTATTCCAAAACTTTTCGAATTGAATTGTCATTCTCATGATACACTATATCGAAAACGGGCTGCACGAGTTAAATAAATTTTGGGAATAAGTGTCTGTACACAATTAATCCTTATATGACAAAATCACTACCGTTTCATAATAATAATTTTACACAAAGTTCAAAAAATTAATTTTGTAAAATAGTTTTTTTTTTTTTGTTCGAAATTTTGATTGCTTCCGAGAAATTTTAAAGAATTCAAATTGTTTACTTGATTTTGGGTTCAAACACAATTTTAGTCCGTACGTTTGTCAAAGATATAAGAAAAAAATTTGTTATAAATCTGAGATGTTTACGATTGAAACAATGTAACTTTCTATAGTTCGCATTCAAGACACCTTCTCTGTGAGCCAAAAATTTAAACATTTTTCTACAATATTTTCATTTATAAATTGTCTTTTTTTTCAAAATTTAGTATTTTTCAAATTAAGTTTAATTTAAAGCAAGGAAACGCTTAAAACGTGTCGTTAATGTGTTTAAAAAAGTTTTACATTTGATTTCTTTTTTTTCTGTTGGAGTTATGTCAACGAACAATTCAAAACTTTTTTACGAAAAAGCTTTTTAAAAATAAATTATCCGAATATTATTTATTTTTTTTTTTAAATCCCATTGAATTTTAGGACTTAAATCGCTTAAAAAATTTAAATAAGTTTACATTTCTTTAGAATCTTGAATTTTGAGTTAAGAGATACAAAAATAGAAAGAACGATTTTCTGTATGCAAACTGAATACAAAATATTTTCATTTGAGATAATTTTAAACTTTTAAATTCTATCCGTTCACTTCTGATGGCCACTGTTTGTGTATTTAAATTACAATCGAGTGTAAATAAAAAAGTCATCCATAAAAAAAAAGAATAGAAAAACAACATATTTTTTTACTTGAATTTATCTACAAAATGATGAACCTGTTTCGTTTCAGAGAAGGCAATCATCTGTGTCCTTTGACCACATGGCAATGTCACAAAAGTCATCACCAACACCGTCGAGCTGTGGTCAAATTGTGCAGAATATAGTATTATTTTATATATACAGAAACCAGATATATATATCTTCTTCAAACCTCACCTCTTATCTTTCTGTATCTGACATTGTGCTCCGTACGTGATGTCATCAAGGAAAGGTATAAAAATCTCGTTTAGTCTATTTGACATTCTGGGTTGTTTTTTTTTTTTGGTTATAAAGAAAGGAAAAAGGGGATGTAGGTGGATTGTGGTGTGCAAAATGAAACGGTACTTGTTTTTATTTTCGTCCTTTATTTTTTTTTTTTTTCTTTTTTCATATTCATTTCATCCGAAACAGGTAAAACATGGACAATTAGTCCCTCATACCCAAAAAAAAAACTCTCATCGTCGTCGTCGCCGAAAAATGTCATCCTCAATATAAAAACGAGATGACAAAACGAACGAAGGAAAAACGAAGAATATTATCCTCTTTTCCATGGAATGAAATGCATATAAATAAAATTAGATTTTCATTAAGCGAGCGAGAGCGACCCCAAATAGCGCACAACTTGGACTTGAACACAAGGGAAAGAAAAAAAAATCCCATCCGTGACGTTAATTGGACTGCAATTTGCCAAAAACGAGTAGAAAAAAAAAAACTATGAACAAGTTTAACAAGGATTGTACGGGGTCATCTTTAGGATCAATTATTCAGATTGTACAAATACATATAGAGTGAAAGAGGCAGCAGGGTAATCACGTTGTTCGCTTAAGGTTTTATAGTACCTATATGTATATCGGGCGGCTAATAAGACCTAATGACCCATTCCGTGTGCCTTAGGTTATATATGCACAAGGACACCTTAAGAGATTCTTTTAATTTGCCCCATTATGCCCCCTTCCCACACTAAAACTGTACTTAAGCCAATGTCATTGCAGAGAAAAAAAAAGAAGGATGAAAGAAGCGATATTAATATCGCTACTTCAATTCGGAGGATATACTTTTTCAAACTATTTTAGTTGAAATTGAACACCGCCGACAAATGTAGGAATTTGGACTTTTTTTTATGAGAGACTTAATTAGATATATAAAAGAGATCTTTAGTTCTAATACAGAGATAAGGTGATTCTTTCTTTGTCGCATTTGAAATGGACTCATAAATTCGTTTAGAGGAATTCTGATTAAACAAAGAGGATTATGGAAGGATAATATCTTATTCATATGAGTATCGGGATTTGAATTCTAATAAAAATGTATACATTTTTTTCGGAATCTAATCTCATTAGACAGAAGTTGTTTAATGAAATAAAATTTCCAAAATCGGTTAGAAACAAGGAACTATGAGGAAAATTTTAACTACTTACTATAGGTACATATAGCTAGCTATAAAATGAAAAATTGTCATTTTTATCATTTTTGAGGAATTTTACTTTTCTGAATTTTTGGTTTTTCAGATTTTGAGTTTTCAGGTTTCTGGGTTTTCGGGATTTTAAATTTTCGGGATTCTGAGCTTTAGGAATTTTTGACTTTCACGATCCTGGATTTTCTGGAAGTTGAAAAATTTAATTGGCTCTGTCGTATTTTAATGAAATTTTTTCATAAACATTTTTGATCGAGAATTAATGAATTTTTACATCACTTTAAGAAATTTTTTCATCGATTAACGTAAAATTTAACTAACCACGGTGATGTTTTTCGTTAGTCAATGTATTTTTTGATTAATTTATTTGAGGAACTTTCGTAATTAACGAATTTTTTCGTTAGTTTTATGAAAATTTTAATTAAATTACGAAAAAATATTCGTTAGCTAACGAAACTTTTCGTTGTATTCAGTGGCGTATCCAGAAAAAAATTTGGGAGGGGCTGAAAAATTTTTCAAAAATTTTTGATAAGGTAAATGTACTTCAAATTTGTCTCTTTTTGTATTCATCTTTGATCGAGAGAAAAGCGCTGTGCTGCGGTACTGAAAGTCGTATAGTAGCATTTTACTGCTCCCGAAAACTTCGTACTACTGTCTCCTTTCACATTTTTTCAAGTTCTTGTATCCCAAACATTTTACACAAAGAGCAAGGTGCTTAGTAATCTTTAAAAAATAAAAAACACTTTTTCGTTCGAACTTTTTCATGTGCTGAATTCAAAACTGTTTACAGATTTATTCCTATCACGTCTAGTTTTTGAGCTATACTCATCACTTTTTTCGGTATAAATGCCCATATTTAAGCAATTCGACCGAAAGTGAACTGGCATCACTTTTCAATTTCACGTGAAATTGATCTTCGATCGATTTCGAAAACTTCGAACTGTCAAAACTGAAGGATCATCCATTTTTATTTTGTTTCTAAAGTTAAATTACTGCTACTTTGAACATGGATGCAATTTTATTGGCAACTTTATTGGAAAAAAGCTGAATTTAAAAGAAAAAATAAGAATTCACATTTTGCGAGACATATGAAATATGCAAGTGAAATGCAGAACATGGGCGATATTATTGCAAATTTTCAAAGAAAAAAGAATTCGATAAAGTGTAAAGCGAATGAGGTTGCAAACAGAGAGGCATGATATTTCATGCCTCATGTGTTTTATGTATTTTGTTAATACAAATAACAACAAATAAACATTACAAAACAATAAAAATATAAGTTTTGATAATATTTTGTCCAAAAATTGGAGATTCATTGAAAAAGATACCAAGTTCACAAGCATAAACAAAGCGAATTGAATTCGATCAGAAAATCGAAATGAGCGAAAAAAATGTAGAACACCTAATTTCACTATCGGTAACGCAAGTGAATGCTCAAAAAGTGAAATGCAGAACGTAAAAGTCTCAAAAACTAATTTTCAATGAAATTCTTTTGATGTTCAATCCGAAATATATATTTTTTAATAATATGTTCCTTTTTTTAAGTAATATACTAAAGACAATAAAATACGACGTGATTGCATAAGAAGCTTTGCAAAATTTAACGGTGATGTAATTCGAAAACAAATTATTTAAAGAATTCTGAATTGGACTAAAATCCTGAAAATCCCAAACCTCAACGTCAACTAAGGCACTTACTCAAACAAACACAAACAACCATTTTAGAATTTGGAGGGGGCTGGATCATTTGAGCTGCCTCTAAATATCTACGATTAACGAAGAAGTTATAGTTAATCATGTAGATTATGATGAAATCAGCTAAATAGTAACATGATTTTGGAGGCTTAGGGGGAGGGGGCTTGAGCCCCCTGAGCCCCCCCCCCCCCTCAATACTCCACTGGTTGTAGGTATTAATTATTTTATTTTAATAGATTATACTTACATTCTTTTCGTAAACCTACGAATTTTTTCGTTAGCCTATTAAATTTTTCATTAATTTTTCTTCCCTAAATTTTGGAATAAAAACCAAAAATTCAAAAAAAGTGGAGCGGAGCGAAAATTTTTAACCATTATCAAAAAAAAACATAAGTATTTTGAATTTTAATTTTTGAATTTCACTGTGCTACAAAATAAAAAAAAAAAAAATACACCCGAGAAATAACATAGTGTAGGCTGTTCGTATGGTCGAATAATGCATAAAAATATTTTTGTTATATTTTTGGAACCCCCCATTTTTTTTTTATTTACAAAAAACCATTTTTACAGACCTTACGATGTAATCTATCAATATTTCAGTCATTTTTCTAACAACTCTCAATATGTTATATATTTTTGGAAGGAGGATTTCTAGACCTTTTGAATGATGTATATAAGTCTATTGTTTAAACAAATTAAGTGTAGGTTTTTATCTAACAAATCTTGAAAAAGTGATTTTTTTCCCAATTTTTTCAACTTTACCAAATTTTTTTTGCAAAATAAAACAAACAAAAAAATAAAGTAAGGTTATATTCTGAAAGAATATACATTTAGGCACAAATTGGCGTATTTTTTTGTTGAATTTGACCAAAACTGCGGAATCTATGCTATTTTTTCGTAAATAGAAAATGTGGCTTTTCATGATGTGAATTGCAAGGTGCACAATATGGTGTTCCATATTTTCAAATAATAAGAATTTCTATGCTCCTAGGATCTTATATGGTTGGAAATAAACTAAAAAAAATATTTTCCAAGTTTCAAGTCTCTAACTTAATTCTAACCCGTGCCGCCAAGCGGTTGAAGTTTCTTAGGGGAATAACATGGGGTTTCTTGGACCTTGTTCGATCAATTTTAAATTCCAGCCAAACCATTCGTTCAAAAAATTTAAAACTTTACAGACTCAAATCTAATAAGTGTAGCTATCATGTGAACATTTTTCAGATTTTAAATTGTTATAATTTTAGAGATTTAGCTTGGTAAAAAAAGTCATTTTTTCAGACTTTTTCAAAAATCGCTTTTTACCCGTTTAATGTCAAAAAATTAAAAAACATACATTTTTTTTTTTACAAATAAGCGTAGTATGTATATTTAAAATTTATATTCAATTCAAAGTTATATAATTAACAATTTTTTTATTTATTTACTACAGTACTTTTTCTTAAATCGGGAACACGTTTTTTGAATATCGATGTGACTTGAAGAATGAATATACAACTAATTTTTTATATAACTATGAATTGAATTTGCATTTTAAATATACATGCTATGCTTATTTGTGAAAAAAATGTATGTTTTTTAATTTTTTGACATTAAACGGGTAAAAAGCGATTTTTGAAAAAGTCTGAAAAAATGACTTTTTTTACCAAGCTAAATCTCTAAAATTATAACAATTTAAAATCTGAAAAATTTTCACATGATAGCTACACTTATTAAATTTGAGTCTGTAAAGTTTTAAATTTTTTGAACGAATGGTTTGGCTGGAATTTAAAATTGATCGAACAAGGTCCAAGAAACCCCATGTTATTCCCATAAGAAACTTCAACCGCTTGGCGGCACGGGTTAGAATTAAGTTAGAGACTTGAAACTTGGAAAATATTTTTTTTAGTTTATTTCCAACCATATAAGATCCTAGGAGCATAGAAATTCTTATTATTTGAAAATATGGAACACCATATTGTGCACCTTGCAATTCACATCATGAAAAGCCACATTTTCTATTTACGAAAAAATAGCATAGATTCCGCAGTTTTGGTCAAATTCAACAAAAAAAATACGCCAATTTGTGCCTAAATGTATATTCTTTCAGAATATAACCTTACTTTATTTTTTTGTTTGTTTTATTTTGCAAAAAAAATTTGGTAAAGTTGAAAAAATTGGGAAAAAAATCACTTTTTCAAGATTTGTTAGATAAAAACCTACACTTAATTTGTTTAAACAATAGACTTATATACATCATTCAAAAGGTCTAGAAATCCTCCTTCCAAAAATATATAACATATTGAGAGTTGTTAGAAAAATGACTGAAATATTGATAGATTACATCGTAAGGTCTGTAAAAATGGTTTTTTGTAAATAAAAAAAAAATGGAGGGTTCCAAAAATATAACAAAAATATTTTTATGCATTATTCGACCATACGAACAGCCTACACTATGTTATTTCTCGGATGTATTTTCAGTGTCGCACCGTGTTTTTAATCATGGGAATACAAAAATTAAATTGAATACATGGAAAGTTTGGAATAATATATATCTACTCCTACTCCGTTCAAGTATTTAAGGCATTCCTTCAGGTATTTAATGTCATTTCCTATGCCGGTCACGAATGGTTGGATGCTCGGCTTTTGAGGTAACACGTATTAGTAAGCTTCCTGAGAGTCTTTGATATTGTACTTTCTAGATTTTTTTTCAAACAGTCCTTTGGAACTGTTTTTTGTGTCGGAGTCAGGATGGCATCTTTGGAATCTGAAAGGAAATAGATATGTATTAAAAACAAAGTTAGTATACTTTAAAAGACAAGAATATAGGAAGAAATAATAGAATGTTACTTACTTTCCTCTATTTCATCGTTCATCCAATCTTTCAGGAATAAAGTTTGGAAACTTGGTAATGGTGACGTTCAATTGCTCGTGGTCGGACTTTTAATATCTAGAATGTTGAGGTTGACGTAAAACTTTTAATATTTTTGAAAAGATGTAATTGCATCAAAATCATTGGGAGTCAGTTTACAATTTATCTTACCTATAAAATGCTCGAGTAAATGACCCAACTTCCGGCTGAAAAGAAGTTTTTTTAAAGCATTTTTAGCACTTGCTAAAAAATACACCACTTATTTTTCTTATTGTTTGTCCAAAATATTTTTTTTTCGGTTTTGAATTTAAACTTTTACGACTTTGACTACCAGAAATGGACCCAGGACCTAGGTCTACGTTTTGTTTTTTGTAAGGCAACGATTTTTTTTTTCGTTAACTGATGTATTTTTTCATAAGCCGATGTAATAAGAATTTTCATAAGACAATAATTATTTATTTCCATAAACTTATGAAGATTTTCGTTAGTTAATGTTGAATTTCATAGGTTGGTGAATGAATTTTTTCGTTACTTAATTAAAACTTTGATAAAAAGTAAGGAAAAATTCTTATTTTTATTCTTAAAAATGAGTAGGGGAAAGGTGCGGACAGTGAGACAATCCATTTTTCTCTTTTCTGAAAATAAGCACAGTAACGCTAGTTTGGGTCAAAACGTTTATTTCCCCGTCAGCGTCTTTTAATTTTATCCCGACTTAATTAAAGCTGTCCATTTCCCTACACCGTAAAATATAACACAAAATCAGGTGAAAGTAGTTTTTGGAGGGAGCGGGTCATAATTCTGCTTGTCAAAATTCTGTACGACAAAATTCTGTGGGGTCAAAATACTGTATCAACAAAATACTGACATGCAAAATTCTGTTTTGTAAAATTCTGTACGGCAAAATACTGTATATCAAAATTCTGTAAAAATGCTGTAAAAAAATATCGTTTTGATAATGTAAAAAAGTGCGCGCGCACTTTTTTACATTATCAAAACGATATTTTTTTACAGCATTTTTACAGAATTTTGATTTACAGAATTTCGATGTACAGAATTTTGAGATACAGTATTTTGACCAACCAGAATTTTGCTATACAGAATTTTGACTTTCAGAATTTTGTTCCTACAGCATTTTGCACATACAGAATTTTGACATACAGTATTTTGGCTTACAGTATTTTGAATACAGAATTTTGCAACATACAGAATTTCGACCCCAACCCGTTTTTGGAGTGTTATAAAAAGAGTGTATAACACAAAAAAATCTGGAGAGAACTTTTTTTACATATGTATTATATAGTTATATGTTCTTTCATAAAAAAATATCATGTAATTAGAATTCCTTCTCGTTTTTTATAATTTTATATTTTTCCGAAAAATTACAAAAAGTAAACAGTGAGACATTATGTGAAAGCAAACAGTGAGACATAAGATTTTTAAAAAGCAAACAGTGAGACATATAGTTTTTAAAAAAATCTATTATTTTAGAATGTTCAATATGATTTCGAAGTGTTTTTTCTTTCGTTTTTTTTTTGGCTTTTTGTTATTTTTATGTGAAAAAAATGGGTTAAAGTAACAAAAATTAATCATTTATATAGTTGTCAATTACCTAATTATTTGACGTAAATTTTTTGTTCCATATTTCAATGAGCCGTTTTGACTTTTTCTACATTTAAGTCCAATGTGATGCTCTCATTCATTCTTTAACTACAAGTTTTTTTGCAACATTAAGATAAAATGTGTCTTAAACTGTCTTCAAAGTTTTGTTAAGCTATCTTGAAAAAATTCTAAGATATACCAATTTAAAAAAAGGGTGTCTCACTGTCCGCACCTCTCCCCTATGAAAAAAGTGTATGAAACGTTTTCATTAATTGATGAAGGTTATTACGAAAAATTACATATTTTCGTTGAGCCAACGAAAGTTTCGTTGGGCCAACGAAAATGTAGTGTATGAAACGATTTTCGTAATTTTACGAAATTTATTATTTTTAGTGTAGTTATTGTTCAAAATTGTTATCCAAAGGATTTTGTTTTTCTAATTTGCGGGAACTAGGTATGCAGATGAAAGTCCCAAACCCTTAATTATGATAAACATAGAACAATTTTGAAAACTTATTAATAAATGATACTAAAAATATTAAATGAGACATCAAAAAGACTGTAATTAGGGTTAAATTCAAAATAAGCATATGTCATTAGTTTTGATGAGTTTGCTCAATTAAACAACAATTAAAAAAAAACAAATTCCTGTCCTCAACAAACCATCAATGCAATCAAAAAATAAATAAATTTTCTCCAAATGCAATCACTATTCTATTCAGTTTCTAATTCGAGTTCTAAAATTATATCAAATTGGACATAAAAACATACGATTACTCTTTATCAGTCGTGAAGAATCAGAAATCATTTTACTTTTATAATCACCCGAACCGGAAGTTGTTGATTTATTTCAAACTGATTTTCCAGAAAAAAAAACTCAGAAACACACAATCTCCAACTCAATAAAAACTAATTATCCTAATGAGTTGGGTGCTTTCCAACACAAATATCAAAACATATCAAAATATTTTCATATAGGTACCTATAGACTCACTCTGATATCCTGACAGTGATAGAGACTATATACAATACACTGCAACTAATTTTCAACCAATCAACCACATAAAAAGCAAAACACTAACACACACACTCACATAGAGAGAAAAACCATAAATATTTATAAAAAAGCAAAAAAAAAAAGAAAAACATACTTAACTAAACTCATTATTCCAATTAAACAAATTGATTTGCGTTCAATTGATAGAAATAACTTTCCTCATAAATTACTCCCCGCTCGTATATTCTTTTTTTTTTTGTTATTATATATTATGCACAGGAAGGGCAGCCATATTGAGTGAGCAAAAAAAAAAAAAAAATATGAGGACGAAAAAAAAAAACAGGACTCATTAGTTTGGTAAACAAACTGTGGGTGACAATGAAAGCAGCACTCACCTCTCTCGACAACAAAATACAGCCCCGACAGAGGCCAGGCACAGGACAGACACCAGGCTCAAGTACTCTTTCATTTCGCCCAACCTCCCCCTCTTTTGAAAGCACAAATATTGACTTCTAAGCTAATTACCTGTAAACATCGTGATAGTGTTGTTGTTGCCATCACTCCAGGGACATGGTCAGCAACAGCACCAACAAACACACACAAGGAGAGACCAGAGAGACCTATATTAAAATGTAACTATGTCAACAAGATAAAAATGGAGGACTGTCAAACAGAACCTTGCACCGTTATGACTTTAAGTATGAAATTGAAATAAAAATTCATAAATAGGCACAAACATTTTTTTATGATGATAAAACAATATAAGAATCCGCTTCCCCCACTTATCATATCAATAAAATTATCAAGGGTTGAAAAATAATGACAAAATGAGTACCTTTGGAGTCTTGAGCAGTAAACGCAGGTATACCTTTGAGCTATAATTCATTTTTACGTCTATTTGTCAACGGAAATATTTGTTTATTAATAAAATTATTAAATGCTCGTAGAAACATACATATATAAAATATTTATGTTGTTGGTCAGAGTCGTCCTCCAGTTCCGACAACTACAACAACTTAGTGTCGGAACTCATCAAATAAGAAGACAAATTAACGTTCGGTTTTAATTATAAGCGTATACAAAAAAGCGTTTGGGGAATTTATTATGTTTTGTCCTTAGAGTATTTTCATCAAGAAAGAACGTTAACTTAAAGGTATTAAGCTATGAAAGAGAGTATTGCAGTATAATATTTATAATGATTGAAGAGGGGTGTTGGTCTTTTATGAGCTATAAGCACGATTATCTTCTCGTTAATTATTATCTGTGGTGCTGTTGTGTACCAAACAATTTTTGAGATTATGAGAAGTAATAACAATTTATGAAATGAAATTATAAATTGTTTAGACAAGTCAAAAACACACCCTTTATGATTTTTCGACAATAAGAAAATAGAGCTTCGCAGCTATAGATAGTCAAGTTTTAAGTAAATGCCATATTATGAGAAATAGAATTGAAAAGTTATTGATAATTGAAAATGGAAAAAAGAAGGGTTTAAGTTTTTAGTTTGACGTGTGGTTTTGATCTCATAAGTTTTACTGCCGGTATACACTTAAAGCTTTTAACAGCTCATCAATAGTATACCAGCCAGTCAGCCAGCTGGAACTGGATTGCCAGCCAAAGCAACATCTAGAAATTGATGAGGAAAAAAAAATGAATTTTCTGATCTACAAAAACTTCATCGACAATTGACTTAGACAACATACGTAACCTAACGTAACGTTACATAACATAACGTAACGTAAAGTTACAAAAACTTTCTGGACAATTGACTTAGACAACTTACGTAACGTAAAGTAACGTAACGTTTCACAACATAACGTAACGTAAAGTGAAGCAGTTTTTTTTTATTGAAAAATAAAATGACTAAGAGGAGTTACAAAATTAATTTTTGCACATCTTTTTTGAAAATTTTGACCGTTACAAATGTATGAGGTTGAGTCTTATTTTGAATTTCCAGAAAACTGATCGTGCTACAAAATCGATTTTTTTGCATTTCATCTGAGTCTAGGTTACTTCAAATTTCTGAAAAAAAAAAAAATAGTTTCGCATTTTTTTTTGTAAGGGCCATTTAGGAAAAATAATAATATTCTTTTGTATACAAAAAATTTTAAGTGTTTACAAAAAAAATTGTTATAAGAAAATAGAATTATTAATTATTTTTAAATACCTAAATTTCAAAAATTGTTTGTTTTCTAAAAAAAAATTATTATTTTTAAATCATCGAAATATTTTTCTACATATTTATCAATAAAAGTTTCTACGATAGGAATTGTTAAGAATAAATACTTTTTTATTATTTCATAAATAAGACCATATTTGCACCGCAACAGGTGAAAAACTTGGTAAAACCTTAGAAGCCACTTTTAATAAAAATATGTTAAATATAACTCAAAACTTAAAGATAGAATATATAGAAAATTTTTTTGCTCAAAATAAAAAGGAAACACTACCCAACTTTTAAATTATTTTTATAAAAATCAAAGCAATTTTCTACACAAAGTTTAGTTTGAGACGCTTATGTAGGTCAATTAGTTACAACCTCTTCGAAAACGCTTTCACCACATTTTCATTAAAAAGATATATAACTTTTATCGAATATCTTCTCATTTCAAGCGATAATAAATAAAAAAGATACAGATGTTAATTTTCTCCTCTTCAAAGTTCAAAACTTAAAGATAAACTAAAAAATATATAAAGAAATATTTTTTTGTTTTATTTTTCTTGTATTTTACCAAAAAGTCAAAAAGAGATAAAAAAAAAAATAATAAACAAGTTTATTCCCAATCCGTGCTTACTCGGTATAAACTTTCAACCACTCATTCTCGTTCGCTAAAAAAATCCATCGCTAACCTAAACAACACAAAAAAAAAAAAAAACTTAAAATATTCCATCAACTTTATGAACTTGTCTGCGGTTTATAACGCTTTTGGCACAATTCTGTTCAATTTTTTTGGTTTTCTTCTTCCTTTTTTTTTTTTGCTCCCAAAACCCACAACTACCATATCTTCTTCGTCTTTTTCTTTGCCTTGCGGTCCTGATTCTTCAACACGAAGAGTTATGGTCTCATACATTCTCAGAAAAAAAAAAAAACTTACAAAAAAAAAACTTTCTCAAACTAAAATACCAAAATTATTTGCATCTGAAAAATTGCTTAAGGTTACCATCTCTAGCACATCACGCGGCTTACCCCATAATTAGCCAATCAATTTCTCACAAACCAAAAAAATATTGCATAAAAAACCTACGGAAGAAAATTTTACAAAAAAAAAAAATAATAAAATTCGAAAAACACAAAACAGAAAACCTCTTTGAGAGCAAATTTCCGGCCATAATAACAATATAATAGAATCTTTAGCTAAAAAGGACTATGATGGGAGCCGGTACTATCTTCGGCAGCTTCCGCCACCTTATTTCTTAAGCCCAAGAAGAATCAAGTTAAAATATAATAAAAAAAAAAGAAAAAAAAAAAAGTAAAAATCCCGGTACCGTTCCAAACAACAAAACAGATCCACTCTCGCGCATAAATTATTTTATGACAGCGCTCAGACATTTTTTCGGAACTAACCCTGAGGAGGTGGTGTGAGTTTGGTGAACGACTAAAATGGCTGATGGTCGTCCTGGGTTGTTTCGTTGTCGTCGTCATTGGTGTCCGGGGGAAATAGGAAATTGTTATGAGTAAAAGAATTGGGAATTTTCAACTTTTTTTTTTTCGTTTTTTTAATTTTTTGTTGCTGTTGTGTCCTGTTCGGCGGTCGTCCTGCCTTTGTCCTAATGCTATTGTGCGTTGGACATTGAACGCCGCGCAGTTTGATCAAAGGATTTAAATTTTTTAAAAAAAAAAAAAAAAAAACGAAAATCGTCTGCTTTTAGCTTAGGGATGTTTTTCATGCTTTTTTTTGTATCCTTATTCGTCTTCAAGTGTATTCCTTGTGTAAAAGAGAAAATGATTGATGCTTATAATTTATTTTGGGTTTTTCAAGGTGATTGGGGATGTAAAGTCTAGAATAGGTAAGGTAGAGGTATAAGTCTGGGCTGATGGCTAATGACTGTCAAAAGGGGAATCTCTTCATAAGAAAAAAGTTGTCCTTTGTGATTTGGGAATTCTATTTTCTTTGGTTTTTGTTTTGAATTATTTTCTATTTTGTTGTTGTTGTCTATTTCAAAGAAGAAAAAAAAAGAATTAAGTCCCTCAGGGAATAGCACGCACAGATGTGACTATATTTTATAATTTTAATGTTATTTTAATCCTGTTAGACACATTATTTTAGAATCCAGACGAACATTGAATATGGCAACAAATTTGCTAGAACAAAGCTATTGCAGTTAGTGTATTGGTAACATATATGTTTATTGAATGTACTTTTTTGAAAAATTGAGGTCTCTGTTTCTGGAAGATCAATATAATAACACTTTAGCCACCTTAAGTGTGATTTAGACCAGTTGGAGAGTTTGTAAAAAACATACATATACCTACTTAATTTATAGGTATTTTTTGTTTTCCATAGTTTGATAACTTATAAGTTATTGTTTTATACCAATCAAAGTCTTTATTTGATTACGAAAATTGAAAAAAATATGCAATTTTTGTTTTTTATACCAACCGCTTATGAGTACCTAATAGTTTTATGTAGAAGTAAAAATTTTCTGCATCACAGGGAACAAGTGTGTTTTGTATCACAACTATAAGAAAGGTAAATTAAAACTTGGGAGTTTATATATTTATACTATTAATTTTTGCCGTAAACTATTTTATACCATTCAAAAAACTACCTATCAATCTTTTTTATATCAAATTACATTTCTCGGTTCGTTTTAGTGATAAAAGGATACATAAATGGTGGTAATTCACTGAAATGTATTTTATAGCAATAACATGGACGTTCTATTTATTAAAAAAACTAAATAATATAAGTCTGTTGCAACATAAACATATAAAAGTTGCTAGAATTTTAACCGAAATCATTGAATTTCGCATTATTTATACCAGTCCTCTGGTGACAGTGGTTGAAAACTGCTTTATACCAATTAGATTCTTACAACTTAGAAACTAGTTATATCCTATTGTCACATCACTTCATTTTAAGGTTTTTTTTTTAAAGAAATACGAATATACCAACCAATTCTAATTTTTATACCAATCAGAACAAAAAATAATCTATGTAAATATATTTCTAACCCAACAAAAATCAACGGAAACCCTTAAATTTTCATCAATCTGTAAACATTTCCTAAAATTATGAATAATTTATACAAGCCAAAGAATAAGAAATTTGTTTTATACCAGTCAGACTAGCATTAATTACATATTGATCGCTTCTTACTATCACTTAGCTGTCCTTTGAAGCAAAATATAAGCAAATTTAAGGTGTTAAATATGAAGAAATATTAAAATTGTATACCATATTTGAACTAAATATTGACTGGTATAAACTAGAGTACAATTCAGCTAGCATGAAAATTTAATATTTTTGATTGCATTTAGGGTTATTTTTACTAGTTTGAGTTAATTTAATTCATTTTTCTAAAATATTTGTGCTTATACCAATTAAATTCTTATTTATACCATTCATATTCAGATTACTTTCATATTTTCAAAAACTATTGGCCTCGTAGTTCTTGTGCATTGGAAAAATATGTAACTGTCACAACAATAGCTATAAGACTAGTTGTCTTTTTCATCTTTAATTTTGACTGGTATAATTGAAAAACTTACTTCTAATAGGTACCTCACAAGGATTATGGGTGAATTTTTAACTAATTTGTAAATGGTATAATCTACAAAAAAAAAACTATTAATAAAACTTTTTAGTATGAAATTCTTAAATTTATACCAGTAAGGCTTCGCGCTTACACTTTTAATGCTTAATTGAAAGGTTACCAATATTTTTCCATTAAAAAATTTTAACAAAAGAAAATTTAATAATTTAAGAAGTCCTCATAAAACAACATCACAACCCTCCTCAAAAAGCTCAAATTACTCGTACTTTCCAAAAGGGGACACAAATCTCATCCTAATTGATGCGACTTTTCTATATCTCTCTATATTACATCATCATATGCCATTTTGGTAAAATCACTTCAATTTCAAATCTACATACCAAACAAGATATAGAAAAAAAAGGACATACAGAGTCCTTTTTTAGAGGGTATATTGAGAATGAGAGAGGATGAAAAGTCATTATGAATGCATTTCATCAATACCTTTCGCATCAGCAGAATAAGATCAAACGAAAAATAGGTTATCCCAGATCATCATCATCTGCTCATCATCAATCCACCATAATAATATCTATGTGTGTTTTTTTCCATATTATTACTCTTTCTCTCTCAAAATGCATTACTACCAACTACTAACTTCTTTGATTCGCACCCCATCGAGCAAAAATTTCCAATAAATGCTCTTTGCTCATCCTCATCCTAATGCTTTAGCTCGGTGTAACTCATCTCATCATCAATCGTCCTCATCTAAACGGTGCAGTAACACAGAAACACATTTTACAAAGAAAAATATTTTTCGCGACCCTATGTTGCAAATATAGAAAACAGCAGCATCATTCAGGAGCTGCTATAGAAATAGCGGAGGCACTATAGCAGCCAGCAGCGTGACATTTCCCATCGTGCTGTCTGGTCTCATCCTTCAATTTAACACGCCGAATTGAATCCCTCACGGAATCGGCGTTGTCGTTGTCGTCATTCGTTCATCAGGATTCAGTAAAAAAAATTAAAAAAAAAAAAACACCCACACTCTCACTTCAATAGACCGATGGGAATAAATCGAAAAACCGTATTCAACTTGCGAGAGCGAGTTGAGGTTCGTATATTCATCATAGGGTGCATATGGATGCATCCCTTCTCCCCATTCTCTCATACAAACTTTTCTAACTGCATCAGAGAGAAGGGCACACACACGAGAAAATGAAAACAAATTTTTGATGAAAATTGAAAAAGGAAATGAAGTATTGACTGTTTGAGACTTGAGAGCGCCGAAAGAGATTTGAAGGCGAATGGCGAGTATTTTTTTTTTAATATTTTTTTGAAGAGGATGTTGCTAAAAAAATATGTGAAGAAGGAGGAAAAAAAACTAAAGATTTAGCCTTCGAGAGAGGCTAAAAATTGAATTTCCAATCGCTCCTTCACATTTGGAAACTGACATAAATCTCTGGCGTCATCGGATAGGTTTAGGAATTTTTACTGCATGTTTCTTTACAGAGAAATGGGATTGGCAGTTTAACACAACTACACTGTAAAACTTGAAATGAAGAATTTTTGAGGAAATTGAAGGCGAAAAAAAAATCAGTCGTTAACTAGTAAAACTCTTTAAAATGCCTATTCGAATTGAATTCAAAGAGAGAAAAAAAAAATAATACGTATACGCCACAGTGAACATAATTGTATTTGTATATATTAACTGTTATTGGACAGTGAGTTAAAATTTAACATCAAAATAATCACAGAATCAATCATGGCTTATTTGTAATTACTTTGATTTTTGCACACTACGTGGAAAAGTGACTTATTAAAAATATATATATTATTTTTTGGAAAAATCCTTTAGAATAAGGTTTCAAGAATAATTTTAACATTTTTTGTAGAAATAAAAAATTACTCTCAATTGAAAAGAATATAGGTATAATAAAAATATTTTCAAACGATTTAGCTAGAACTGGGCATTAATATATCATTTTTAATTCGAATATAGTCAGTTTTGTAGAAATTTTAAAATAATTTGAAGAAAAAATCGCTATTTTAAAATCATCTTTACTTACATTATGCATATGCATACTTTGTTATCAAGGAGAATTCTCAGGAAATTAAATTATTTCACTTCTTTTCTTAGAAAAGTGTTTCGACTAAAAAAGTCGTTTATGCTTGCCAACAAACAGGTTGAATATATTCCTTTTCTCCAGAATAGCTTGGTTTATAATAAAACATTTTAAATGATTAATAAAAAATGTTAATTTTTTTAAGGGTAAAATTTCTACATCTTTTTTTTAATAATCATCGTAATGGTGAAAGTTATTTTGTAAGAATTGTAAAAACAATAAAAAATACATTTTGACTATCTGTAAGTTGTAAAATTAAAATTTACAATAAATACCTAAAAATTTTTAAAATTTCTTTTATTTTTAATTAGGTATTTATTTATTTATATTTAAAAAAAAATAAAGTGTTTTTTATTCAATTTTTATTGGCCAAAAAAATTCAAAAATTTAGGAATTTTTCTTAATGACTCCAAATAATAAATTGTCCACTGCATCAATATGACATTTTTCTTTAGAGTATTATCATAAGAAGTGGTAACAAAAAATAAAATTTGTTTTTTTTTTTAATTAATTAAATACAATTTAAAATGATTTTGACCACAATTGTATTTCATATATGAATAGTAAATTTTCAAAAAAAAAGTCGTTAGAACATTTTTTGAAAAAAAAAAAAAAAATATTTTTTATGTAAAAAAGTTTGTATGCCAATTTTGGGTGAAAACGGAGTTATAATAAGAATTCATTAAATTGTTTTCAAAATTGATTTTTCAAAAAAAACTGAATAGTTTTAAAACGTGTTTTTCAAAAATGCTTCTCATTTTCTAATTAACCGTTACTTAAATTCTATTGTATCAATATTTTCGTTTAAATCGACCTAATTTGCCACATTACATACAACTAATTTAATCAAAATCATTAGGGTCAATGTGGGTAAATGTAAACAATTTCATGTCTTTTTTTTTCTTTTGACTTTAGATTTTAATATGTTTTTACATAACAACTTGACAGGTATATTTAAGTGCAAATATGAAATAATGGCAATTCTTTTTGTTCCACATAAAATTTACATCAAAATTCAAAACTATATAAGGTATTTGCAAATTATGCTTACTTAATTTAATTTGCAAAAATATTTAAATTTTCTGAAAGACTAACGACTTGTTTGGCACTTTTAAAAATTATCTTTCACGGAAAATACGCTCATCGAATGAATTCTCTCTTCACAGCAATGAGTTTAACGTATAAGTTAAAAGATACATGTGCCGCAATTTGTACTTATTTAGGTATGCATCAAAGAGATTTAACTGAAGCTTGTTATGAGCCATGTTTTCATTTACCCCTGTTAACATTTACCCACATTGACCCTACAAATGTTTTTTAAGTCGGTTTATTTTTTTTATTTTGATTAGGTATATGGAAACTACTTTTACTTTTGCTCCTAAAATTTAAATTCCAGTATTTACAAAATCTCATATCACTCATAACTCCCAAGTTTGACGAAAATCGGTTCAGAAATTTATATCCCTGCAGTTTATGATAGATACAGACTGACAGACAGACAGAATTGTGCTTGAGTTTGATATTTTTTCGAATCCTTAACCTGCCATAAAGTACATATATCGAAAGTTTAATGGGTTCAAATAAAATTTTAAATTTCAAGCAAAAAAGTTATAATACAAAATAAAGCTATTAATTTTTCTAGAAATGGTGTTTTTATATTTTATTTATAAAATCTTATAAAATTTTAAGCATGCATTTCAAGAGAAATTTCATCGAGCTTATCATGGACTTACTCCCACATGTAGTTTGACTTATTTTAATGGGAATAAGCCGGGATATAAGATTACACAGGTTGACAAATATAAAAATATTTTTTGTGCTTGGGTTCAATTTGCACTTTTTGGGTTCATGGTAAACCAAAACAATAGATAATCACCCTTTCCCCTCCCTAGATTTGCTTTTGTAGTGTTGGGAGAAAAAACACAATTTTTTTACCCTGTCAGCCTAACTCGAGTCTTATGAGCTATAGTGCAAGAACCGTGCATTGTAAAAAAAAAACTGTTGAGGTATAAAATATAGATATTTTAAAGTTCTACATTTTTGCCAAAGCTCTTAATTCGACTTAAATTATAAGAGAAAAGTTATGATGAATACAAGTATTTTTTGCTCCGAAAAACCCTGTTTTGTTGAGTTCAAACTGTAATATTATTTTATCTAACTTCAACTTTGGAAACTTTTATACTTTTTTGATAACTGCAATACCGGACACAATACAAATTTTTTTGGTCTTGTTGCTCTGAAATAAAAGTAAGAAATCGAATTTTTATGAAACTAGGAACTCTTGGTTAATTTGCAAAATATTTTATTAGTTAACTGTTTCTTATTGTTAGACAATGTTTTAGTGAAAGAATTGTAAAAAACAAAAATTAATTATGGGCAGAGGAAGCAAAATACTGTTGCAAAGTAGGGATTTCGAAATTTCACAAGAAGTGTAAGTATTTGGGATGAACAAGTTACCAAATTCTAAGAGATCTTAAGTTAGCCTATCAGCCCATTTCGTTTAATCCATTACTTTTTAGACACCCTGTATATGAAACAAAATAATAAAAAAAAACTATGCAAAAAAATTAATTTAACTTTTCAATAAATAAAGAATTTCAATATGAACTAGTTTGGCTACAGTTTGGATACAGTTATTTGTGTAAGCAGTTATTTTTTGTATAATAAAAATACCATCAGAGTGAATTACTTTTACCATAAATATTGAAAATAGAAGGTATCAAATAATGCCTCCCATTTGACAAAAATTCGAAAAAAAAACGAAAATTTCGATTTAATTTTTCTTTTTTCTTCTTAAATTTCCTTTTTTTTTATTTTTCTGAATATGAATATGAAAAAAGCATTAAAATGACGGAAACAAAACGGGTAAAACGTCCACGAGTTTTTGCCAAAATTACACGCGACAATTTTTGTAAAAGACAGATTTACTTGAAAACTGGAAATTGCTCTGCTGACCTCAAAAGCAAATTAAGAAAAAAAAAAAACTATTTTCAGATGAGTATCAATATATCTATCATAATTTCATAGTCACAACCCAAGCACAACCTGTGTTATTTGTATGAAAGTTCATACATTCTCTAGTGGACAAAACCATTTTACTGTTTAGGTACTATCCAATTCCAATGTGTGTATTTTCCAATTCGACTGGAATAATTATATTTTTCTATATAAAATTGTTTGAGAAGGCTTAAAATAAAATAAAAACATCATTCTTTCTTTTCACTCAAAGTATCAAAATACTGAAGTTCTTTGTGAAATAAATATGAAATGTTAAAATATAAAAAGTTAAGTAAAGTTAAGTTTCACTCACTCTCAATATAAAATTGACCTTTTTAATCAAGGACAACTTTCAATCCACCTTACATAAATATTAAAAACCAGGTGAGCAAACTAGCTTGTTGACAGAATTACTTAATCTTGGGACGTTTTATACATTTTACTTTTTTCGAATGAATAATTCTTATCATTTTTTGTCATTGGTTTACTCTCTCTGTGTTTTTTCGTCCTTAACCTGTTAAAAAGGAAAATCCTTTCTCTTCAATATTCAAAATCACGACCTAAACTCATGCAACCATAAAAACATATGAGTGTTTGGCAAAAGACAACAAAATACAAAAAAAAAAAAAAGATGCCAACACAACCATTTGAAATTACTTAAATCCCTCGAAACTATTTAATATTCTTAAAAGGGTCATCTTCAGTTATAGAGAACCCTCTTCTCTCTCTTACATACAATCATGTATCCTCTGTTGCACACTATCTACCATTTATATAAACTTGTATACAACTACACTCTATACACCTTTTGCTTTTACCCGTTTGTTGATTGCGAAAACCTTTTTGCACGTTTTACCTTTTTTTTGAATTTTTATTTTAAGTTTTCAACCCCAAACGTCTGCTTAAGTTTTACTTTATACCTGATAGTTAAGTTGCTACATATCGTCCTTTGGTCCTTTCCCCCGCAAATATAACAGAACAAAAAAATAAAATAAAATAAAATCACATCTAAAATAGAAACGACCAACTTGATAGAGCTAGGAGAGAGCGGTATCTAATAAAGGTGAGAGTGTCCTTTTAGCTAGCTAGGAACACACAGCAACAGCATAGAACAATAACAAAAAAAAAAAAATGTATGTTCTTAATCCAATCAAAAGCTTTTTCTCCTTCTATATCCTAGCAGTATATCCTTTTATTGCGATTATCTTGATCAAATATTTATTGAAGAGAGCCGCTCAAGGATAAAGCAAAGTATGTATAGTTTTTATTTTGTTCTAGTGTTTCCAGAGTATAAAAGGTATAAAAAGGTAAAATAACCCTTTTTTTTGCCCAAGATGGCCAACTCAATTGTTATATCCTTTTTTCGAACATGATAATAACATCAAAATGACTATAACTGGTGCTGCGGCGCTTTGGATGTTCTAACTCGGAAAGTGCTTAAAATCAATAACATTGATGTTTTTCTACTGTTTTATGGGCAAAACATATCCCGAAAGGATTTCAACCATCATGAAAGGATATGAAGATATGAAGAAGAACACTTCTGTTTCTAGGCAAAATGGTTATAGTGTTCGATATATGCTGTTGCAACAGTGCAATATAAGATCGACACACACACACATAGAGGGAAATAAATTGAAATTGTGCTGCAGAGCAGCGTTTAATGAATTGATCCTTTTGGACTGGCAGACATGTCACTCATGACTCACAGAGAGAGATAGAGGACCCCCTGCTGTGATGTGCTGATGCATCACACAGAACCATCGTCATCAGCCCCTTAGAAATGTCCTTTGTGTGTGAAATGTCAACGCGCGTGGTAAGTCGCGTGAATCTTGTGATTTATGCCATTGACAGCATGTAGACCTACATTTCACAAAAATGGCAACACAAGTGGTGAACAGTAGAATGCCAACCCGCACGAAACTGCATGTCTTTATGTCATTTAAACAAAGAATACACTTTAAGGAAATTTTAAATCAATTTAAACACCAAAAATGTGGTTATCTTAAAACAAACTTTATAAAAAAAAATATATTTTTGAAAATTTATTCATTCATTGACCGGTGCCAATACGGTTTTCATAGGGCAAAAGTTGAAAAAAATTATTAGTGGGATAAGGGTGGCCCTAAAATTTAAGATAGGTAAAAGGTATATGAAAGATGAATAATATATTGCCCAAGAAAAACATTGGGAGAAATAGGGTTGGTGTCAAAAATCTTGTTTTTTTTTAACAATTTCTTTAAAAAGTAGAACCTCCTGTCAAAAAAATTTGTAGATAGTAAAAAGATCTACAACTTCTACTCTAATCATTATATTATACTCCAAAAATAGTGAGAAAAATGCAGAAATACGTTTTTCATTTAAATTTAAAAAAAATTATAGAATTTTAACAAAACTTGGATATACAAAATTTTTACCAAGAGTTTTTTTTTTAAATAAAAGTGTAATTTTTCTACATAGTCTTAAATAAAAGGTTTAGGAAAATCTTAAACACTTTTCAAAAATCAAACATTTTTTTCAGTAACTTTTTTAACTAAAAAAAAGAATACTTTTTCAAATTAAACTCGTAAAATATACCCAAAAGCAAATATTTAAAAGAAAAGAGGTAGTCTGTAAAGCCGGTTTACGGACGATGATCTTACGTGATAACGTCGTCAGAAAACAGGTTGTGTGCTTTTGTTTAAAATTAGTCAATTGAAGCGTTTACTTATTTCAAACAATCATACCTAATTTAGGTACAAGAAAAAGCTAAAAAAAATACCATTTTTTATTTTCTCATTATATTAATTTTTTTATTTTAAAAGCTTACAAAAAAATTTATGCAATTTAAAAGCCAAGTATTTCTTCTTAAGAATAAAACCATTTATAAAAATAATTTATTGAAAACAATCATTTTCATCAAAAAAAAAGCAGAAAACATGAATTTTTATCTTCTCACGTCATTAATTCCATTTTTTTTCCTAGCAACCTATAAAAATGTTTATACCATCTGAAAGCTTATTGTCTTAGCTCAAAATATATATATCGATCAGGTCTATGAGACATCTATAAAAAGACCTAGAATTTTTTGAACTCGATCAAATTTCATTAAAAAAAGCAACAAAAAAAACATTTATTTTTATGTTCTCAGGCTATGGAATCAATTTTTTTGTTTGAAAACTTATACAAGTTTTTATACAATGTGAAAGCTTATTATTTCACCTTTCATATGACGTATCAATCTCATTTCAAATATGCTTACAAGAGAAGTTAGAATTTTTTAAAGTCAACCATGTCGAATTTCCAGAATGAGATTACGGTACTTCCCACACTGGTGGCTGTTCGGAGGGCAACAGATCTCCACTGGTATTTTGAGGTTTTTCGCAAGTTTCTTTTTATGTGATAACGTCGTCAGAAAACAGTTTCTGTGCTTTTGTTTAAAATGAGTCAATTGAAGCGTTTACTTATTTCAAACAATCATAATTTACAAGAAAAAGCTAAAAAAATACCTTTTTTTATTTTCTCATTATATTAATTTTTTTATTTTAAAAGCTTACAAAAAAATTATGCAATTTAAAAGCCAAGTATTTCTTCTTAAGAATAAAACCATTTTTAAATTTTTATGCTTAAAAAGTATAAAAATAATTTATTGAAAACAATCATTTTCATCAAAAAAAGCAAAAAACATGAATTTTTAACTTCTCACGTCATTAATTCCATTAATTTCCCTAACAAAAAATTAATACCATCTGAAAACTTATTGTCTTAGCTCAAAATATATATATCGATCAGGTCTATGAGACATCTACAAAAAGAGCTAGAATATTTTTAACTCGAACAAATTTCATTAAAAAAGCAAAAAAAAAAAACATTTACTTTTTATGTTCTCACGCTATATAATCAATTTTTTTGTTTGACAACCTATAAAAAATGTTATACCATGAGAAAGCTTATTATTTCACCTTTCATATGACGAATCAATTTAATTTCAAAGACGCGTACAAGAGAAGTTAGAATTTTTTAAAGTCAACCATGTCGAATTTCCAAACTGAGATTACGGTACTTCCCACACTGGTGTCTGCTCGGGGGGCAACAGATCTCCACTGGTGTTTTGAGGTTTTTCGCAAGTTTCTTGATTTAACATTGTGTAGCTTGTAGTTAGTCTACCGTAATGAGTGATATACCAAATGAAAGGTAATTGTATCAGGATGCTCATAAATTTCTATCTGCTAAGTTATAACCTGTTGAATTCTAAAATTTTATTTTACCGTTATCTTAAAATTGTGTTTACGAAAATGATTGAAACTTCGCACACATTTAGTCTTGGTCATGGTCATTATTCACTATACTTTATTCCTGTATCTATTAAAAAAAAAAAAGATAAAAATAAAAAACGATGAAAATCAGTAAAAAACGGTCAAAAAACGTGTTTTTCCGTTATTCAGTCAAAATTCACTAAACGATATGAATGTTTTGCACATGTATGCATAAGGCCAAAACCTACATTTCCTATAAGTTTGAGATTTTTTGAACGCTCCCAAAAAAAAACTACCCAAAAATACCACTAAGAAACAAATTGTTTTTCAAAAATTCATATTTCGAAACGCAGAGTGTTGAAAAAAATCCGTATTAGAACCCCATTATTTTTTCCCTCATCTGGCTCCTTTAGTATTGTCAAAAAAAATTTTCCCTACCCAAAATCATCATTTTGTAATAGCCCCAAAACGTGTACAACGTTCAAACAAAACGTTATAGCTTAGTTTCAAAATTTTTTAGAATTTTTTCTTAGACACAGTTATTCTTAAATTAGTCTCATCTATCTATAGCAAAAAAAAATCAACTCTCTACAACTTTGTGTTTAGATTTTAGCCCAAATTTCATATTTCCGTTTTACCCCTGTTTACCCTATTAAATGACGGAATTTTTAAAAATCCTTCATTTGGATTTAGCTTTAGGTTATTATCTTTCAAATAAGCTATAGAAGATTTTTGTATCTCTAATAGTTTATTTTTAATTTTGAATTGAAATTTTTGCCGCGAGAGTGTAACGTTAGAAAATGGCGTCCCTTTTTTTGTGGTGGCTGCCATGGTTCATCGATTTATAAGACGTTATCACGTCAAAAAAAAAAAGACAAAAACAAAAAAAAAGTAAGTTTTTCCCAAGTTTTGTTTGAATCCAACAATTTTTAAATGAATTACTGTATATTTTTATTATTGCATTCACATTTACTATATTTACTAGAAATGTTTTATTAAAAAAGCTTTTTTTTTGTTAACTTTAATTAAGTTGTATATAATTTTAATTATTTAAACAATATGGAGCGAAAAAAGAAGACAAAGTGTTTTGAATTTCCCCAGAAGCAGTAGAATTAATTAAATTTTCATTTCAATAAAATTGTGACATTATACAAAAAAAAAGTTTTATTCACCATAAAAATGACTTTCAAATCTATTTTATGAAGCCAAACCTACGCTTCGTTTTTTTCACAGTTCTGAGTAATCTTCTTTTAATAGTTTTTATTTTTATTTTTTTTTTATTTTAATATAAAAGAAAAAAAAATCATTAAAAACTACATTTAAAAGAAAAATTCACTTGGAAAGAAAATCAATTTCCTTAATAAATCACCTACATACATAATAAACAAAATCTGGATTGAAAAATATCTGAACCTGATAGAAAGCAAAAAAATATGCGTATTTTTTTTTTTTTTTTTGTTGTTGTTGATTTTTGAAAATCAAAAAGGAACTGCATCCTCAATCAATCATTTTCATGTCAAATATTTGTATACGACAATGGCAACACTTTTTTTTTAAGATGCATCTACCCTATCCAACACAAAATACTCATTTCTGCACTTGAAAGAGCGGAAATTCACAATATTTTCCATATAAAACTATATTACGTACCTGTTTGCATAACCAAAGGAGTTGTAGTTGCATATTATAAGGAGGAGACAGTTGTTTGGTTGCCTAGAAATATGCAACAAAAAGTTGATTTTCAATAAAACGCACCTCAGGATCTGATATTTCTGAGATTGTGTATACTCTGTGTGTGTTTTTTGTGTATGGGACATTGATCGAAGGCTGGTAATGACAAAAACTTTTCAGCAAACGTTCCCTAGTTCGAGGTACCTTGAATATGTTTGTGTTTAAATCAAAGTTTTATTGCACTTTATTCCTAAAAAGTTGATTGGACAAAATATTTGATATATTGCATTTCTTTGGCATATTTCCTCCCTTTTCAAATGAATTTTGATTCCAATGAAATATGAAACTCAAAGAGCAAAGCAGGCATGTATACACGATTCGAGTATGTGTCAGTTATTGAAGGTACCAGGCAGAGTTTGTATATTGAAACGAAAAAGGTAATAACATGCCAAATTTGAATTTGAATTTTGTAAGAAACATAACCTATGTCAATGTAGTATGTGCCCATGACGACGAACGTGTAATTGAGTTCGTCCTTTTGACACAAATATTAATATACGAAACAAGACTAATAATAATAAACTTGGTATTCGAATGAAATCAAATATTTGAATTACCTACATATATTTGGAGCTTTGGAAATGACATATTTCTTTGAGTTTTGAAATTTTGTTCTTCTCACTTCGAACATAATAAAAAGGTCGTAAGATAATTTACCAATAATTTCTAATAAAGTTTGAAAACATAAATATTTGATTGAATTTTTGGTTCCAAAACTTAGGGAAATACCACTGTTTTAAAAATAGAGCAGCAAATAAACTTTAGCTGAGTTTATACAAGGTTGATCAATACGTTCCAATTACGTTCCAAATCGACATACTGAACATTTAAACATTTTCACATTATTCTAACTGATGTATATAGGACATATCTGTGCCAACTAGAGCCTACTATTGCACGTGTATTAAGGTACACGTGCTACACGTGTATTTAAATAATTCGTGCCGAAGCACGTGTATTTGTAAATACACGTGTATTTATATTTACACGTGTATTTATATTTACACGTGTAAATAGCGTTCGAACAGGTAGATTTGGTGGCGATTTCCTAAAATATGTATTATATTGAATGAAAAGGATATTGTTCAGGTTTTTGCGGTTATTGGCTAGATTTACACATTGAAATTACACGGAAAATTTAATTGGAAATTCTTATTCAACCCTAGCCATATAAATCTTGGAAAAAAATTTTGACCCGATTCCCATTATCGTATCGAACTGAACTTTGTACACATATGAAGTTTGGATTGCAACGCAATATTTTGGGGTCCGAACTCAGGGGAGGGGCATTGCGGGGTTGAAACACCCCAAATCTATTTTATCCCATTCTAAATATCGCAAAAGCTTTTGTAGGTAAATTGCAAGAGAGGGGCTTTGGGAGCTCATACCACCCAAGCAAATTATCATCTTCTTTCAAATATTATACGACTAAAAAGTAAAAAAATAAAGCAGATTAGATTAGATTACCAAGCAACAAAACATATAAAATAATTAAATTGACTCCATGGAGTCCCTTTAAATGCCGTCCAAGGGCTCCGGTTGTTCCACCGGGACAAGAAAAACGGTTGTTTTGTTGTGAACTACATAAGTCACAGTAGGCATTTGTCCCTTCTCGGTGGGCATATTGCCATACCCAACTTCTTGGCTTCATATTTTAGTTTTATTTTAAAATTTATTTTGATTGAATTTGTCGCTTTATTTATAAAACACCTTTTACACTTTCACTATGAACTTAGTAAACCATATGATCTTCAAATAAACGGTGATTAACAAAAAAAAAAAAAAAACATGTAACAGTTGGTACACTTTCTTCTGAGAAAGACACAGTAGGCAATATGCAAATATATCTTGGAAAAATTTATTAGCTTTTTTTTAATGAAAAGGCACATCATTATTTTTAATTTTTGAATAAATTATTTATAAGGTCTTCAAAAAGTTCAAATACTATTTTTCCAATTCGAACTATTTATTTGCACAATAATCTTCAGTTGTTTAGTTTTAAAAACTTTTATTTTACCCCCAAAAAGCAAAAAAATCATTTTGTTTCGTATTTACACGTGTAAATATAAATACACGTGTATTTAATAAATACACGTGTAAATATAAATACACGTGTATTTAATAAATACACGTGTAAATAAGATACACGTGTAAAAGTTTTTTAGATACACGTGTACACGTGTATCGGGTACACGTGTAATTAAATACACGAACAAAATCGTAGGCTATAGTGCCAACACATCAATTAATTCTGTTTGTAAAGTTTTCAATGTTCATTATGTCGATTTGGAACGTATGTGGAACGTGTTGATAAACCTAAATTTTTAAACTTCTTAATAAGTGAAGTCTGCTTCATCATAATGTCAATTTGTGACAGCTTTTCAAAATGAAAATTTTGCTTCTTTAAAGCCTTATAGGAGTTGCAAAATCATTGTAAGTCAACGTCGAGTACATTGAGGCTTCTTAAAGAAAAACCTTAAGACTCATGGGAGTTAATTTACTTGAACTTTAATTCATAAGGAACTTTAAGCTTTAAATAACTTTTTAACTTCGAACAAATTTTCTACGTATACTATCTTGATAACATTCCTTGAAAGCATTTTAACAATAATTTTCTCAAAAATTTATGTTCAAAAATAGGGTGGTAGGGGGATAGGTGGAACAATAATAAAAAAAAATAGAAAAGAATTTTAAATATTAGAAACAGAATAAACATCGCATTCGCTTTGATATTAATCAAATATTTAAAGATTGAAAGCAAATGGATATCGGATGAAGAGAATAATCGTGTCCTTTTTTTACGAGAGGACCTTGTGTATATTTATATTGTGTATAACTTGATACCCAAAAGAACTTCCATCATTTTTTCATCCAAATATTTATTTATTTATTTTTATTTTCTTTGTTGATGTCCTTTATCTTTATTATTATTATTTTTTTTTTTTTTCTAAATCTCCTCTTTAAACTGTGATTGAAAAATCATATCCCTCCAATCGGTTTTTTTTTTTTGTTGGTCTTTATTATATTTTTCGTCCTCTTGGTCAAATACAATGATGGATTTCCTTTCGAAGGAAAAATCAATTTGTGCGTGTCCTTTCTCACTCTCCTTCCAAGTTCAAAGTTTGTATATTCCTCCATCATATACATGTGTAAAATTTGTTATTGATAAATCTTTTGAATACCTTCTCTAGACAGGACATTTTTTTTTTTCATAAATTCTTAGAAGTCGAAAACAAAAAAATTACATAAATTTGTTTTCTAGGCCATGTCTAGGGTAACTTCGGGCATTATGGCGCACCGGGCATTATGGCGCACCTCTCAACTACCATACTTCCAATACTCGCATTTAAATAAAACCAATGCAGAAACTTTGGCCTTCGTCGAACACTAGCCTTGTGACGATCGCAGGTCAGTGCTATTATTTTTGTGCCAAACAAAAAAGAAAACAAAAAAAATATACCGGTTCTGGGTTCAAATATAATATCGCTTTGTTTTTGTTTGTGTGTATCTCGGAAAGTATACAGTGCACGTGTTTATTGTAAAGAGTGAAACGCAGAGTACAGTTTTGGTTTGGTTATATCACTTCTTATATTTTAACTGAAGTAAGAATTGTGTTTAGTTTTTGGAGTTTTGTGAATATGTGTATATTTTGCAATATGGCGCAGATGTAATAAGGGCATTATGGCGCTATATTATACCCGACTGCGCCATAATGCCCTTATGTAAAACTAATTTCAAAAGTAATTCTGCATTTTTTTAAATTTGAAAATAACCTCAATTTAACGTTAATTTTATGAAACTTATTTACAATTATATTTCAGAAATGCTGAATATACGTAAAAAAAGTAAAGGGTTCCGAAGTAAATGGGGTTCGCCATATTGCCCGTACATAGGGCAATATGGTTTTTTTTGGACTATTTTTAATTTAATTTATTTTTTGTTAAAAAGCTTGAATTTTTATTCTTAAATAATTTATTTATGTTACGTTTTTATGAAATTTAATTAAAAAAAATGATTGAAGTAAAAATTGTAGTCCGTAGTAAAGTTATTTGAGTTTGTGCTTAGGTATGCCATAATGCCCTAATTTACCCTATAAGGATTCTATTGAGTTATGTATTTATATTGTCAGTAACTCATACACCTAAGCCATAATGACAAATAGCTATATATTTCGACTAAAACTTTAAACCAAAACCTACACACATTTCATCGGGTCTAGTCTACTGGATTGGTATAAATTAACTTTTGGGTTCATTTAAAGCGTAACAAAAAAAAAAAATGTTTCCCTATTTCGAAGGATATTTTTCAATTCAAAATGAAATTATATATTATTTTCCAGATTGAAAATATGATTTATATTTTGGGACACGTTTTTCAACTCATACTCGCATTCAAAAGCAGAAAGTCAGACTAAGAAGAAGTTCTTTAAGGACTCGCTATGTATAATACATGGACCTTTAAAAAAAAGGACATTTTGTCCAAATATTAAGTTCGTTTTCATGTAAGACGATGCGGTAGGTATATCTACACACATGTTGCCTGAAATAAAATATTCCATCAAGTTAAAAGAGAGAGATGAAAATAATAACAATAACCTTACCCATCATAGGTGGCTCTGATATGGCTACCCATAAGAAATATCCTAGCAATATAAAGTAGTTGTATAGTCCTTTTTTTTATTTTTCTTTAGCTCCACACATCAGACTTTTGGAGAGTGATGAATGTAAAAAAAGGACATCGCATTCGTTTCAAAATAATGTATCACAATCTTGCCCCCAGGAAAGGTTATCCTTTACACCGATATACAAAGATATGACGATATATGGGTATAGACAACATGCAAAGGAGATAGCTATCTGCAATCTAAAGAAGATGATAATAATACTTCCACTTGCAATCGAGATCATGATGATGATACAGAGTTGGATGTTGTAGTTTGAGGCGATATAGATGGTTAGATAGGTCTAAAAGACGATGATGATGACGACCGACGACGAGACGAACTATTCCTGGCTGTTGTTGATGGTTACATTTATATTTGCAATTGCACATCCTTACAAATGATGGTGTGCAGAGTTTATTCATAATCCTTTTCAACACAATATGAGTTCTACTTCACAAGAGTCCGAAATATTTATCTATTGAAGGATTATTGCATATACACAGACTAGATGGTTATGGTAATAAAAAAAAAAATATGACAACAATATGATGTATGGCGTATAGCCTCGTACAAATGTCCTGCGGTATGTTAGAAGTTTTTTTTTTGTCTATCGAGGATATTGTGGACCTTTTCATTGAAAAATAGTGAAAAGTTCAAAAAATAGATGACATATGTATTCCTCAAGGTTTAAAGTTTAAATGAATTTTTTAAATTTGTATTAAATATTTCTCCGTAAGTACAATATAAAATTACTTAAATGCTCCTTTTGATAAAAATTCGATTCGATAGAAAAATTAAATGTTGCGAGAGTTGCATTCTTTAAAGACATGATTTTTTAGTTAAACAAAAATAATAAAATCGCTAATTTAAAGAAGCCTCACTCAAAAGTGCTGCTTAATAGACCAGTGCCGAAGCCTTCAAAAACATTAAAAAGTAAGAAAAAATCATAGTAGGATGAAACCCATTGGAAAAGGAGTTGAATGTGATAAAAATTAAAGGAAAGGAAAAATAAATTACGGATGAGCCGAGTTCGGGAAGTGGGTGGGTTGCGTTTTTAATGGTACAAAATGGTAGATCTCGATTTCCGACAAAACTGCAAGTCCTATGGAAAAAAGTTGTATGGCAAAGTTGTAGGTAATAAAAAGATCTAAAACTTATGTACCAACAATTTTTTTCACAAAACCTCAACTGAGTTCTCGGTTTTTTATTTTTATCTTTTTCAGAAAAAGGTTTTTTTCTAAGAAATTTAATGAAAACCTACGTTATTATGTCCCAAATACACAGTAATTTATTTGATTTAAAATATTTATTTTTACTTGCTCTATAGGGCAAGTATTGGTTTCGTGTCGAAAAAAAAATTTGAGGTTTTAATCAAAACCAACATTAGGCTAGGCGAACACATGCGATTTTAGTCGCACGATTATTCAGTCGCAAAAATTGATCACATGCATTTCAATGCCGATAAACACACATGCTTCTAAAAAATAGCCGCGATTAAAAAATTGAAAATTGTCCCATTTTTTTGGCGGCGCGATTGTCGCAAATCAAATGAACCAGCATAGTAATGCACACACTTGCGACTAAACCGAAAACGACTAAAAAGTAGCAGTCGCAAAGAGGCCAAATCATGCGCACACATGCGGTTTTCAACCACTCGATTTTTTAAACGCAAGAAATGAAACACATTATTTTAAATGAGAGCGCACAGACTTGCGATTTTCAAATCGCAAAGCTTAAAAAAATGGATCCGGTTCTATTTTCCGCGATTTTTTTTTGCTGCACATAAGGATATATTATACAGAATATAATGCACCTGCCCACACGTGCGACACTTGGAACAATTATTTTAAGTATAATAATGGATATTACTAGAAAGTGTTGTATAGTGGCTCTTTTTTTATAAACGATAGGAAATTTAAAAGGACAATTCCATAAAATTCATAAAAATTTAAGAGAAGACCCTCAGAAATTTACGCAGTACTAAAGAATGAGTATACAATGCTTTGGTGAAATAATGGTACTCGTGGGGCCTAAAATAAGATACAAACATACACATTGCAGAGAATCTATTTCTATTCCTAATCTGGTAAACAAGCTGTCAAACCCTTACCAAATTTTGAGACATTTATCACTTTACCACTTTTACCAGAGCTTACACCGTTTCATGAATTCACCTTATCATAAAATCCGATCGTAGATACCATTTGTATAAAATTTTCCATTACGAACGGATTTCGTGATTGTTTTCTTTGTGGTCATTTGACCATTAGATTTGAACAGTGAGTATCTCCTGGCTCTTTTGATCTTGAGATGATGCATTTTTTTTATCGAAAAACGGTCAACTTTTTTTCGACCAAACATAATGTTTTTTCTTGCAATAAAAAATAGTCGCGCGATTTTTTAGTCGCAAGTGTGTGCACGGTAATTTTATGTTGCGACTGCGATTTTTTAGTAGCAACGACTGAAAATCGCATGTGTGCGCCTAGCCTTACGATGATGGAGAATTCCAAAAAAGTGGGTCTCGCAATTCCGTCCGTGCGTCTGTACGTCTGTGCGTCTGTGCGGTTGTGCGTTTATCTGTACACATTTCCACAGCCTAAACGGGTGGACGGATTTTCTTCAAATTTGGTACAGATGATTTTTATGGAATTTTGAAAGTTGGTTTTTTTTTGTTTTTTTTTTATATCTCGCTTAGAAAGTGTACCTCCCATATAAATTTTTCAATTCAAACCAAATAACTCAAAAACGGCTCTAACGATTTTGATTAAATTTTGCATATTTTGTAATATTCAAAGCGATTGTAACAAAACTGCATTTTTAATTTTTGTCAAAAAAGTCAAAAAAGTGTACCTCCCATACAAATTTTTCAAATTATACCAAATAACTTGAAAATGGCTCTAACGATTTTGATTAAACTTTACAAACGTAATATTCAAAGCAATTGCAATAAAACTACATCTTTATTTTTTTTTTTTTCAAAAAAAGTTTAATAAAAAACCTTTTATTTTTCAAATTTTACCCTAAATGTCGGCTCTTCCCCAACATCAACAAAATTTCTTTACTTTTATATAAAATCTACAAGTAAACTAACATAAAAGTGTTTTAAACTGCAAGAGCAAGTACGTGCGACCCCAGTCGTGCATTTTATTTAACCTTATTTTGACTTAATGTAAAAAAAAAAACACCCTAGTTTTCAATCGAAAATTCACGTGTCAAAATATCAGCTTTTTTCAAGAAATCGGTGGGTATTTTGTTCGTTAAAATCTCTACATTCTGATGGTGTAAACAAACATTTACATTAGTAGGGTAGAAGGGGGAGCATTTGCCAGTGGGGTGCCTTTGCCAGTCCAGGTTTTTTTCCAAACCAACAGAATATTAAATACCGAAAAATCATTTTCTGTTGCACATTTATGATTGAAAACTATCCACAAAGTTTGACAGCTTTTGGCTGGACACGAAATAAATTAGACGCTTGTGTTTTTTTTTTTTAGTTTTTTAATGTTGAAAACCAAAATATGAAGGCACATAATCGTCGTAAATTTTTAATATTTGTCTTGTTAAATTACTTTTTTATACAAATATCTTTTGAAAATTATGTGTTCTATGCTGTGTAGAAGTGATTTTTTTATTGTTTAACTTATAAAAAAGTTATAAGTGAATTTTTGAAAGATTAGCTTGTGGGGTGCATTTGCCATTTTTTTTTTGGGTAGGTTTTGCTCTGGCAAATGTACCCCATGGGGTATATTTGCCAGAAGCAAGCTTCCTCAAAAGGGGATGACAGAATCCTTAAAAATCAATCCCTTCTTCTTACTTTCAGCTAAAAAGAAGTTTTGTTTATGATTATTGGTTTTATTTGTATTAACTTTTATATTTAGGTTACTGTCAATCCCTCCCCACCCCCGTGGCAAAGCCTCCCACCTGGGGAGGCTTTGCCACATCACTTTTCGTTTTTTTGAATAAATTATTAAAAATATAAATAATTAATATATCAAGATGAAAAAAATATTTAAGTGAAGATGATAAAGTCAATAATAATATCAGATATAAAAAAATTAAAAGAAACGTAAAAACTTTGCGTTATATCAATTTTCCTAAATCCTGGCAAATCCTCCCCCTTCTACCCTACCTACATATATAAAAAAATTTTTTTTAAGATTATTTACAATTTTGGCCTCTTTATAAAAACTTACATTAAGATTTTATGTATTTTATGACTTTAGTCGCCGACTTTAGTCTCCGATTTTAGTTGCCGACTTGAGTCGCCGATTTCAGTCGCCGATTTTAGTCGCCGATTTGAGTCGCAGACTTGAGTCGCCAACTTAAGTCGCCAACTTTAGTCGCCGACTTTAGTAGCCAACTTTAGTCGCCGAGTTTTATTCCAAATTTTTTAAATTACCTCTAATATTAAAAATAAAATTACATCCAAATAATTCTCTTATGAATGTTATAAATATTTTCAACATTCATCTAGTCCTCCATTTTTTTTTTTTTTTTCTGATATTGCCTTTCTGTAAAACAATTTTTTCCTTAGAGTAGACCTAATTGCATATCTCACTGAAATATTTTAAAAAATGTCAAAAATAGAATAGGTACAGGTATTCCTTTTGATTTTTTTGTTCAAAATGTTAGTGGGATCAAAATTTCCACTCGCATTTTACTTTTTCGCACTTTATTATTCTTAAGTACCTAATGCTTTGTTGCTAACTATCCAATCTGCAGTGGTTCCAAAATTTAGTTATCAAGTTTCAACAGTAAAATTATTGAAAAGTGTCTATTTTTGGAACTCGTTACTTTTCATGTTTTTTTTATTTTCAATATATTTCAACTTAATTAATGAAATCTGATACCTATAATATTCTCCATTTTAAGCTTAAAACATTTAAGAACATAACAATTTTGAATGTTTTTATGTTCTTTATTCAGCATTATTTCACAGATTTTACTCAAACCAGCCTACCAGCTACTTGAAATGCTAGACATCTGACCTCTTAGGTAGATATATACAAACATAAACAATGACCCAAAGCTCTCTTTCACATAAAAACTTGTAATAAAATACGGACTTTGATATAGAATGGCCCTATATCTGGCTGTCCATAATAACCCTCAGGCCAAATGAATTTGTTTTCTCGCATTCGTCCATTAGCGCGATAGCTTTATTTCATAGATTTTAACCCACCTACCTTAAAAATAATATCCTTTTCACTTCATCACCTTATAACGCCCCCAAACTTCTGCCAGATCCCCATCACACAACTAATATAGTATATAGTGGCTTTTAGATCTTAAAAGATGAGAAAATGTACTTAATTCTATTCTATCTATCTGACCCCTTTGCTGCTGCTCATCATCTCGTATATAAACAAGTCGCATACTATAACAACAAAAAGAAACCTTTAGAACATAGAAATGACAACAAGTAGTCGTCGTTGTAGTCGCCCTCGCTCTTATACTCGCCCACAAAAGAATGGATTCTGTCTACAATATCAAGATATATCGCTCAGTATAATGAAGAAAAACAGCTCAAGTTGTAATAAATTTCATCGAAGGTAATATAGTGCCACAGGATATTGCTTCGACTCCTTTTTCTTCTTCTTTATTTTCGTTTCGTTTCGTTTTTTGCAGATTTTGGGGCCAAACGAATATAAATAAGCGACTTTATCGTTGTCGCTCTCTTTTCTGGCCAACTTTCTTCTCATATATTTTTCGATTTGAAGAAGTCTTATCTTTTTACTGGCTGGAGCCAATAATAAAAATTCAAAAACCCAAGGATAATCTTTTCTCTGGTCAACCACTCAACTCAACTATTATAATATAGCGACTCGCTGTCAGTGGTACCACATATTCGTTTCCAAAAGGAGAGTGAGGATATATAAAATGCAAAATCGTTAGTTCTTATGTCAAACTGTTTGTGTTCTAGAAAACGACAGTATGCTGTCAGCGACCTCTGCATTCCACCATGCATAAATGAGGTTTATCTCTTCTTTTCACAGAGTTCAAATAACACATCCCAGAGAGTATATACTTTGACTACGAGAGTATTATAATATTAAACGGGACGAAAAAAAACTAGGACAATGCTTGTTTTTAAGTACAATCATGTAATATGCAAGATATATTCGTTTTTCTTTTTTTTATCACAGGGTGTAACGATAAAATGGGTTTTATACGTTATTGGATGCTTTCTTTTTAACTTCTTTTTGATCCTTGCATCCTAAAGCAAGTATTTGGTCTTTTGCATCCATATCAATGAATGTAATACGATTTAACTAGGTCAAGCTTTTTGGTCGATTCGGAAAAATGTGATTTCAAAATATATGTCTTCAATGAAAAAGTGGCCAAATGAATTCAAAATTTTTCTCAAAAAGGTACTCAAAAGATGACGAGAAGGAGTTTGGAACCGATGTTTGGGATTGTTAAAAGTTAATGTAACAAAATTTGACACATTTTGATCATAAATTACTTTTTCTTTTTTTTTGACGTGATAACGTCTTATAAATCGATGAACCATGGCAGCCACCATGAAAAAGTGACGCCATTTTCTAACGTTACACTCTCGCACTTTCGCAGTGCGGCAAAAAATTTCAATTCAAAATTAAAAATAAACTATTAGAGATACAAAAATCTTCTATAGCTTATTTGAAAGATAATAACCTAAAGCTTAATTCAAATGAAGGATTTTTAAAAATTCCGTCATTCAATAGGGTAAACAGGGGTAAAACGGAAAGATGAAATTTGGCCTAAAATCTAAACGCGAAGTCGTAGAGAATTGATTGTTGTTGCTATAGATAGATGAGATTAATTTAAGAATAACTGCATTTAAGGAAAAATTCTAAAAAAAAATTGAAACTAAGCTATAACGTTTTGTTTGAACGTTGTGCACGTGTTGGTGCTATGACAAAATGATGATTTTGGGTAAAGGAAATTTTTGTGACAATTCTAAAGATGCCAGGTGAAAGATGAGGAAAACAAAATTAGGCGTCTGATACGGATTTTTTTCCAACACTCTGCGTTTAGAAATATGAATTTTTGAAAAACACTTTGTTTTTTAGGGGTATTGTTGGGTAATTTTTGATTTTAAGCTTTTTTTTGAGCGTTCAAAAAATCTCAAACTTATAGGACACGTAGGTTTTTGCCTTATGCATACATGTGCAAAAAATTGGAATTGTTTATTAAGTTTTGACTGAATAATGGAAGAAACAAGTTTTTAAAAAACACGTTTTTTTGACCGTTTTTAACCGATTTCCATCGTATTTTATTTTTATCTTTTTTTCTTAAATAGATACAGGAATAAAGCATATGGAGTAATGATAAACCATGACTACGACTATATGTGTGCGATGTTTCAATCATTTTCGTAAACACAATTTTAAGATAAAGGTACAATAAAATTTTAGAATTCAACAGGTTATAACTTTTGACCAAGAGCTGATAGAAATTTTATTAAACTTTTATGAGCATCCTGATACAATTACCTTTCATATACAATAAGCTTTTAGATGGTATACAATTTTTTACAAGTTGTTAGGGAAAAAATGGAATTAATGACGTGAGAAGATAAAAATTCATGTTTTCTTTGGTGTTTTTGATTAAAATGATTGTTTTCAATAAATTATTTTTATACTTTTTGCCTATTTTAAAAATTTAAAAATGGTTTTATTCTTAAGAAGAAATACTTATCTTTTAAAATGCATAATTTTTTTTGTAAGCTTAAAAAAAAAATGAATATAATGAGAAAATAAAAAAGGTATTTTTTTTACCTTTTTCTTGTAAATTATGATTGTTTGAAAAAAGTAAACGCTTCAATTGACTCATTTTAAACAAAAGCACACAACCTATTTTCTGACAACGTTATCACGTAAAATCATCGTCCTTTAACCGGCTTTACAGACAACCTCTTTTTGTTAGTTCGTCAGTTAATACAAATATTGAGCCTAAAAACAGACTTTAAGGTAAGACTGTTAAAAGTAATGGTAAACATTGCTTTCAAATGATACAACTCTCATAATTTTTTGCGTTATGATCAATTTAAACAGAATTAAATTAGAACTTAGTACTAACCAACTCATACTTAAAGGTTATGGGTATCCCAACTATAGGTACATTTTTTTCTATTTCATTTTGAAGCAGAATTACATTTTTGATTTAAAACCATTTATTGCTGATACAAAAACCTATTCTATCGTAAGTCACATGAAGATGTTTTTTTTTACTGTCTACTTCTCGCATCGTTGCGCTCATTTGCATGAGACAAACCAATAAGCAATATAAAACCTGTTTGAATGTCAACAAACTTATAGCATGACACAGAAAACACCTTGTCTTTGAATACATATTTATGTTATTTTCACCTTTTTCTTCCAGTCTACAATCAACGTGATGAGTTTGAGTTAGAATACCAACTTTACTTATACGCTGAATGACCGACGATCGATGGTTTGTTTTAATATGCGTATGAGTAAGCAACAAAATACTAAGTCATAGCAAAAATGAACCTGGTTTTATGGTGAATTCACCAGTGGCGTACGTTGAGTCACCGGGGCCCCGGGGCAAGACTAAATTTTGGGGCCCCTTTGATATTTGGGGGCCCCTTAGGTACAAAAAAAAAAAAAACAAATACGTATACGCCATACATTTTTTTTGTTGGCTTATTTATTTTTAGGTTTATTTTAATGTTTTAATAAGTTCGTAATGCACATTGATATACCCACTTACTTAAAATTTCTATCATAAAAGAAGTAAATACTTGTACTAGGGGCAGCCTAAATTAAATATTTAGAGACCCCTAAAATAAATTTTTTTTAGCTTAGAATTGATAGTTCTTGGGGCCTCTGTTCTGAAGTAATACATATGTACACATTTGATTTTCGATCATCAAACATAGTTTATTTCTTTCGGGGCCCCTGAAAAATTATTTTTGGGGCCTCAAAATTAAGTGCCTAGAGGCCCCTAAAATATAATATAATATTTTTGGAGCCAAGAATTAATAGGTATTGGTGCCTCTGTTCTGAAGTAATATTCGGAATGCCACCAATAACGTAATATTTTTATTTTGGGCCCTGATATATTTATGTTGGGGCCCCTGATTGATATTTAATTTTCCATTTGATTGTTTTGAACCACTGAAGTAAAAGCTTTTGAGGATCCTCAAATAATATTTGTCATGTCATCTGAAAATTTGATGAATATTTTTGGGCTCCTTAGTAATAGATTTTGGGGCCCCCAAATTAATATTTGATTGCCTCTAAACTAACGGGGTTCCTGAAAACTTATTTTTTGGAACCCTTCATATAATACTTTTGGAGCCCCGAAGTCATATTTTTTGGGGCTCCTAAGGAAATATTTAGTAATCCATCAACAAATGTAATTTAATTTAAAAAACAATTTTTTTTAATTAAATTTTTTTTGACGCCCTGAAGTAAAGGCTTTTGGGGCCCCTAATGTATTATTTGTGGTTGCAATTATTTTTTAAGTAATATTTTTGGGGGCCCTAAGATAAAATTATAATTTTTCTTTTAAAAAAGCAGTTTATTTTTTTGGTTCCCCTGAGGTAGCCTTTTTATTAAATGAATATATATTGTGTGGCTACCAATGCATTGTACATTACACTGAATGACATAATTTTTTCCCCTTGTATCCGAAGTGATTCAAATACATTTTAATTTATTTCGAAACTCAGTTTATGCTAACAGTTTACTTCTCTGCATTGTCTCCAGTAGGGGCCCTAGGGTCGGTCGGGGGCCCAGGGGCGCCGCCCCGCTTGCCCCAAGGGAGTGTACGCCCCTGGAATTCACACTGAGGTTTATTAAGGGCAGCGTTGCCCTTATAAAAATATAAAATAAAATTCTAAAATACTTTTAACATAGCTTCTCTGTCTTAGAGATTTATTCGCCAACCTATATTTTTAAAAGTTTTTATAAAAAAAAAATAAATCGTTCTCAGAGAAAGAATTAAATAAATCTAAGCTTCAAAAAAGTACTCAATTGGATTCTTCCTATTAGATAACATGCATTTCAAGAAAAAAAAATTAGTACATTAAAAATTCGTTAAAATAAAATAAATATTTTTATTTTTTGCCTACTATTTTTTTTTAAGTCATTTTTTAAAAAACAATTTTTTGACCTGTTTTGGAAAAAAAAAGTTTATCCCAGCATTTCATTTGTCTAGAAAAATTATTAGAATTGAAAAAAAAACATTTTTTTTTAAATGACATAAATGGGAGGTTTCGTTATTTTTATTTTTCATATAAAATTAATTCACAAAAAAGTCCTACAAACCAATAAAAAAATTTCTTTTTAACATTAAAAAAATTAAACATATTTCGCATTTAATTTCTTTAAATTTAATTTGATTTAAATTACAGTTTAAAAGAATTTCGAATAAAACAAACGTGTTTATGTAATAAAGCAAATAATTAAGTCAGACTTTTTAAATAAAAGAAATATTTTTTGTATTGTTTTTAACGGAACTTGCCATAGAACTGTATATTTTATGTCTGACTTTCTCCTGAGCTACACATCGTTTTCAATGAACATTTTTGAACGAAAACTAATTCTAATTTTAAAATATAGAAAATTATTCGAAAAAAAAATATTTTTTAGATTTAAACAAAAAATTAATTTTTTAATCAATTATTTGAAAACGTATTACTGAATTTTATTAGAGCTTTATTTTAAGGTGTCGATTGAAAGGAAATAAATAGCAAATAATTTTTTTTTTTCAAAAATGTTTTAAAAAATATAGCTATTTTGTTTTTTTTTTTAACGGCTCTAAAGATTTTCATGTTTTTTTTTCTGGAAATTCGTTGCTATAAAAGAAACTAAATGAAACATTTTCTTAATTTAATTTCTTTAATTTTTGAAACAACTTTAAGCAAAATTGAATAGGTACCTATTATTTTTAAAGTTTTTTATTTTTTTTAGTGTGTATAATAGGTAATTCCAAGCAACTTTTGACATACATAAAAGCAAGTGCGTGTATGCAAAATACTTCCAGTTTGCTTTGTCATGTTCACTTGATTTTATACGTATTATTTTCTTGTGAAAAAATGTCAACCTTTTAATCAAAACCAACATTGGGTAATGTTTGTAGAAGTCCAAAAAGTGGATTTTTTAATTCTCCGGTTGTCCGTCTGTTCTTCTATCCGTCAGTTCGTCTGTGTGTCCATTGTACATTGAGTCACACAGCCCAAACGAATGGACAGATTTTTTTGAAATTTGGTACAAATAATTTTGTTTTTGCAATTTCAAAAGGCTGTTTTTTTTAAGTCTCGCTTATATCGTGTACCCAAGATACAAAATTTTCTATTTATTGCAATGTTCTCGAAAATGGCTATAACAGTTTTGATGAAATTTGTAGTAGTTAATATTTTCAGTGATGAAGAAAATAAAACTTGAGCACTTTTAGTTATTGCAGCTGATCTTACTAAAATTTTAATTATTGATATTTCTTTATCATCTAAATAAAAAACATTATTTCATCCTCCATAATTAAATATTCAAGTAAATAGAACTTATTTTTCACATGAAAATGGTATTTTTTTGTCTTTAAAGAACAAAATTTTTGTAAGTGTACGAAAATAAGTTTTGAAAAAAACTATATTTTTTTCTAATATACTCTCTGTTTCAAAAGTTTTTGCTTATTCACTTTTTGCTAAAAATATGACTTTAACAAACAAATTTTGCGGGAGGTTTTGAAAAAAAACTATAATTTTTTTATAAATAACTACCTTATAACTTTGTTAATGTTACTCGTGAGTTGTGACGTAATTCGATAAATGCGTTGTGGCTTCATTTAGACTAAATAATGCATATAATTCATTTTTTTAGCACTCGTAGTCATTTTCTATCATCTAAAAGAGCAGAAAAAGATTATGTATGTTCCAATTTTCCGTATTTAAAATTAAATGGTCACTGTGGCGTATGCGTAATGTATTTTTATTTTTAATTTATTAATGGTTTTATTATTACTGTTAACTATACCTCTTATTTAAATTAAAAGTTAATTTAAAGCTGACTAAAAAGGTGAATGTTTTTAGTCTAGTGCATTTATAATTTGACCCAGCAGTTTCTCCCTCCCCCCCACAAATTTTTTTTTTTTTGCTCATTTCAATCATAAACCTGATTTTTCGCACTTTTCAAATTCACTTTTGGCTGCCATCATTCATTCTAGGTAAAAGTGTGTGATACAAAAATGAATTTCGCGTCTTTTATGTAAAGAAAGATTTTGACCTTAAACGGTTTTTTTTCAACAAAATATTCTGAAACACTCTGTAAATTTATTATTGCTTTCCGGTAGAGCGAATGTTATTTTTGAAAAAGTAATATTCGATGGTGAATTAGAGTGTCACATCCATTACCCAGCGGGGGGTTTTATACTTAAAAAACACTATATCCTCCTCATTCCCTCATTCCTTTAGTATAGTTTTTAAACCGTACACAAACATACACATACCAACATTCATGTATAAAGATAGTCCTCCCACACTTATACCCAAAGTCGTCCCTTTTGGCATCGGCATTAACCCGACGATATAATTAAATTTCATGTTGTACAATGCTCCGAGAAAAGTTCATTAAAATTATAATTTCAAACGTTCGGCTTCTGGTGTTACTGCATACACACACACACAAGCCAAACCATAGTTCGTCCTCATACCATCCACCCTATAATCGTTGTATAGCGAGTTCCTATAAAGAACAATGACAACTCTCTCAAAGCCCCCGCAATGGCGCCGTGTATTATAGTTTTTTTTTTTTGTTCTGTTATTTTTTTTTTATTCTCTTGCATTGCAAGTTGAATAGTACACTCGTATAATAGTCGTATAGGTTCTTAAGAGAGTTAGGGCAAGGTGAAAGCAAGCTAGAGCGGGTTAAATAGTGAGAAAGTGAAGCGCTCGAAAATACATTCACTATGCTAAAGGATATGACATTAAAAAGTTTTCCGGTTCGCATGATTTTTTTTTTTGTAATTTTTTATTATGCATTTATTTCATCTCTCACTCTAATGGAGTGAAACGAACATAACATCAGGACGAACAGGATGATGGAAATTAATTTTATTTATTGTAGTTTTACGAAAAGTTGTTCTTTTTTCATTGTTTTATATTTTTTTTTTTTTTTTTTAAAAGAAAAAATAAACTTAGATGAATGATTTACCCCCCGAATAGAAAAGTTAGAAAAGGGAAGGAAGAAAAATCGGAAGGTCTATAATAGGAAAGTTATTCTATGTGGACATAGGAAGTAATTATAAGTGATGAGCTAAAGTATAACATGAAATCTCAGCAGTATATTTGATGTGACAAGGGTTGAGAAATTCCACATAATAAGCACACGGAAGTTTTGTGCGACAACTTTTGCTGTTGGATTGGATAATGGTAAACTTTTGTTTGTTAATAAATTTTTGTGAAATATACATAGATTGGCAGACATTTTTTTGGAAGGATATACCTAATATGAGAGTTGAGTTTTTGTATAGATACATTGGGAATTGTTAATAAATAATAAGGTAATTTTAATGACATCTACCTTGCCTTATATATGTTTTTGCTCTCTCTGAAGACTATATCCAAGTTTTAATAGTGAATATGGTTGTCAAATTTGACCTTTTTTTAAGCACGTTAATTTTTCCTAATTAGTTTATCAACATGCCTGAGATGAAATCATTAAAATTTACAACAAATTTTCTACAGAAAGGTAATACATTTTTGGATTGAATTAATGGATTTGAGAAAAACTATTTGGGGAATTGGTCATGCATATCAAAATAAAAAAATTGTTAGCGTGATGAGTATATATGAGAAAATGTTAAAGTTTAGGCAACTAAATACTTGCGAAAATTAGAAAAAAATTTTAAGAACTCGGTCGAAAATTTGACTTACTAATAAGCTGGGGAAGGAAAAATGAATATTTTTTAATTTGGTTAACACTGGTTTGCAAAATTAATTTTTTATTTATTGCCGAAACAAAAATATACTCTTTCCTTTAGGTTTTCAATGTGCTGACCTCGAATCCAAAAACAGAAAAAGTTGATCTGCTCCCGTTTTTGAAATATACCTACCATTGAAAAATTAAAAAAAAAAAAACGTATTTTTCATTACTTCGGACGTTATTCTTTTATGTAATGAAAATTGTTTTAACATAAATCGTAACGGTTTCTATCGGTTTTCCTTCTATATCTTTCCGATATCTCAATTTTTCCGACTCAATTTTTTTTTTGTTCGTAAAACAAAAACTAAATAAATAATGGTGAAAATACATTTTTTTGGAATTGTGAATACAGTATTCGAATTCCTCGGAAAATTCTACATCAATTTCATATATGATTCTCCATAAAATAGTGAGACCAAAAAAGTTCTAGCGACATGAAAAAGTATAAACCAAATTCCAAAAAAGAGGTGTGTTTACAGAGGGTTATGACAAAAGCAAGTGTTATTTCAAAAGTAATTAACGGTATTTGTCATCGAACCGTTTTCCTCATTTTGTACCTACTCCTACTCGCAAACGATTAAACCGATTTCAATGAAATTTTGTTTGAAAAAATGTTTAAATAAAAAATATTTGAATTTATTTTGAATGAATAACACTGGTTTACAAGGGTTTTGTTGTCGAAACAAAAATATACTTTTATAAAGGTTTTCGGTGTGCTGAACTCGAATCCGAAGTCAAAAAATATTAATCAGCTCCCGTTTTAGAGATATTACCGTTAGGAAATGCAAAATAACGTTGTTTTTTTTTTTTGAGTACTTTGGACCATATTCTTTTATATAATGAAAATTGTTTGAGTATATTTAGTAACAGTTTCAATAAGAACTGTTTTCCATCATTCAATATCTGTTTAAATCTTTTCAATATCTTTTGTATTGCCCGAGATATCTTGAAATGAAGCAAGTGGGTTTAGTTTCATGTATTATAATGGAGATAACGAGGTTATAAAATTTATGTGGTAGATATAATATGCAAAACAACTTGGGCAGTAAAAAAGATATCGGAAAGATTTAAACGGGTTTTGAAAGGTGGAAAGTAGTTCTTTTAAAAACCGTTACTAAATATGCTCAAACAATTTTAATTATATTAAAGAATAAGGTGCGAAGTCCCGCATTTTCTAACGGTAATATTTCAAAAACTGGAGCTGATTAATTTTTTTTTACTTCGGATTCCAGTTCAGCCCACCGAAAACCTTCAGAAAAGTATATTTTTGTTTCGGCAACAAAAAAAAAAGTTTAATTTTGTTAACCAGTGTAAACAGTTTTTTGAATTTATTTAAAGCTTTGCTTCTATGTGCGTGCTGATAATTTCGGTTGAATAGCATATTTTGTTTTTTTTTTTTTCAAAAATGTTTGAAAATTTGTGTATGGTACCTATTATTTTTTTTAAACCATCTCTAAGAATATTCTATTGTACTTACAAGAAATTGAGTAGCGTACCTACTTCATTTAAATGTAAAGTAATTTAATTAAATGATTTTTGTGGGTTGGGGTCAAAATTCCGACGGGGTCAAAATTCTTTTGTCAAAATTCTGCTTTACAAAATTCTGCTTTCAAAATTCTGCTTTTCAAAATTCTGTTTTTAAAATTCTGCAAAAAATTAAAAAAGGGTTTGGAAAATGTTCAAAAGCGCGCGCTTTTTAATTTTTTGCAAAATTCTGTAAGATCATCTTCTTGAAAAATTATCTGTTTATTTGATTACTTACCTACATAATTTGCATTCTTTGAATGTTTTTTGTTTTATAAATGAATAAATTTGAAAATATTAAGAAATGGTTTTGAATACTAAAAATTTTTTAATTTGTCAAATAAAGATGAATATTCAAAAATTTTAATAAGAAAAGGAATATCTTGTATCAAACAACATTGGTTCCAATAAGTTATAGATTTTATTTGAAAGAAAGTCAGTCTATGCATTTTAAAAAATATTTGCGACACTTAAACAAAAAAATTTAGGAAAGTGCCAATGTTGAATTACATTAATGTGTATTTTTCTTTAGTCAGCGAGTCAGCGCATATGCTATAAAAAAAAAAAAAACAGAATTGGCAGAATTTTTTTGTTCAAGTATAATGCTGGCAGAATTTTGAAAAGCAGAATTTTAAAAAGCAGAATTTTGAAAAGCAGAATAGAAATAAAGCAGAATTTTGAAAAACAGAATTTTCTTTAAAAAAGCAGAATTTTGAAGACAGAATTTTGACACGATCCCGATTTTTGTTATTTTATACTCATACTTATTATTTTAAATTTCTCATCAAAATAAGTTTAAAAAAAAAACTTTAAACCAATGCAATATAAATGGTAAATATTGATTTATTATGGAAAATAACACAGAAAACTATTAACTAAATCCAAAAAGTTAATTTATTAAATTGATTTTAAGCTATGTGCCCTTGATTGTGAAAGTGAACTAAGTCAATGGACCTATAGTCCACTTTCATAATCAAGCGCACATACATAATTTTTTTTGTTGAGTTTTCTGGTTATTGCACCATTTTTCATAAAGTTGAAAAAGACTTCACTGTATTTCGAGTTTTTAAATATTTTTGTGATACCAAATAGTTCTTACAGTTAATATGGGTACTTTAAGAGATAAAAATAATTATTTACACTATCAAATATTTTATATCTAGGAGAACACCGTTCACGTGCAAGGACCTTAAAATTTCAATACGAGATTGAGTTTTCTACCTCAGAGTCACCGTAGGATGGCTTTATAAACACAAAAAGCCTACTTCTTTGTAATTTCTGCATCAACAGTCGTTTTTAGTCAAAAAGTGGAATTATAATATGTTTCTTGTGTCTGGGTGCTTAATTTTTACAAAAAGTCAGGTTTCAAATAATTTAAATAATTATCAATTTTTTATTTTTATATAAATAATTGAAAATTCACACCAACAACTCTAAATATAATAAGTAAATATAATTTTAAAAATCTGAAAACGACTGAAAAATCTAATATTTTCAGCCGGGAGGATGTTAATTAAAAAAAAAAAGATCCTAAAACAAAAAATATGTCTTAACAAATATTAGAAAAAAACTATACAGATGAAAATTATTATCAAATTTATTTTAGACAAAATTTTATACTTAAACACAACAAAATCTAATTTAAAACTAATAAAAAAAAAAACTATAAAATTCTCTCCGGCCTTATACGAGATTTGGAATATTAAAAAACTAACATTTCTCACACTATGAAATGTTTTTATTTGTTCATTAATATTTAATGCATATTTTTATTGTTTTCTTGGATTAATTTGACCTACTTAAGACATTGAAATTAATCGAAAAATAGCCTGGAGTAAAACCTGACTACTTAAAGTTGAAATTATTTTAAGACCAATTGGTAAATTACCAAAATTTAATTTAAGGTTTCAGGCTTTTAATGTCAAAAACTTTGAGATAACTTTTAATAAAAGGTATGTAAAATTCATAACTTTCAACATTCAACAAAAAAAAAAATTCAGATATTAATAAAATACCTATTTTAAAATTGTTTTTGGTCTTCTCTTGCCCTTAAAAAAAATCCATTGCTTTTAAGTGCCTTTCTCTCAAACACCAAATGTAAAAAATGCATCCAATTACAAATTTCTCAAGTCGCTATTATCTGTTTTTTCAAAAACACCATTTAAAGAACAACAAACAGATGCTATTCCAAATCCTCATTAGGTCAGTCAACACAATCATATCTATATATTCTGGCAGACACCTTTTCTATAATTCCAAAAATATTTTTTTAAAAAAAAAATCTTGATCTCAATTTTTTCAAACATAATAATCCAGTTCAATTACCTTTCAAAAATTTCATACCCCTTTATCCCCTTTCAAAATTTTTCGTATTTTATTCACTTGTTCTATATTGATTTCAAATTCAAATGCACCACCAAATCCAAATGGATTAAATAGGTATGTTTTAAAATTTAAACAAAAAAAACATATTGTTTGGAATTTTCTAAAAATAATCCACATCACACGCTTCTCTTTATAATAACAAATCGAATCTAATTGAAATTGGTTTCTTTCGTTGTGTTGGAAATGCCTTTACCTCCTCTATAAAAATTAGAAAGAAACTTCTCTCTGTTCAAAAACAAAAAAAAAAAAAACACAGAAAAATGTAAACAAAACTATCATCTATAACAATTTATTACACCAAAACAGCAGTGTTTTTGAGATATACAAATTTTTAAAGATTTTTCTATTTAGTATCTCAGCATCTTTCTGTATGGATACGTCAACCCCAAATTGTGATCGATGATGAAGGGCAACAAAACAACATGTTTTCTATGTTTTTTTTTTCGTCTTCTTCTTTTTCTCTCTTTTCCTTTTTTTTTTTTGTTATTTTCTTCATTCGTCTATTTTCACTTTATTCGATTCCACTTCTCTAAACTCCAAAAAACAAGTGTTGAATCTTTTTCGGTTTTTCAGATACTCTTGTATCTGTGTATTCATGGAAGTCATGTGTGGTGAGTTTCTCTGTTCGAGTTGGGGGAAATTCCAGAGTGGTAAAAAGAGAAACTGGAGAAATCATCGATGAATGAATTCAATGAATGTGGAATGTAAGTTGAAAATGCTTTTTCACCAATAAAGTTTTTAATTCATTGGTGAATTTTTGTTTTGGACTTTTTCCCACTGCGAATAAGGATCAAAAGGAAAATGCAGTTAAATAAGGTTAGTATAAATTTTCAACGCACTCTCTGTGGTGGTACCGCCCCAATGATTTTTCACCACAACAACAATTTTATCGGAGAGGTGTTGGTGAAAAATTGTTGGATTTCTTCTTAGAATTGTTTTGTGATGTGATTTCTCCATTTCTCCATGGGAAGTGGAGAGTTAAGCCGAAATTGAGATTTCCGTTTCCCTTTTGGGGTAGTTACAATCACAGTCACAAAAATGTTGGTGTTGTTGAAAAATTCCAAATGGGCTTGTGGGAAAAACACTTTTTTTTTTTTTTATTTCACTAAAAATTGAAAATCCAAGAAAATCTAATTTCAACAATTTGCAACGAACAAAAAAAATTTTATATCACTGCCTAAATGTTTTTTTTTTTTTCTCACGATTATCCCAAAGCTATATACCGAGTTTGTATATGAAAATGGAATGAACTTTTATTGATTCCCATTTTGGGGGCAAATTAGGCAATATAGACATGAATTTACGCAAAAAAAAAAGGAGGGGTATAAAATGTTCGGAGCATAAAAGTTGACGTAACATAAATTCGTAGCGCGGTGGTGTTGAGATGATGGATACATCTTTTACACGACACGGCTAAGTTTTTCTTTTCTCAGTTTTTTTTTTTTTTTTTTTTGATATTTTTGCTTTATTTATGCGATTTTAATGAGATTGAAGACGTCGTCGTCGTTTTCGTTGGCGGGCGTCTTCATCTTCATCGTCTCTTCACTGAAGCGTATTTATATATAAAAAAAAAAATAAATTCGAACTTCAATTGGTGTGGAAGAATAAAAAGAAACTTTTTCTCTGTGATAAGGTTTTTATATTAGGTTGATAGGTAACGGTACCTCTATAAATTACATGAAGATGGTTGAGGGGGAGAAAAAAAGTGACACTATAGAGTGTATAGAGCTTTTGCCAGTTTAGCAATAAAAAAAAATCTACGATTCATGATTTTTTTTCCTCACTCGTATCGAAATAAATCTAAGGATAAACTTAAAAGTGAATTTATACTATATGAAGAAATCAAGTTTAGGGCTAAATAAGTTGTTAACTTTAGGGTTTTTTTTTCTCTGTTTAAGGGAATAAATAATTGGTCTTATGTTATGTATATGTTTGTATAAGGTATATTTGATTTTGATAAGAATGTTTTTTATTTGAAATGAAAATGTCAATCGACAGAGATCTATTTAACTATCAAATAAAAGATTTTTCTAAAAATCAAAGTCAATCCTTAAATCTTTTTCATTCATAAAATAAAGGTTTACTGTTTTTTTTTTTTCTGTTAGGTATTAGCTATTTAGATGTGTTTTTTTTACGATAAGAAAGAAAAAAAGATTTTTGATTGATATGAAAAAAGGAGGGTTAGTAGACTAAATATAAACAGTTTTATCCCTTTGAATTTATTTAGTCAATTTAGCAATTATTTTGTTTTAAAACATAATGGCATGGTTATGGGTTTAAAATAATAAAAAAAAAACAATTTATTTGGTCAATTCTATGATTTAGCTGGGATGGAGAAATTAAAATTTTGTCTTCATTACCTACATTCATTTAAACTAAACAGATAATAAGGGTTAAGAATTACTTGTCTATTATCTTTAAAAATGGAGTGTTTTAACTAAGCCAAAAGTATATTTAGAGTACTGAAGATACTAACACTTTACCTACTCTATTTACTTAATCACACCGAAAATTTTGGTTAATTTTGTAGAAACAGGGCCACTGTAAGTTACAAGGATTTCATTTGGTCACTTTTAATTTTTAACCATTTTGTTTATATTTTTTGTAATAAAATATGTATAGGTATTATGGTCCAGAGTAAAATAATTTATAAAGTTTTAGTATATCCATTTTTAATAGCAATCACTGTTACAGAATCAAAAATAAAATGCTTTAGTATCGTAGTGAATTGAAAAAAAGATGAAACGAAAACGCGACACGACTTCAACTTGTTATAACTTTTTTGTTTTAATAGATAGATGCATGAAATTTGTACTGTAGATAGGTAATTGAATAAATTATAATTGTACAAAGTTTCAATTAATTTCATATTCAAAATTCTGAGATAACGGCAAAAAGATGTGTTTTACCTACACACGTTATATCTTTTGATATAGAGCACATATAAATTTGATTTAACTTTAATACACATGCTGATAACATAACCTTTTATTTGATATATCACAAATAACGGTACGTACTCTACAAGTTACACAATCTTAAATTGAAAAAAATGAAAAATACCTCAAAACACCTATGAAGATCTGTTGCCGATGACCAGCCACCAGTGTAGGAAGTACCGTAATATCAGTTTTAAATTTCGAGATGGTTGACTTTAAAAAAATTCTTACTTTTTTGTAGGCATGGTAGAAACATGATTGAAAAGCCAAATAAAAGGTGAAATAATAAGCTTTCAGATGATTTAAAATTTAATATTTTTTAATTTATAAGGTTGTCATATAAAAGATATGGATTTAAAGGTGATAGAATAAAAAAAGGTAAATTTTTTCGATTTTTATTTTATGCAAGAAAAATAATTTTTAAGGTTTCACTTCTACGTGTGAATTGCACACATGAATTTTTTTTTAATTGCCAACATTATATTCGTTGATTTTGAGGAATTTTGTAGGTAGTTTAATAACTTTGGATAGTTTTTTAATTGACTCCATTTTTTATGAAGGGTATAATAGGAAACATATCTTTCGAAAAAAAAATTGAAGAGCTTATAGCCTATTATTACTACTTTTTGCTTTGCGGTATACACAAAAGCGTTATGGTAATGGTAGAGTTAAAAATAATTACATTTTTCACATTTTTAAATTAAAAAATATATTAATTTCTCTCTGGTTGAGGCCCAAAAATTATATCCAAATTAATATCGCAAGTAAAAAATAATTACGTCTTTAGAATCTTCTCCTGAATACTTATGCAATATTTGAGGCTTCTTAAGATAAAATGGACTCGTAAATGAATCGTTTATTTCAGAAAACACATAAGTCCATTTTTTTCCAAAATTGTGGCAACATTTTTGACTGTTAAATGCATTACTTTTTACCAGTTTTAAATTATTTAGGCAGCAATCTTGACACGCACGCCCTTTTTTTACACGTCTGTAAGGAATTACTCTATTTATATCTAATACATTCTATAAAATTGAACTCAGAGTTCAAAAGCTGTAACCAGCGGTGTCACCGTTTTTAACTATTGAATATATGACATTTTACCAGTTTAAAATTATTTTGGCAGCCATCATGAGACATCAATAAAAAGGTAAAGATTTACTCTATCTACTGCTTATTTATTAAAATCAGAAGCATGGTTCAAAAGTTAGAGCTAAAGGCTTAAAAACCCGCAAAGACTTGAAAAAAAGTTTATATTTTAAAGGGTTTTAAATAAATAAAAAAACAGTTTTTTCTTGCTTCTGAAAAGTTAGTGCTCATGGACTTATGTTGTTTCTGAAATAAACGATTCAAATAGTGCCAACTTATTTTCACCCTAGGAAGAAGCAAAAGTTTTGTATTTTACCGTAAGGGGTCTCAAAAGTTCCGCACTGACGAAAAGATTCTTAAGTTGTACTTACTTTTAGATTTCGAGATAATTTTTGGGCCTCTGGTTAGCAATTTTATAAATATGTACCTCGTTTTTCCCCGCATATCCCGAATAGTTATAATCAAATTAAAAAGTTTAAATTTATAGTACACAACTTTTGATACCTTTTCAATAAAATAGAAGCAAAAACAAAAAATTTTCGACCAAAGAACCTAGTTATCTTATGAAAAATGCTATTAAAAACTTGAATTTATTTTTGAAGTTTTAATTGTTTTTAGTGAAATTTATTTTCGTATCTCAATTCTTTAATTTTGTTTGGCAAATAATATAACTAAAAATAAAGTAATAACACTTTGAAAAAGAAAAACAAATTGAGAAAACTTTAAAACTTTATCTCGAAAACTAATCAATTATATATATTTTTTAATGATATTTTTCAAGCTTTGAAGGTTTGTATTGTGGGTTAATTTTGACAAGTTATAAATTTATTTTTTTAACATTTAACATTTTTTTTTTAAATTTAAACAGCTCTAACAATTTTGTATTATATTTTTATTTTCTAAAGGCTCATCTTTTTATTTAAGAAATAAAGTGGAAGTTTTTTTTTTTTTGCATCTCAAATTCATTTAAGATAAATGTGTTTTACTATTGAAATAAAAAAAAATGCTCTTTAAAGTAGAGAATTAAAAAAAAAAAATATTTCAGCCATATTTTAAAAATATGATTCCCGAATTGATATTTGCGTGTATTTTACCTAAAAGCAACTTTTAAAAATTGAAGAATGAAACACAAATTTCATAGAATTGTAATATTTCAATTATTTTTATATAAGATGAATAAAGGTTACCATTTAAAATCATTTAAAACCAATTATAAAATTATTTTTTTTTTTTGAAACGTATTTTAAACTTGCCCCAGAGTACCTATCTACCTACATCATATTGTTAAAATAAAATCAAGATTGCCTTTTTAGAACCAATTTTAATAATATTATTTGACACACTTTAATCAACAAACCAGTTTGGGAGTAAATGGGTTAAATTTGAATAAAAATCTAAATATAAAAAATATTCTAGGCCCCATTAAAACTGTCAAACGGCCCTGCCTTAAACAAAAAAATGTTATGCGGTTTCTTCATTTTTATAATTGTTTCAAATTCGTTTTCTAACGTTTTCACTTTTCGTTTTGAATAAATATCTTGTCTTTGTATTTTATAATAATTTAGAATAATGAATTGATAAATCGATTGGCTACAACAAGAAATATGTAAATAGAAATATTTTAGCCGCAAGAATTTTTTGGCTAATTAACATAATGTGGGACGCTATAGAGCATTTTTAGGCAAGCATTAACCTTTCCCCTGAGGGGACTTATACAAAAAAAATACAAAACATGAAAAAGAAAGGTAAAAAAAGTAAAATCATCTGTCTTTTGTGACACAAAAAAAAAAAACGAAAAGATTCATTCATTTGAATAAAAATTTGATTTAATACAAAATTAATAGGTACTTTTTTCTTGTTTACAAATTTTGTTAATTGTGAAATGGTAAACTTATCTAAAAAAACAAGCTGAATAAAAGCAAATTTTTCAATTTTTTTTTTTCAGGTGTTGTGAAAAAAACAAAATAGGACATGTCTTTCAGAATTCAAAACCTTTAAGTCTTAGAGCAATTTTACCTACTTCCGGTGCTTCAACTGATTATAAGATCTACCTAAATAGTATCAACTGAAGATAAATTAAAAACCTAATAGACATTTTACCTACATTCAAAGAAATTTTTGTACCATTACTCATTTACCTACTCAGTTCTATGAGCTACTCAAGCATTCAGTAGAGATTTTCTCCAAGGTCAATTACCAAGATGAGACCGATTTATCAAATTCCGATTTCTCCCAACGACATTGTAATCGTGTGTAGATACCAAATACCTATAACCTCTAAAAGAAAACCTTTCTAAGTCTTTCACATTTTTTTTTTTTTTTTTTTTTTTTTTTTCAAATTAAAAATCCACGACATTTTTAATCTCTGAATACCTATCTTCAATCTATTCAAATCTTGAGGAAGTCACGAGAACTCCCAATTTCCTTAAGTGATGATAAGTTAAATACCTGTATTCTATATCCAATCTTGGGAATACCTGTACCTTTCATTAGAACCTGTCGCCAATGCAAATTGCAATCACATTGAAGATTTATTACCTTTTCCAGCCTTTATAGTCTTTAAGTCCTTCTTGTATCTTCATTTTTATTTTCATAGGAAACATTCCATTATAAAACAATTATTTTCAAATAAAGGTCGAGTCGACTTGTTGCATTTCACTGATGTGGATGTCGCACATTGGCCTCTTTTATTTACAAACCAAAAAATGACAACAACAACAACAGCAAAAATGAATCTTCAAAACCTTGAAATTATTTTTGTTTTTATTTTTGTAGGTTGTAAAGTCTGCAAAAATGTTTTCAGTTAGTGTAGAGATACCTACTTACATTATTATACTTTTATTGAGTTCTACGGAAGACACATCACAAAGAAAGTAAAAGATATTTTTTCTTCTTCTTCATTTTCATACCTGAACCTGACTCATAAGAATGATCGCATATTTTTTACCTATTTTCAATTTTTTTTTTTCTTGTCTTGTTGTTCTTCTTTTTCCATATCAATACTTATTCAAAACGCACAAAAACGATTAAAAATATTGAGTGGCATAATATACTACGGTAAACGTACCTGACCTAGAATTATAACCTACCTGTATAGAGAAAAAGCAAATATCTATAGGAGGTGAAAAGAAAAAGAACTCAAAACGTTACACAGGCGCACGCAAAGTGCTATTTTATTTTTTTAACTCACTCATTTCGAATAAAATATAGTGAATAATATCGACGAGAACGAGAGAAGATACGAAAAAGAAAGTAAAGAAAAATAATGTTTGGCTGGTGGAAGTATTGCCGTTGATTGGCTTAAATCAGAAAGTCGTTCTTAAGCTTGGCTTAAAAATATTTCACATTCTTCTCGATGAAGATTGGTTTTTATTTCATTTTTGTTTTTGAAATCAATTGAATGCTCATATTTTCTTAAATAAAAGATTTTAATTAACTTGAAACCGTTATTCTATTTAAAGAATTTGCTGTTAATTTTGTTTGCAATACTTTATTATTTTTTTTTTTTTAATGAAATTACTTCGACAGCTCGAATAAAAAGTTGCAACGAAAATTTAATCTTAAAGTAGGTACTTGCACACTATAGAAATTTTATATATTGGTCGATAGTTTAATAAGGCTCTTACAAAGTATGAACAATTTTGAAAGATTTCACGATTCAGTACAAATTTAGGAATTTACTTCTAGCCGGGTTATTATTTAATCTCATTATTTTGGGTTTTCGGTACATCTTTAGGCAAAACGCTTTGGAATTTCAAAAACCTTTCAAATTTGAAACTTAAGCACAAATCACTAGGTAGGTACTAAGTTGGTTCAACAAAATATAACAACAAAAACAAATTAATTTTGCTTTTATTGTCGCCACCTTTTGAAGTGAAAACTTCTTTAGTATCGTAGTGATTTGAAACAAGATGAAACGCGACTTCAACTTATTATAACTTTTTTGTTTGAATAGATAGGTGAATGAAATTTGTACTGTAGATAGGTAATTAAATAAATTATAATTGTACAAAATTTTAATTAATTTCATATTCAAAATTCGGAGATAATGGTAAAAAGATGTTCTTTGCACATACAAATTTGATTTAACTTTAATACGCATGCTGATAACATAACCTTTTATTTGATATATCACACAAAACGTAACGTGCTCTACAAGTTACACAATCTTAAATTGAAAAAAATTTAAAAATACCTCAAAACACCTGTGGAGATCTGTTGGCGATGACCAGCTACCAGTGTTAGTACAGGTAAAATAGGCATTTATAAAAAAAAAAATTGTTCCACTCATTAAACTCGGCAAAAAGTTTGCTTTTGGGATAAGAACCAAGTACAAAAAAAGTCTATAAAAAAAATTTGGGTGGAAGGGTGTTTTTTCGCGGACAAGAGGGAGGGGGTGAAGGTCAAAAATATACTGAAAAATATTGTTTGTTGAATATCATCATATGACACATGTTTTCAAGGTATTTTTTGATGCTGAATCTAATGACATAAAAATAAAGTCAATACGATTGCTCTAAGAAAAGTTATTTCTGATTAAAAACCAGGGTGCTTGTTTTTTGACCTCAACAGGTAAAATATAACCGAAACCCATGTGAAAAACATGCTACACTGACAAAATTTAGGATGAAGGTTTAAGATAAAACAGGGACAAAGGATTCATAAAGTTTTTAAAAATATTTTGGGTGAAAGGGTGTTTTTTTTTGATAGGTTAAGTTGTGTGTGAGAAAGGTATCATAACAGCTAACTTATATTTTGTTAAATTTTAAAAACTTGGTGAAATAGTTTTGGTTGGTATAAGAATTAAGTATCTATAAAAAGTAAAAAATTATTTTGAGTAAAAGGGTGATTTTTTTCAAGAAATGATGAAATTGGGAATTAGTACCACAAAAACTGGGAAAAAATTGTTACACCAATGAAAATTGGTAAAAATGTTTCATTTATAACAGAAAGCTAGAACTCAAAAAGTCTATATAAATATTTTAGGTTAAAGGGTGTTTTTTTGGGAAATAGGGAAAAATCCGCGATAAGTCCGATAAAATCAATGGTATAAATGGTACCCTTACGAAATTCATTAAATATGTTCTCTTTCCCATAAGAAACACCGAATAATGTAAGTCTATACATTTTTTTTATGTGAAAGGGTGTTTTTTTTTAGAAGTAAAGAAAATATGGGTTTATTTGAAAAAGTGTGAAATACTAGAGTAATATTAGTGGTACCCTATTGAAATTTAGCAATTATGTTACTTTTAAGATAAGAAACAAGAATCTTAAGTGTCTATACAAATATCATGGTTAACAGGGTGTTTTTTTGAGTGAAAACAAAAATGATGTGTCACCCTAATGAAATTTGGTAAAAACATTGATTTTGGGATAGAAAGCAAGAATAAAGAGTTTTCATAAAAAAAATTTTGGTGAAAGGGTGTTTTTTTCGAAGAGACAGTAAAATCTGTAATTGGTCCCAAAAAGCCAATGATTAGCGTAAAACGTGTAAGCAGTTATTTATAAATGTTTAATTTGTCATCAAAACCAAAAATAAAATGAATCATTGGCTTTTTGGGACCAACTACAGATTTTACTGTCTCTTCTAAAAAAAACACCCTTTCAATAAAATTTTTTTATGAAAACTCTTTATTCTTGCTTTCTATCCCAAAATCAATGTTTTTACCAAATTTCATAATTATTCAATGCCTACATATTCCTTTTTTTTTTGCAAAAAGATCTATAAAACATTGAATTAAAGCAATTTAAACAAATTCCTAAGTAACAGTTAAATCTGTTTACTGCTCAATGCAATCTGTTTTCAAATTTGTTTAAACTCTTTTCACAAAAGCAATTTTCTATAGAAGCTTAAAACAAAAAGCTCTGCCAATGTAACAGGGTTGTAAAATGCAATTTTTGTATTTCAAAGAAATCCATGCGAATTTCTCCATTTTAAAATAATGTTATTGCATACTAATTAATTAGTGTCATTCAAAAATATTGAACTCCAAGAGTCTGCATTAATGATAATAATCACCACTTTTCAAACAATTTTCATACAATTTTAAAAATATAGTCCAATATATTCTGAAGGAAGCGTTTTTTTAAACATCAACGCAGAATTTCTTAAAGAAACTATCTTCTGTTTCCAAATTTTTTTTTACTCTATTATGTAGACATAAGTAAGTCTTAAATCAACTCTACATTACTTTACAACGATTATACTCGTAGAGTTGAATGAAATAATAAAAATTTCTTAAAAAAAAAAAAAAAAAAAAAAACAATCAACGGCAACACTAACTAATGATCTTGATCACCTGTAAATGCACTTACTGTGTATATCGCAACAACATATTCTTCTTCATGACTTGCTTCTTCACAGTTCCATCGCAGGTAATAAACAACAACAACAACAACAACAAGATGCAGATACAAATTGAGTGATTTTGTTCAACTTACAATGTATATTTTACCTGTATACAAGTCTCTACCTTCTTATACCTCTTTCTTTAGCAAAAAAAAAAAGAACTCAAAAGTGTAATGGGCGCAAATGGCAAAACTCTGATTTTGTAGACTTTAAGAATAATCACAAACTCCCAGAGTGGCTCAGAAAGAAGAAAGTTTTCGTGAAAGTTAGACGTGTTAGAACATCACGGTGCTACAAGAATATTATATATTCTCCGTCGAAAGAATTCGGTGACCTCAATATTTTCTCCATTATAGAGAGAGACTTTGATTTATTTTTTTTTTGTATTCTCATTATCGTCTTGTAGTCGACTTAGTAACTTACTCGTCCGTCGCAACTCAGCCTACATTCTCGCATTACCATACCGTTTTTTTTTCTGTGTGTTTACCCTATCCATTAGATACAAGATACAAACTCTATAATCGAAGAGAGAAAAAGTTCCATCCAAACTTGTGACATATTTTCGGTGAAAAGATGTGGCTTAAGCACGTATTTGTAACGTCCCTCTGTTTGCATATCGCCTTTGCCCATACAACCCAACGACCTAGTCGCGATGAAGTTGATTCCAATCCGCTCCTCGACATGGCTTCAATGTTCATTTCCGAAGCTTTAAATAGCCAAAGTGGTGGCAACTCTGGCGGTGGTAATAGTGGCAGTTCCGGTCTCGGAGGTGTTGCTTCTTTAATTGGAACTCTAATGCAGGCCAACAATGATGCCAGCGGTCGTGGATCTGGATCCGCTGGAGGAGCTATGCAAATTATTTCCGGTATTGGTAGTTTATTAGCAGCAAATAATGGCAACGGCAACTCTGGCGGTGGATTCGATCCGTCAATCATTGGCAATGTTATTGAAATGTTCACCAACAGTGACGCCAATGATAACGGTGGTGGATCACGTCAAAGACGTGAAACGGGTAAACAACAAGGAGGAGGTGGAATTGGTTTGGACTCAATTCTTCAAATCGCTTCAATGTTCATGAGCTCCCAACAGGAGCCACAAAACAATCACCACCAACACAAACGATCGATACACGACAACAGTGTCGAACAAGATAATGGCTTGATGAGTCTGTTGCCCATGGTCGTGCAGGCATTTAGTTCTTTTAGCGGTGCAGAAGGCAAGCGCACTCAAGAGCGGCATAAAGATCACGCTTGGGTGCTTCCGCCATACTTGGAGCATCTTCACGTGCTGTGGGATCATTTCTCCAATTCCGATTTGGCTGATGCACTTTATCAGAAATCTGGTTTAAATGCAATCTTTATGGGCTTTAAGGGGCGCGATGGTAAACTGGATTATAACAAGCTTTTTGAGTCGCTGAATAATCAATCTTTCCGTCGTCGTTGGATTAAGGCGGCAACCCTTTATCTAGCCGATTGGGCTGGATACTTTGCCAATCCAGATGTCTATTTGAAATATATCCAAACCGCCCAGCTGATGTTTAATGGATTCTTAAAGTCTCAAGGCTATCCTAAGACGACTTTCTTCGAACCAAGTCGGGCTAGTGAAACCATTTCAAACCTTCTCGATTACGTCGCCAAACATCAACTTAATGTTAAAATTGAATCCAAGACTTATGTCAAGCCAGCTGTTGGCTATGCCAAAGAACTACTTAAATTAGGTCAAGCCCGTGTTATGTTGCAAAAGTTCAATGCCACTGAATTGAGTGACAAACTTACTGACACACTTAATCTGGAAGTGATTGAACCAGTTTTAAAAGTCCATAGAGCCTATCGATATGTCACAAAAACACCACATTGTGATAAATATGTTTTGTGTGAGCTAAATTCAGAGCCTGATCAAGGTGAAGCTAGAAATAATAATGGCGGATTAGTAGCAGGAGTTAAACCAAAAATTATTAAAGTTGGTAGTATGGGAGCAGCTTTATTTTTGAGTGCTGAAACGGGAACACCATTTTGGACATTATTTAGTGTTATTACAACGGCTAATAATTGTGAGACTAAATATCCGGTTGATTGTAGTGGATTTCATGAGGGCGAAGCTAAAGTTACTACAGAATATGTACACAATGAGCTTTAGATATATAATTTAATTTAATAAATAAAGTAAAAAACAATGAAAAGGAAGAAGAAAAAGTAAACTATGTAGAATGTAATAGTTTGAATGTAAATAAAAAAAATAAACAATAATTGAGTATGTAATTGGTGTCTTTTGAATTTTTTTCTTTGTTGATGTTGTTGGATGTTTTGTTAATTATCACTTTCAGATAAGCTTGAATATATGGAAGTCAGAGATGTAAGCATTGAACAAATAATAAGAAATTATAAGGTTTGCTGCTCCAGAAAATTAGTGGTTTTGAAAGCCAGGTGTTGGGCACGTGATGGCTTCAAAAATGTCAATCAAAACTAAATATGTAATTAAATAAAATAAAAAAAACCATGTTGAAGCGTTTTATAGTAATAATAATTACGCTTATTTTCTGGAAAAAAAATTAAGTAGATAAAATAAAATGCACTACTGGGTCGCACGAATTTGCTCCTAGAATTCAAGTTGCTAAGATTTTTTTAGAATTTCTGTTTACAATATTTGTAAGTTTTCGTTCTTCAAAGAAAAACAACATCTTGTATGAAATTGAAAAGAAGTTTGGATTTTTTCGAAAAAAAAAATATCAAAATCGTTAGAGCCGTTTAAAAAAAAATTCTTTATACAATAAAAAAAAAAAATTAAATTTATATATTTCTTGTTTTTGAACAATTAATTTCAAAAAAAAAAAAATTAATTAATTGTTTTTTTAATCCAAAAGTTATTTTCTTTGGAATTTTGTTTAACTAAAAAATGGTTTTGTATAAGTAGGTATGTATTTTGTTTAAATTAAATCACAACAAAAACATTACTGTTAAAAAAAGAGCCAAGTTCTCCTATGTTGAAATTATGCTAGCACAAAAAGTATAGAGATGTAAAAGTGTACCAATTTCTAAAGTTTGGGTTCAAATTCGTATCAATAAAATTTTGATTGTTCTCTTGACAATTTTTCTTTTAATTACCGATTTTTAAAGTTATTTAAAAAATTGCCAAGTAAACAATCAACATTTTATTGATACGAATTTGAACCCAAACTTTAGAAATTGGTACACTTTTACATCTCTATACTTTTTGTGCTAGCATAATTTCAACATAGGAGAACTTGGCTCTTTTTTTAACAGTAATGTTTTTGTTGTGATTTCACTACTTTTTGCAAGGTAAGGCTGTAGAATTGAAAATCTCTATATTTGATGAAAATTCAGTGAAAATGGGCGGTTGCCACGCCCCCTGGCTGAAATTCTCAAATTTTAAATTTTTTCCTTTGTATAAACTACCAGTTCTACCATTCCACCAAATTTCAAGATTCTACGATAATCAGAAGTGCTCTATAATATTTAATGATAATTCAGCGGAAATGGGCGGTTGCCACGCCCCCTGGCTGAAATTCTCAAATTTTAAAATTTTTCCTTTGTATAAACTACCAGTTCTACCATTCCACTAAATTTCAAGATTCTACGATAATCAGAAGTGCTCCATAATATTTGATGAAAATTCAGTGGAAATGGGCGGATGTCACGCCCCCTGAATTGAAAATCTCAAATTTTCGATTTGTTCCTTTGTATACACCACGAGTCCTATCACCGTGTAAAATTTCAAGTTTCTACGATATCGGGAAGTTCTCCATAATTTTGATGATCTGTCAGTGAGTGAGTGAGTGAGTGAGTGAGTGAGTGAGTGAGTGAGTCAGTCAGTCAGTTACGGTTTTAGCGATTTTTGAAGCCCTATATCTCAGAAACTACTCATCGTAGAAGGCTGAAATTTTGTGAGGTGTTTGTTTTTGACTAGCTCAACAAATGTAGCGAGTTTGAAATTTCTAGCATCTTTGGTGTGGAAGTTAGAGGGGGGTCGAAAATGGCCTGAGTTGTTTCCTGTAAATAAGGGTGTAGTGCCAAAGTTGCTAGAGAACTTGGCTGGGCACTACCGTGCCCCTTGATAAGTCGTCCGGAAGAAATTCAGATTAAAAAAAAACCGTTTTGTCTAAGGCACGGTTGCCACTTCAAAAAAAAAATTTTTTGACCAAGAATGTAAATAAAAATGACCAAACACAACTAAAAATAACCAAAATAATTTGTTTCTGCTAACTTTTAACTAGACAAAAGACAAAATAATACAAAAAATATGCCTTAAGGGACAAAACTTGCGCAAGGTTTAAAATCTGTCACTAGTTTGGTCAAAAAGTGTTTCGTTTCAAATTGTCATTTGTTGAAAAAAAATTTTACCCTTGCCATTTTTTTTTTGTTGGTTCACTTCAGCTCTTAGCCCTGAAAATATCAGACATTGCTTAGAATCTTGTAGAGTTGTTTATGAAAATGGTCCTCATTTTTCGGGTTCAAGTTTTGCAACGGAACATTGTCTAAATAGCATTACCTGTAGAAAAATACCCGAATTTTATCCCTTTTCAGGAAAAATTGAAATTGGGAAAATTATCTATAAATTTGAAACTGAAAGTTACGAAATGGAGATCATTGATGTTACTAAAAATGTTTAGAGATAAAATTGATTGTTTTAAATTAGAAGTTTCTCAGCTTTTTTCGTACTATAAAAACATCTTCAATGTACTCAAAAAAATTCTCTGTTCTTCTGGACAAGAAGTAATATTTTTGATATACTGTTTAGTTTATTTTTATACCCAACATGGAATCATTTAATTTTTTGTGGACGGAAAAATTAAATGTCACTTTTCCCTTATTCTGAATTGTGGTCGAAAAGTTGTTCACATTCGGAAAAATCCCCGCATTTCGTACTTTTTTTCCGGTTATATGCTAGGTAAACAGCTCGCTTCTCACTAAAATTTTGGTAAGAACGTAAGAAACTAGTCGAACAAAAAATATTTCGAGTAGAACTTTTTACTGGAAACTAATAGGTAATAGCGCAGGCTGATACTTTGTTCATTTCTTCAGAAAAAATTACCAAATGGAATAAAAAGTGACCAAATGACCAAGTGAATATACAATGACCTATTTTGGTCATAAATAACCATTGTGGCAACCGTGGTCCAAAGTAGGTACATTGATGATTTCTGAAAAAAAAAAAAAAAATATTCATTAAAAGGTAGTCCTTATCCAAAAACTAACCTTCAAAACCATTTGAATTGTTGGAGTTGTTCGAGAAAATAAAGCTTTTCCAAAATTGGTATAGGTAATATTACAAGTATCGTTTTTTTTGTCCCAAAAAATTTATTTCCAAAACCCTCTATGTGGAGTCCGAAAAATGTTGAAAAATAAATTTGAAGTGAATCGATTCATCCGTTTAGATTGTAAATCCTTATACAAGCAGACAGATAGACGGAATTGCGGGACCCACATAAATTGATATAGTATATCGCAAGTAAAAATGAAACAAATTCGTTTATAAAGTTTTAAGGTATTGCGACATAATACGAATACAAAGTTGGTTTGTTTGAACCAAACCATACTTTTCAAAACGATTTTCGTGCGCGGTTTTTGGAATACTTGAAATAATAACAGTTCAAAAACGTTAAATTTTACTCAAACTACTTATGGAATCTCAATTAGCAATATTTTAAAATCGTTTAAAAATATATATTTTTTCATTTCAAAATTAATTTTTCTCTCAAAGATATTGCAAATAACAACTTATGATATTTCAAAATCTTAAACACAACTAATAGATTTTTAATGAAATACCAATTTTTGGTTTTAGTTGAAAAAAAAAACAACTTATTGTAAAAAAATTTATAGTTTGGATAAAACATCAGACAGAATTTCATTGAAAACTAGTTTTTGAGACAAAAATAATTATAGCGGAAAACTGTAAGCACTTTTGAACTCAGCATATTTAAGTCAATTAAAATCAATCCTTGCTCCAGATTTTTTTTGCCACAATTTTGAAGAGTTTTGTTTACCTACTTTTTCGATTAATGTCGTTTTTCAGGAATTTGGATTGTTTATATATTTTTTTTGTTTTGGTTTTCTGGACTTTGGGTTTTCGGGATTCTGGGTTTTCGATTTTTGGAAAAATTTCAGGATTGGTTTTATCTCCTGGGTTTTTGTATAAAATTGAGAGGAAGGTAATAATATTTCGAAAGCATAAAAAGAAAATTTTTGTTCGAGAGAATTGACAGTTGTTACCAAAATTTAGAATTTTCAAAAAAAAAAAAAAAAATAGATACAAAAAATGGTTTTCTTAAAAAACTTTTTTTTAGTAAAAACAAGAACCCTCTTCTAGTCGACGTTTTATCTTTTTAATGCTTTCGGTTCTTTAATGTTTTTTTTTTTTTTACAAAAAAGTGAAACATTTTCGATCTTTTCTAATATTCTCTAAAAAACATCATTTCCTTTGTAACATGAAAATTTCTATATAAGTAACTGCTACTAAACTTAAAATGCGTTAAGATATGGATATTAATGAGTTAATTCACTTACACAATAAATACATAGTTTATATATCAGGATAACTATTTTAAATAGTTAAAAAATGATTATTTGTGACTATTATTATTTTATTATAGTCAATTGAAGTAGGTACTCGTATTCTCCAAAAATTAACTATTAATTTTGTTTTCAAACACTTTAATTAAATTATTTTACCAATTTAAAAGAAATAAAAACAATTTTGTTTTTGTATGATAATGTACTTATTTTTTTTTATAAAATACAATTTGATAAAATAAATTGATAACAAATTTATTAATGGTTGCTTTACCCTACATTTATTTTAACTATTCATTTAAATTGGTTTATATCTTTGGTAAAATTCTACCAAAAATAAACTCTATTTAGCACTTGGTGGCGCTGAATGTTGTTTGCACCTGTCATAAAATGATCTTCAACTTCAAAACAAATCACAGCTGATTGTATGAATCAGGTAACTTCTAGAGTTGTAGTGAGCAATCACTTTTAGCACTGACCACTGACATTCCATTGTAGATTTCTTACAAGTTGATAGAAGACATGCTGTGTGACGAATGAAGAAGATCATTTAATGTAGCTACCTATTGCCAAGCTACCTACTTGCAGAAAATTAATTCATTGAAACTTGCTTGTTGTTTTAAGCAAATTATTTTGCTTCTTTCAACTGTGGCAGTTGTTGTTGAGTACCGGTACCGGAAAATTTTTATTATTGAAGACATTGACCTTACAATTGTGTTATTCTGATGTGAGCTCTTTTAATGGCTTCACCGCTACCACGGTTATGCATTTTGCTGTCGGACATCATGTTTTATAGTAATAGATTCACAAGCCTGTATTTCTTGATTTAAACGTAATAAAGAAAGAAGATTTGTTAAAGTAAATTCAGGTTACCAAATGAAGGGGGATTGTGTACTGTGTAGACAGTAATTTGTACCTATGTTTTTATTCTTTCTTTTTTATTATATATTGATGATTACTCTCCTCTTGACTAAGAGGTCTTTATTAATTTTCTAGGTGATGATCAGATGTTTGATTTGCTTTCTTTTTTTTCTGATAACACTGGTTTACAAGGCTTTTTGTTAATACTAAAGAAAATATAATATAAAAATGGTCTAAGATTCCCAAAACATAAAATTAATTGCTTATTTCCTGTTATTTTCTACAAAAAATCAGTTTTTTGCACAAAGTCCGCGAACTAAAATGAGTATATTTTCTAAACGAATGGACATCCCACTCTGAAAATCGGCACATACTTTCTAAATTGTATTTTTAGATTATTTAAAAAAATATCAAAAAGGTCAAAGTTTCTTAAATTTGAATTTGAAGTGCCAACTTCCGGTTTTTTATCAAAAAAATAAATCGATTTCCGATTTAGAATTCATATTTGAAAAGTACGTCTAATTTTGCATACCTATAATCCGTCATTAAAAGAATTTTGTTACCCCTTTGTTTAATTTATTTAAATTTTTCAAAATAAACTCATCACAAAATGTTCCATAGGTAACTCGACTCTCTGGCCTTAAAGTTCAAAATTCTTTTAGTTGTATTTTTTGAATCAATTGAGGAATATATATAATAAATATGAACAAATTTGACGACCCACGACATTTTTTATTGCTGGTTTCACGTGAAATGCTTTATCTTTATGTTCATATTTTCATCTGCCCAAAATATGCACTCAAAGTATTTAATGCTTCTAAAATTTTTGGTGAAATGTATTTCGTAAACATTTAGTTAGAATTGGGAAAAAATATTTCTGAAAAAAGTTCATATATTTTCTGGTATAAAGTCCGGTCAATTTAGACATCCGAGGTTACATTAATTCCCAGCAAGCTGAAAATTGGTAGGATTGTTGAAAACACCATCATAAATTAAATCTAAAAAGTCCTCATCGATCCGAGGTCTGGAAAAAAATTTACGGGGGGTCAAAGGTCACAAAAACTGGTTTTTCACGATTTTCAGCAAAACGGTAAGTCTTATCAAATAAATTGCACGACTGGGGTCGCACGTACTTGCTCTTATGCTTAAAGTAACTATAATGTTAAAGCTTTTTATTCAAGAAATTTAAAATTCGATATTTTGAAGAAATTTCATAAGTAGTATAAAAAAAATAAATCTGTTTTTATAATTAATAAAACTCCGTTTTAAAATATCTTAAAAAAAAAAACAAATATGCCATTTTATTTCTCGTATAAAAAGGTGTTTTTAGAAAAAAAATTTTGAAAATTGTAGGAGCCGTTTTTTAAAAAAATAATTTTTTATATATAAATTTTTTTTAACATTTTTCAAAAAAAAAGTTGGTATGCCATTTTGAAGAAATAATTAATTTACACATAAAAACTAAATTTCAAAATTTTTAATTGATCCGTTTTCAAAAAATTGATTTTTCAAAAAAAAATTTTGAAATATTTTTTAAAAAACCAAAATTGCGTTTTTTGAAAATTTTCTAAAATTTTAATATTATCTTTACTTACACACTTTTGTATAAAAATTTTCATTTAAATCGGGTTAATTTTGTACGAGATATTCAGAAACGAAAAAAACCGTTCTATGACAGGTACCGTTAATAGCGGTACAAAAAATATTTTTTTTATTTAAAAAGTTGGTCCTTATGTGTAGTATTACACACAAAAATTTTAATTAAAATCGTTAGAGCCGTTTTTGAAAAAAATTAACTTTTCTAATTCCGTTATATGGCAGGTACCGTTAGTTTTGGTCATAAAAAAAAAATTTCAATTTCCCCTCTAGGGAATCACCAAAAACTGCTAACTGCCAAGTTTGAAGAAAATCACTTCACTCGTTTAAGCTGCAGCTCCAGATAGAGACAGACGGACAGACAGACAGACAGACAGACAGACAGACAGACAGACAGAATTGCCGGACCCACTTTTTTGGCATTCTCCATCATCGTAATGTCATGTAAAATTGTTATCTCGAGTTCGATTTTTTTTACGAATCCTAAACTTGCCCTATAGTACCTATATCGCAAGTAAAAATGTTCAATGCAAGAATTGTAGACCAGGTCATTATATATAAAAAGTGTCATGACACTTTTTTTCCTGAAACCCACCGTTTCTTAGGTATAACGATTCAAAAAGTTGAAGTTGAGTTGTAATCCTCATAATCAGGCCCATTCTGAAAAAAACTCCCAACTGAAAAGATCTTGAAATTTCTTTATGTTTTTTTGCTTAAATTTCGTTCTTCAATGGTTAAGAATATGGGAAAGCAAAAAAAAATGGAAATTTTTACCATTTGCCCGATTGGGGCCCTTCTCCCGAAACAAATTTCCCTGGGAATTTTTGTTTAGAATAGGTCTGAACATATACAGGGTGCCCGATAGAGAATGGACAACCCTAAGACGGCTGATAGCCACTCTTATGACTGTTCTAAAAACAGATAGAAAAAAGTCCTATCACAACCAGTTCATAAAATATTGGCCAACTTTCTTAAAAATATTTTCGTCTAAGGGGAATATTTTTAAGAAAGTTGGCCACTTAGGTTTCCATAGATTTATTTTATACCACAGGTGTTTAAAATTTTTCATAAAATACTTTTTTTACATTTTGCATCAAAAAACAGATTTCAAATTTTTTTTTACGAAAATGTGCAATAGCTTTGCAGTTTTTAAAGCGTTTATGTACTCATCCAATTATTGTAGAAAATTATAAAAAAATGAAATAAATAAAATTCATTCATTCGTGGTTGTAGTGAATGAAAACATAAAATGATAAAATTTAAAATACACTGAACGAAAAAAAGCCAATATTTTATGAACTGGTTGTGATAGGACTTTTTTCTATCTGTTTTTAGAACAGTCGTAAGAGTGGCTATCAGCCGTCTTAGGGTTGTCCATTCTCTATCGGACACCCTGTATATGTTCAGACCTATTCTAAACAAAAATTCCCTGGGAAATTTGTTTCGGGAGAAGGGCCCCAATCGGGCAAATGGTAAAAATTTCCATTTTTTTTTTGCTTTCCCATATTCTTAACCATTGAAGAACGAAATTTAAGCAAAAAAACATAAAGAAATTTCAAGATCTTTTCAGTTGGGAGTTTTTTTCAGAATGGGCCTGATTATGAGGATTACAACTCAACTTCAACTTTTTGAATCGTTATACCTAAGAAACTGTGGGTTTCATAAAAAAAAGTGTCATGACACTTTTTATATATAATGACCTGGTCTACAATTCTTGCATTGAAAATTTTTTGATAAGACTTACCGTTTTGCTGAAAATCGTGAAAAACCAGTTTTTGTGACCTTTGACCCCCCGTAAATTTTTTTCCAGACCTCGGATCGATGAGGACTTTTTAGATTTAATTTATGATAATGTTTTCAACAATCCTACCAATTTTCAGCTTGCTGGGAATTAATGTAACCTCAACCCCTTATTTTAGTCTAATTTGACCGGACTATTTATTTTACAATTTTGTCGAAATTCAAGCTGAGAGATATTTACGCGCAAGTCCTCAAAATGTTTCATTAAAATGTATTAAAAGATATTATCAATTTACTGGATTTTTATTAGTCATCAGAATTGGACGAACAGAAGCTTTCTAGCAAATGTAAAGTTCAAGGGACTGCCAATATCCACCCATTCGAGCTAATTTTAAGAAATCAGAAAATATGTAAATTTTTTTTTGCAATATTTTTTGTCCTACTTAAAAAAAAAATCATTCAAAGAATTAAAGAATCATAACTACCTTTTTTTTACAAAGAGTGGACGTGAACAGTTTTCTCCCGAACTATCAATAGATTTTCACAACAAACAGTAGAAAAGATCTTGACTTAAGAAATAAATGAATGCCACTGATTATACTCTCTTGCTTGTACTGTAGTATAAAAATGTACCTAAGAAAATAAAACACTTTTATACTCCACCAAAAACTCTTGTTTTTTTGTGAGTATAGGATATATCTTTTCAAATCTACAAAATATTCTATATGAACCAAAAACGGGTGCTAATATACAATTTTTAGATTGGCAAGTGAATTTTCTAAAAATTATCTACCAGTTAATTTTAACGAAATTAAAAGCTAAGTGTTTGAAATAACATCCCAACAGTTTTTCAATTCGAATGATCTATAGTTTTTCAAAAACGACTCCCTAAATTGGTTGCATCAGGAGTTTTTTTTTTGGCTTTTCTTCTTATAATCACGAAAGTCCTTAACTCGATGTTCATACTATGTATCTATGTAACCATTACTTTGAGGTTTTCCCTGTTGCGTCTAAAATTCAAATTTCATGATTTACTGGTGTGCAGTTTTTGAGTTATGAAATCTGTTTGAAAAAGTAGCTTCGTGACTAGTTTTGATGGTATCTGTTATGTGTCGAGTTCAAAAAGCTTCGAAGAAATAATATGAACAGTTACTAAGTCTTGCAGTAGGCAATCAACATAGGTACCATTATGACCTAAGACATTCGTGTATGTGAATACCTAGGAGACAAATTTTTTTCAGTAGGTATTGTTAACTTAAATTTTAAAGATTTTTTCAGGACCTTTCGCTTAACTACCTTTTCCGCTAAATTACCTGCTATTTTGAATACTAATAATGTTTATTATTTAACTAAACAAAATAGGTATTGACAAATAGTAGAGTAACTAAAGCTCATAAATTGGCAATATTAGGGAACCCGGCCGAACAGCTTGGATTTTGATGATCTTTTTTTTAAAACGTCGATAATTAAAAATACTTTAAAGTCTATAGATTAAAAATTGCCGGTGTTGCCGTTTTGATTTTTTAAATTTAATTAAAGATTTTTGTTAACAAAAAAATATTTTAAATTTCAAAAATTAATTGATGCCAAAAGATTGTCTAGGAAATTCAAGGAAAGAAAATATATGGGAGTGAGGGACAAACTTTTGTCGTCTAAGCGATAGATGCAATTTTCTCATAAATTGACTTCAAACACACAAAAAAAAAATTTGAACACAACTGCAACACCTACAATATTTAAATATACATTTTTAAAAAGCTAGAAGCTTTTTCTTATTTATAAAATTAAATAAAGAAAATTGAATGAAGGGCTTTTGAAAGAATGGTAATTGAAATCAGATTTTTGAAAAAAAAAAAAAAAATATTGAAAAAATTTTAACATGTCGTTTTTAAAACTTTTTCGTAATATAAAATGCATTTATTTTTCAAATTTTTTAGGCCACATTTATTATGATTTGAAATTATAAAAGGAAATGTCAATATGTATTACAGTTTATAAAAAAATTAAAAAGTATTTCATTTTCGAAGAACTTTTTTTAATAGAAGTTTTGAAAAAAAATTAACTTATTTTTTTTAAAGTTCAACATTTAAATATAGAGTTATTTTTTATTTATTTAATAGCACTTATTGTTGAAAGTTAAATAGCAAAATTTTGAAGTTCTTATTTGCCAAAATCTTTGAGAAAATCAATTATTTCAATGCAAAAATTTAAGTAATTTTTTTTTCAAAGTGTTATATATATGTTATATATATTATCGGCAAAGACCTAAAACAAGTCGGGAGCAAGAACTTTATAAGGTGATTTTGATTGACTTTAGTGTGCTGAATTCAAAACTGTTTACAGATTTTTTCTATCACGTCTGGTTTTTGAGCTATACTCATCACTATTTTCGCTATAAAGCTTCAAAAACTAATTTTTAATTGATTTTTTTTTTATGTTTAGTCAAAAATATATATTTTCCGTAATATGTTGCTCTTTATAAGTCCAAATCAGAAGACGCAAGATGGAATTTGATTCAAAAAACCATTAATTACTTTGAAAAAAATAATCAAGATTTTGAGATATCTATCATAAATTTCTTTTTTCAATATCTTTGAGAAAAAAAATTATTTTGAAAAAATATAAATACTTTTAGGACGTGTTAATATGGCGTTTTGAGATTGCATAAGTATTTTTACAAAAAAAAAATTTACGGTGATGTAATTCGATGTCAAATGTACCCAAAAAACGCGTTTTTGACCTATTAATATTCAATTATTTCAAAAACGTGACGTGCCAGTGAAATTTTGACTTCAGATTCGGACTCAGCACACAAAATTCCTCTCGAAAAGTAGGGTTTGGTTCTTGCTCTATATCCGTTTCCGACCAGTGCAATTTGCTTTAGTTACTCCACTAAAAAACTATTTCAATTAAGTTGATCATTCATCAATTTTGTCCGAAAACTTAAAATGTCCATTGAGTTATGACCATTAACAATTATGCCAATACTTACATTAGGCATTTATTTCTTCACATAAGCAAATTCTTTCCATTCAACCAAAAAAGATAGTAAAATTGATACTAATCATTCAAGATTGAAACATGAGATTTAATTATCAAAAAAAAATCCCCTAAAATATAAAATTCATACTTTTACCAACTTTTTACTCTTATCCATAAAAATCACCATTACCAATTACATCTGTCAAAAATGGACAGAAAAAAAGACAACAACAAGCTTTTTTTTCATTCAGCAACGATAACCATAGTCTCTTCTCTACTATGTCAAATGGAATTTCACTTGCTTCTCTCTATTTGAATGTTTTCCTAATTTTAGAGTCACTTATCAGGATTCTAATTGACACACTTTTTCCTTTTCCCACATAAAAAAAATAAGAAGAAGAAGCAAAAAAAAAAAAAAAACACCACTCGTGGTTTTTTTTTCTTTATCTTTATTCTTCTTAGAGAACAAATTCCCCGACGATTTTATGACTTCCATGTCTAGCAAGTATCTCAACCTTTTCCCTCTATACCTACCTACCCGTGTGTTTATTTTTTTTTTTACTATATCCACCGCATCTATTGTTTTCAATGTGGAATTGTCGAAAAAATTGTTGCGTATTTTATACCTCCCCCCCATTTTTTATAGTGGAATGAGTATTTTTCTTTTCTTTCAATATTTTTGCTGTGTTTTCTGTTTTTTCTTTCATTTTCACCTGTTTTTTCAATTTTCTCCAATATTTTTTTTTTTTTTTTTTTGAAAAACTTCACCATAGAGATAGAGAGTGGGCGTATAGAGAACAACGAACAAGAAGAAGAAGAAAATTCAAAAGACAAAACCGACATATTGATGATGATGGTGATGATGATGATGGAAAAGCAACAAAATAAAAAAAAAAAAATAAACACACACACATTCACAGGGGTTGTTATAAAATATATTTCCACCCCTTCTCTATTTTTTTTTTTGTCGTTTTTCCCATATTGCTTGCTTACTGCTCCACAGACTTGCGTAAGGGAAACAAAATTTTCCCAATTATATTTCTCAATTGTATTAGTGTGTATTTATACACACAAATACACTGATAAAGACTATTGGGGAGCACCAATTCGTATGACCAAATCCACCACAATTTTCAGGGGGTGGTTGGTTGGTGTGTCAGAACTCAGTAGCGCCGCAGCACACATTCAACAACACCCATTTAAATTGGAGAAAATTCTCACATACACCAATTTATATGTTGAAAAGTTTTTCCTCCCCTCACAACGACACGACGAGGAAAATAACGACGACACGTTGCCGATGTGGACGATACGACGACTATGTTGATGATGCGATGGTGTACTCGTGTGTATTTATATCTGTATTGTGTGCTTCGGCAATTTCCACGTTTTCCTCTTGAAACTTGCTAAAGCAAAGGAAAAGCCAAACGAAATAAAAAAAAAAACAAAATATCAACAACAACAATACACTTATACACTCTCATACAATATTATACGACTAAATAAAAAAAAAAAATAATATTAAAACACACCACGCGCAGTATGGAGCTCGAACACTATACAACAGCTTTTCCTACTGGGTATCCTAGTATCTTATTGAATATTCGGATATGATTCGTTGTTCGTCCGTCCTTTTAGTATGATATTGAGTTTTGTGTAGTTAAGTCAGAAAATAAATATTTCGACATTTCGATATTTAAAAAAAAAAAAATAATAATACAAAATAAATAACTTTAAATATTTAAAAAAAATATATATTTAAATAAATATATATTTTAATCTCGTTCGTATCTTTATCTCAAACAACAAATCCGTCAACCATAAATTTGCATCCTTTTTAAACCAAAAAAAAAAAAAAAAATTATCATCGTTATTTTGGCTTTTATCGTTGATTTTTTTTTGTCGATTCGATATCAAATTTTGGTTTTTTCTGTTATAATAAAAAAAAAATAAAAATATCTCTCAATCTTATTACGAACCCTTCAAAGTATCTCGTGTATTTGACTTAAGTAATTTTTTTGATCTCGCGGACATATAAAATAAAATATTTGTTATTTCGCAAAAAATAAAAATTCAATTAAAATTAAGAAAAAAATACTTAAAAATTCGTGATAAATAAAAAAATAAAAATAAAAAAAAAACCTCTCAAAACATCTCTCACAGAAAAAAAGTGGTATTTTTTTTTTGTGTGTTTTTGTGTATAAAAGTGCATCAAGTGGTTCTACAAGTGATGCATCACAGATATACCAAAACCAACCAACAACAACAAAATAAATTTCAAAAATTATAAAAATAACAAAAAAATAAATTAAAAATTGTAATTCCCATGGAAAGTGTATAACAAAAAAAAAAATCAAGTAGTGATCAATTGTGATAGAAAAAGAATAAATAGGAATAAAAAAATAAAAGATACAAAAGTATCTTTTTTGGTGTTTTGAAAGTGATAATTGTGAAAAATAAAAAAAAAAAATTAAAATACCATACGGTAGATATATTTCATATATATCTGAAAGATATTTCAATAAAAAAGAAAAAAATAATAATTTTTCTACATCATCGTCGTCATCTCGTCGTTGTTGTTGTTTAATTTAAATTTTTTTTAAATAATCGAATTATTTGAATTCGATTATCTTGAATTTCTTATTATAAACAAAAAGTTTAAGAAAAATCATTCCATATGGTTCATATTATTGAATTTGTCGGCCAACCGAAGGTTGAGTTTACTCAACAAGTTACTGTGAGTACATACAAAAAAAAAAAATACTTATAAATTTTTTTTTTATATATCTATGAATTTGCTTTCTATAGAAGAAGAAATTATATAGGGTATATAAAATATATAGAGAGAGTATAAAGTAGGTACACGAACCAAATCTGATAGATACGCAGTATCTTCGTACTTTAAGCAATTAATCATTTTTGGCAAAGTCATCTTGTTTGATTTTTTTTTTTTTTTTTGATAATAGTATGTGTGAGTATGAGAATTTGTCGTATTATTTTTTATCTTTTTTTTTTGTTTGGTAAGGGGATTTTTTTTTACTTTTATTTCATCTTCCTTTTTTTTGGGTTGTTGTGAATTTTTACGAGGAGGGTACAAATTTTGTGTCAGGTTGTTTGGAAAGCTTATCGTGTTTGTAAAATAAAATACAAAAAAAAAAAACATGAAAGAATTTGATTGTATTAGATACGATAGCAGCAAACACTCACAGATCGATAGGAAGTATTAGGGATTTTTTTTTTGCTTTTTCTTTATTTATCTTTTTTTTTTTGTTGTTATTTGGTGGGGTTTTTTTTTAGGCGCAACTCTCTTCGTTTTAGTCGGTTAAGAGGATTATGTGTGTGTTTATAAGGGCGAAAATGTTTGGAGCGTATGTTATCATCAGCTTAGCACAGAAAATAAGCTTAGGTATATATTTGTATGTATGAATGCATAGGTACATACATATATATGCAAAGAGATAAGATTTCCAATGAAATATTTAAAAACCTAAAACTGATTTTTTTTTTTATATTATGCAGAAAAAAAGTTTTTTTTTGTTAAGGATATTCGCATATTATATGAAGTTAGAAATTATTTAGAACAAGCTGTTTAGATACAAAAAAAAAGTAGGTCAGATATCACCAGTTGCAATATGTTAGACAAATTCATACCTATTATAAAATCAAGAGAATATTGAATGGAGCTAAAAACTTTATAACATTAAAAAAAAAAACAAATGTTTAAATACTTCAAATGCTAAACTCGGAATTTATATATGCTAAAAAAATTAAATAAAAAAAAAACGACATCAACCAAACTCCTACAATTTAATATGGCCTAATTCAGGATTTTTGTGTACTGAAAATTAGCCTTAAACGGGAACAAATAAAAATTTTTTTATATAAAAAACTTTTTTTTGATTAAAAATATATTGACTTATTTTTTTTTTTCATCGTTGTGTTGTCATAGATATAAAATATTGAAATTTAGAAACAAATTGAATATCAACTTTAAAAATGTTTAAACAAAAATTTAATAATCATAAAATAGATTTTCAATACAAAAAAAAAAAAAAATAAAAAGTTATAAGTTTAAAGATTTTGCTATCTCATAAAAATCTTTAAGTCTGTAGGTATTTTGAATTGAAGATAAGTCTATTTAGTTTTCATAAATTTTAATTCAAATAAAATTGTAAAAGCTAAAAAAACATAAAACCATGCTTTTCTAAGACTTAATTAAAAGTAAAAATCATTTAAATTTTTGAAAGTTGATTTGTTGTTTTAATTGATAAATTAAACCTTAAAACTAAATATTTATCATTTATTAGTATGAACACATTAAATTGACGTAAAACAAAATTTAAATAATTATCAAATTTTAATTTTTGAGTTAAACAAAAAATATTTTTTTTGTTAAGGGTTTTCTATAGATTATTTTGAAATAAATTAAATTTTTGAAAGCATTAAAATTTCAAAGCAAATCTAAAAAAAGTGGATATAATTTTTGATCCCAGAGAATCTTTATTCCAAAAGAAGCCCTAAAAATAACAAATAAATGCAATTATAGTCCACCCTAGTATATACATTGTACATGAGTATGTAGTATCTTTGTGACCTAGTTTGTGAAACTTTTGACCTATATTTTAAGAAGTCGTTTTATTAATTTAAGTATCTACAATTCCGATGATTTTTATTAATTTTTTCTCAGTGAAAAATAACACTAAATTTAAACAAATTGTTCCAATTATAAGAAATAATTAAATTATTGAGACTAGTTTTTGCTACGTTAAATATGATAAAAATTAAAAAAAAGTTATCCTAATCGCGAAGATAGAAATAGTTTAAGTTCTTTGCTGTAATTAATCATTTTATTTTTTACGAACTAGAAAATTCCTAAAAAAATTCATTTAACTGAAAATTTGACTATCAGAAAAGTCTTAGGTAGTTTTTTTTAAATATGTGTACGTATCTGCTACCTTCAAATTCATAGCTGGCATTAAATTATTTTGCATTGAAAAAAAGGTTTGCATACACGAAATAAAAACAAAGATTCTTTCAGTAGTTGGTTAAAGTATTTTCAAAATCAAACTATATTGAAAAATGAAAGTCAGCTCTCTTTTTGTCTATTTTTCAATGAAATTGTGAAATTTCAAAAACGTAACTTCAAGTCCTGGTAAATATTTTTGTTCATTTGAGATTTAACAATAATGCGAAATTTGCTTCAATTATTTTGACTTTCATATATTTATTGTAATTGTGTTCAATTTGTTTTTAAACTTAAATCATTTGAAAAAATAGAATTAGAAATTTTAAAACTGACCAAGACCATATTGTGTAACTAATGATCTTACACAAATGTTTATTTTCTTAGCATTTGAGGAGATGCATTATTTTTATTCTTCGAAAATAATAATAAATCAATATAATCGAAAAAATTCATTTACTTTTCATCTTGAAATTATTAAAATATTTTGATGGTCAAAAATGATATCGAAATCTTATTGTTTACAAAAAACTTTATTTTTCACCCATATATAAAATCAGGCAAATGTGAAACGAAAACTATTTAATGTGAGATAAAGGATAAAGCATTATGTGTAATATATTTTACAGTCAATATGAACAGTTTGTATTGAAGACGAAAAAGTACAAACCTATGCTAATAGTTTTCATCGCAAATAGTTTTGGAACTTACCTAATGTTCCCATAAAAAAATTTATGAATTACTTTCATCGGCAGTGAAAAAAAATGTTGTTTCTATTTGAATAAAGTAATCATTTGGTTGCTAATTCATTGAAAAAAATAATAACAAATTACAAAAAAAAATTCTTTTACCTATGTGCTCCAATTAGTCAATGCTCCAATTATAAACAATAGAATCGGTCACATTGTTTACTAAAGTAATAAATAACTTAGGAAAACTGACAAAATTCCATAGAGGGTTTTTTAATGAAAATTGTTATTCAAAATAATTGAATTGAAATAACACCAAAATATCAGCTTTAAGTTCCTTTAACTTGTAGGTTGTAGAAACATCAGTTAATTTAAAAAAAAAAATAAAGAAAACATTGGAAACAATTTTGTTTTAAATATTTATTTAATCTTTTTTTTTTTAATTATTCATACCCTTTGAAAAAATTTCAATACCTTTAATATACCTTTACTTTTTAATTAAAAACATTATTCGACTACACATTCTATTTCTTATTTGGATATATTTTATGACAGCAAACGTCGTAAAAAAGGTTCTGTTTTAGATTTACCAGTTGGTAAAAAATATTTTAATTTCGCTTTAAAAAAGACTTTAAATTATTTTAAATTAACTATTTGCAGAAAATTTTTTGTTTTATTTTAAAAATATTTCGCAAAACCGATTTAAAGTCAAATGTTATTTGAATTATTATCAAATTATATATACTATATAAATATATCATAAATAAGAAGTGAAATGAAAAAAAATTTATTGATTTAATTTTAGTTAAAAATTGTATTTTTCAAATTCATTTTATCCTTAAAGAACAATGATATACATAAACTTAACAAACTTATACTTTAAAAACATTAAATTATCTTTATTTTTAATCCCCGTAAATCTCCGGTGTAAAGAGAAAAGAAAAAATTGAAAAACTTTCCCGTGTGACTTACAACTGACTTATAGTATTTTATTAATTTAGTGAATCTTATGTTTTGAAATTTTAAGTAAGCAAGAAAAATTCAATAAAATAAAATTACTCAATCAAAATTAATAAAATCAGAACTGTCTCTTAGCACTTTTTGTGTTCTATTGTTTTTTTCAAACACATGCAGCGTCAGATATAAAAGTATGAAAAGAAATTAATTTTACTCTAAACTAAAACCAAAATGTTTCATGCAATTCAGTAGAAATTCGTGATATATTTTTATATAGGTAAAATATGTAAATTTAAAATGGAAAGAGTTAGTTAAAAGAAAAAAATAGATTAACATATTAAAATTTCATACAAATATTTCTGTTAGTTTATTATCCAGTTTAAAATGATAAAAAACAAAACAAAAATTCTGTCGCTCAATAAGGAATAATATACTAACTTTTATCTTCTTATTTCAATACATATTATTAAAAAAAAATCATGTGTGCAATTCACACGTGGTAGAAGTGAAACCTTAAATAAAATGCACGACTGCGTCGCACGAACTTGCTCTTAGAGTTAAAGTTGCTTAAATTTTTGAGACTTTTTATATAGAAATTTGGAAAAAAAATAAAATTCGTTTAAACAAAAATAAAATAAAATCTGAAATTAAGTTGCCCTCCAAAACAAGTATGCAGTTTTGATTGATATATTAAGATGCATTTTTAGAAAAAAAATTTTCAAAATCGTTAGAGCCGTTTTTTAAAAAACTAATTTTTTATAAATAATTTTTTGGACAAAAAGTTTTAAAATAAAAGTGGTATGCCATTCTTCAGAAATCACTAATCAACATCTAAAAACAAAATTTCAAAAAAATTCAATGTCCCGTTTTCGAAAATTTGATTTTTCAAACAAAAATTTTCAAAATTTTTTTAAAAATCCAAAAACTATTTTTTTGAAAATCTTATTTTTGACTTATATTTAAATTATATAAATGCTTCTTCACAAAAAGTTTCGTTGAAATCGAATAAGCCGTTTCGGAGATAATCGGATTTGAAAAAAACGGTTCTATGACAGGTACCGTTAATAATGATTCTCAAAAAAAAATTTTTTCATTGAAAGATAGACCTTAGCTTAAAACTAACATTTGAATTTTTTAAACAAAATCGTTAGAGCCGTTTTTGAGAAATTTCAATTTTACTAAAATCGGTATATGACAAGTACCGTTATTTTTGGTCCAAAAAAATTAATTATAAAAACCCCTCTGGAGAGTTGCCAAATAACGCTACATACCAAGTTTGATATTCATAGGTCCATCCGTTTAGGCTGTAGCTCCTTATACAGACAGACAGACAAACTGACAGACAGACTGACAGACAGACAGACGGACTTCCGGGACCCACTTTTTTGGCATTGTCTGCCATCGTAATGTCATGGAAAAATGTTATCTCAACTTTTTTTTTTTTGTACGAATGCATAACTTAATATATAGTACCTATATCGCAAGTAAAAATCATTTTTCTTGCGAAAAAAAAAATAGAAAAAATCTACCTATTTTTATTCTATCACCTTTAAATCCATGTTTTTTATATGACATTCTAGATAAATTTTATATCATCTGAAAGCTTATTGTCTTAGCTCAAAATATATATATCGATCAAGTCTATGAGACATCTACAAAAAGGGCTAGAATTTTTTGAACTAGATCAATTTCCATCAAAAAAAAGAGAAAAAACACGTATTTTTATCTTCTCACACTATTAAATCCATTTTTTTCCCTAACAACCTGTACAAATTGTTACACCATCTGAAAGCTTATCGTCTTAGCTCAAAATATATTACATCGATCAGGTCTATGAGACATCTACAAAAAGAGCTAGAATTTTTTAAACTCGATGAAATTTCATCCAAAAAGCAAAAAAAAACATTTATTTTTATTTTCTCATGCTATTAAATCAATTTTTTTGTTTGACAACCTATAAAAAAATTGTATACCATGTGAAAGCTTATTGTTTTACTTTGTATAATGATGTATAAATCTTATTTCAAAGATGTCTGCAAGAGAAGTTAGAATTTTTTAAAGTCAACCATGTCGAACTTCCAGACTGAGATTACGGTACTTCCTACACTGGTAGCTGGTCAACGCCAACAGATCTCCACAGGTATTTTGAGGTATTTTAAAATTTTTTTTTCAATATATATATATATAACGTGTGTTGGAAAAGAACATCTTTTTACCGTTATCTCCGAATTTTTAATATTAAATAAATTGAAATTTTGTACAATTATAATTTATTTAATTACCTATCTACAGTACAAATTTCATTCATCTATCTATTAAAACAAAAAAGTTATAACAAGTTGAAGTCGTGTCGCCTTTTCGTTTCATCTAGTTTCAAATCACTAAGATACTAAAGAAGTTTTCACTTCAAAAATTGCGTTAATTCTAGCACTTATTCTACTTATTAGTTTTTTTTTTTTTCTTCTTAAAACGGAAATATTTGTATGGAAGGGAATGTTTTTCTTAGTTTTTGAACATTTTTTTTTTTCGATAAGTGAAGAATGTAAAATTTGCAGAAAAATAATATTAATTTCAACACTAACTTGTTGAAAAATAAAATGTAACAATGTTATATCGAGCTTTTATTGTTTTGAATAATAAAGATTGTATTCTATAAAAAAATTAAAAGGGTTTTTTTATTTGTGTTAGATTTTCTTTTAATTACTGAAAAAATCATAGAAAAATATTCTTAAAATAGATAAATGTATAGGTTTTCAGAAAAATGTGATTGTGAATGTCCATTTGAAAATTTGCTGATATTTGATGTGAATGCTTCATCAGTTTTTTTTTTATATTTTCCTAAGGAAATTGTGCTCTTGAATTGGTACTTTTCATTGAAACCTTTAACATTTTTTAAATTAGTTATTATGCTATTAATTTTTACTACAATTATGTACGTTACGTAAAATAAAATAAATCTAAAAAAAAAACAAAATTTTAAAAATGTTAAAAAAGCCAAAATTCCATTATCTACCTACTTAATATATTTCGTTTCGTTTGTCGTTTCCATTCATAACGAGTTAGTATTTGTGAGTAAATCTTACAGACAAATTTGTATGCAATCGTTGGAACCGTTTTCTGAGGAAATCAAATTCTTAAATATTTATTTATTTATAGAGAAATTTCTCATAAAAGTGTATCTAAATTAGAAAATTAAAAAAAAAATCAACTCACTCAATAAGATTTTTTACATGAATTTCACCCTTTGCAAATTTAATTTATGCATTCGTACTTATTAAAATATAATATATTTTTCATTTCTTTTTCTGTGATTCACATTTGATTTTTCTACATTTCTCCTGATTTACAAAGGTGTAATTTTTAAGTGAAAAACCTTTAATTATAATGAACTCGTAATTTTCTACACGCACGTACGCACGCTATATAAAAAATTGCTAGGACTATTTTTTTTTTTTTTTTTTTCAGTTTTCTATAATCGTCGAGTTGGACTTTTTTAAACGAAAGCAAAATGTACATTAGTACAACTAAGTTGCTCAATGTTTTCACAATTGTAACCAATAATTAACTTAAAATTAATTTCTATTTGTGTATACATATTTCCTTTCGTTCTGTTGGGTTATGCTTTGTTATGTCATATTCAGAGTCCTTTGTTCAATTAATTTTTTATTTTATTATAAAAATGTTTAAACCAACTATATTATCTAGTCAAATTTACAATTTTAATTCATGAAATTAGAAAATACTCACGACAAAATATTAAAGCCAAATATTTAAAGAAATCGATCGATGTTGGCTCTTTCTTAGAAAACTCTTTTTAATATTTACCCAAATAGGCATAGAAAATAAAATATCAGAAACAATGCCAAAATTAAAGAAACCCTCCTAATGTCCTTTTTATGCTCATTTCCACCGAAAATAAAAAAAAAAATAAAATAAAAAATATAAACCCCATCAAGTCATTGACTTTCCGAACCACAATCATCTATAGCCTCAAGACCTTACTTTGCATAAAATAATAACACAAGCAATAACGTGTCCCTTAGGCTATTTAAGCTCTTTAAAAACAAAAATAAAAAAAATTTTTTTTCTTCTCATCCTCAAAAAAAAAAAAATATATAAAAGGAAAAAAAGCAAACCCTTTTTCTTAAAAAAAAAAATAACAAAAAACATTTTTTAAACAAACGCCATAAGCCTACCAAACGCAAGCTATCTTTCTCTCTCCATCCAAAATTTTGATGAATTTGCCGCCTGAGGTGTGTTGGCCGCAATTAAAATAAATGTCTCCTTCAAATGGCATGGAATTTCCGTTTCCATATAACTCTGGTGTAAACCTTTAGCTGTTTGTAGGTACTATTATGAGTGCATGTACAATTTTCTTAATAAATACGATTATTGCCGATTTATTTATATGCATGAATTGCAAAAGCTACCCTTTTGTGCCCATATTAAACTAGGTAAGTACTCGTTATACCACATTGCCACACAGAAAAAAAAAAACCAAAAACAACACAAAACTGCTTGTATTGCTTCAATTCATCATGACATGGCATTACAACTCAAATCACAGCCGTCACACAATCACAATATAGGTAACACAATTCTATACCAAACTTATAACTGTTAGGTAGGGTGTAGTTTTACGTTGGGCGCCATTTTTAGCCTACGTCATGTTGTCGACTTTTCTCTCTCCCAATTCTCTTTCTATAGTGTTTGGAAAAGCATGACGATGACAATATTCCGCTCTACCTTTTTTTACCGACCGCGAAGTATTTTGCGGTGCAATAATAACGTTCACAGAGTGTGTCCCGTTTGTATAGTTTTACACCACATTGAAGGGTAAGCAAATTGACTTCGGGTATTAGGTATCATTCAAATTGGCGCTAAGGGTGACGTTATGCTAATATGGTGCTGACTGCTTGACGCTGAGCTGAGGTCTCTTTCTCTTTTACCGTCGTTAGTCGTTTGGCACGAAATAAGACGGGATATGGAAAACTAAAAGCTCAGAGAGGAAAGTGCGTGCGTGAGTCACGCGGAACATAAGCAGAAAATTAGAAAAACTAATGTCCTTTAAGGATTCGCAGTTATGTTATTGGTATGAAAAGTTGAAAGAAGTCATAAGAAGGAACAATTTTTTTTTCTCTTCAGATTTTATTGTACACGGCGGCGGTTATGATTGCCGAAGCGGCACGGAACAAGGTGTAAGAATTAAATCTACAAGTGTTAAGTAATAATAAGCACGACATATTATTTTTTTTTATTTGTACCATGCTTAGGTTTCGTTCTGCACTTAAACTAAGGTGTTATTGTTACGCTTTGAAAAATATTTTTTGTCCCCCTATTTCGTCCTTTTTCTAAAAAAAAAACCACAGTCTTGAGAGTGGGAAAGTTAGTTCTATTAGGTATTTTTTGATTCTTAAGTAAATCGTTTGGATTTAATGCCATTAGAACAAAATTGTGGTAAGAAAAAATGGAAGAAAAAAAAATTTCTCATGTAGTTGGTACATTTGTTCAAGTTAAACTACTTAATTATGACAGGAATCACGATTATAAGTGGGCTCTTTTGCGAGCCAACCGACACCGGAAAGTTTTTATTGTTTTGTAAAATCAGAAAAGTGAAATCGATTTAGGTCAATGGCTAACAAATAACATCCGGATGTTTATGGTTTGTATAATTTTGATGGATTAGGTCCGATTTTTCTCCTTTCGATTCGAATAATAGTTTTTTGTTTTATAATTATGTTAAGTTATAGGCTCAATTAAGTAAACAAGGTTTTGATTAATTTTTGGACGAATTTGCAGATTTGCAAATTTTCAAACAAATTTCTAAGTGAGTATTTTGGAATTTTAACCCACAGAAAAGCTTTGAGAATTTAGTGATTTAAAGTAGGAGTACAAATCCAAATGCATATAAATTATAAGATAAAACCTTTTATATCGTTTTTTTCATAAGTTCATGTTCATGTGAAAATTCTTTATTATCACTGGAAAACAAATTTCATTGAAATCGGTGAAGTATTTTCGGCTAAAAAGTGGAACAAACGAACGGAAAAATGCAATTCCCCATTTTTAAAAATTAAACTAATAGATATTTTAAAGGTGAGGAATTCTAGAATGCCTAACTCAAATGACAAGACTGTTTTCCCGTTGAAAACATTGAAATAGTAGCTAATAATGTGGCAGTTTTAACTAACAAAATTGAATTAACGTTATGAATTGCACATTGGGCGCCAATTTGCTATACTTCTTCAGTTTCTTGGCAGTCTTGGAAATTTTCTTCTTCTTTTTATTTATTTTATTTTTTTTTATGGAAGATTCTCGGTGATTGAATGAACCAATTCAGTAAAATCACGAATACAATTAAGAAGTTCATCTCATGTTGGGCGCCATTTTTATTGTTTTTTTTCTTTTGTCATATAACATTTTTGCAAACTCGTTATTTTTATAAAAATGATAAAATATTCGAGATAATTTAAACTTATTCAGAGTAATCAGTAAAAAAAACCTGCGTTGGGCGCCATTTTAATGTATTCTTTTATTTAAATAACAAGAACAAGAACAATAGAAAAGATATTGAAATTTTGATGCCAAAATCTTAACAAATTCAAGATAAAAATAATAAATTGATATTACGAAACGATCTCGTATTGGGTGTCATTTTTTTTTATTTTAATGACATCTTCATTTTCATAGAAAATATTTCATAAAATAGTCTTGAGTATGCAAACCTATTCAAAAAAATCATGCTAAAAAAGCTGCGTTAAGCGCCATTTTGTTTCGATTCTTTATTTTAAAAACAAGAATAAATATATTACAATTTTGATGGGAAATTCCAAAACTGTCAACAGAAAAGTTATTGAAGGAAAAATTATTATTAAGAACTGTTTTTATTTTCCTGATAACTATTTAAATTTTTGAAAACTCTTTCTTTTCATAGAAAGTTTCGGGCAAAGTTTTAAAAGGAATTAAACTTATTCAGCAATTCAAGTTAAAAAAAGGCGCCATTTTTCTTAAATTCCTTATTTTCAAATCCAGAATATTAAAAATATTTAAATTTTGATGAAAATATTGCTTTAGAATCATGAGAAAAATAACAGTTTTAATAGATCTCACATTGGGAGCCATTTCTTTAATTTGTATTTTTATATAAGACCATCACTTTTGACTCCATTTTTGTTTGTATTTAAAAAAAAACTTTAAAAATTCAGAAATTAATTCAGGAGGAGAAGAAAGAACGATGTCAATAGTCTCACGTTACGTGCTGGTAAATTTTTCAAAAACTCTTCATTTTTATATATAGCTTCTGATGAGATATTCGAATTAAATAAAACTATGTACTTTAGAAGAATAAGGAAAGAATTTAAATACTCATTTTAAACCTCGAGTTGGATGTCATTTCAGATTTCATGTTATTTAATGATGGTTTTTAAAAAGAATATTCAAACTGATTAAACAAAAATCAGAAATATCATAGAAAACATCATTTTTACATTAAAATAATATAATCAATTCTACGTTGGGCGCCATTTTCATGTTTCCTATTTTACATTTTCATAATATCTTTGAGAATGATATAAAATTCTTTACGAAAGTATAAAATAAATATATTTACCAACATATTTAATGCGTTTTCAATAATAAAAATAAACGGAGGTGTAACTATTTCGGTAAACCAAGTATACAACCTTGTGGAACACCTAAATTTACTTGTAAAAAAGAATCTAAAATAATGATATTTTTGCATTTTGGTAATGAAATTATGTAAACCTAAAATATAAAAAAATTTTCACAAATATTCTTATAATCCTTTGTGGTCATTTGACTGAAATTGTATACGGAAACAATTTGTGACTTATTTAAAGTCCCCCACAAATACAATTTATAAAAAGTTGATGAACTTTAACCAACTTTAGAGAAAACAACAATCCCTTTGTACGACTACTTTTCTATTGCATTGAAGATCTAGTGCCCTAGACTGGAAACTAGACAATAGACAATCAAACAAAAAAACATTCACAGTTTTAAAACCATCGATTTATCAGTGTGTTAGTTTCATTTTCTTCTATTTTTTTCCATTCTAATCTATATAAAATCCTCCACATTTCCCCCCTTCCCTCTATACACACTTTCCCTTACATCTATGTTTTTTACCTGTTCTTTACTCGTTAAGGCACCAGAGTATAGTAGATAACTTTAAAGCCCGGTGGACATAATATTCAATGAGGTCGATGCACCACCAAGACTTTTTCAAACAGTGGCGTACGTATAAGTAGGTGTACTAGCTTATACAAAAAAAAGTTATATGCTATTTTTTTTAAAGTAATCCATTGATTCAAAAAAAAAAATAAAACAAAAAAAAAACAAGAATTCCTTTTGTTTCATTATCCTTACCGGCAAGCATGATGAATTGCATCCTTACAGGTTTTTTTTTATAATTTTTTTTTGTTTTTGTGATTCGTCGGAGGTTTTTTGTTGTTATTGCAAAAAAGAACGCATGTCCCAATGCAATGTTGTTGTTTTTTTATTTTTTTTTGTATTTTACTGTGTACCTACTATCGTAGTGAATTTCAAGCACACACAAGTTGTAGGAGGAGTTGAGAGCTATAATACAACAACTAGAACTATCTATGCATTATATAGTTCGTCCTTTTTCCTAGTTTTTTTTTTTTTTTTTGTGAATATTATTCGCTCTGTTCTCTCATACTCCCAAAGAGCAACAATGCATAGAAGGATCCAAGGATTCTAACGTCGAGGACGAACGACGACTATAACACCACTATCCCTACCTTATATCGACCATGAACACACTGAAAAAAAGTTGGAGGGAGGGGGTCTTTGGAAACTCATTTTGAATGCGCGCACATCCATCTCCATGGTTATGTCAGAGCAAGGACTCTACCCGCTACCGCCATTACCCATGCCTATCTATAATATAGACTTTAGTATCATGAGGTTCGTTCTCGTGTCGTTCTATACTGTGTTCTATAGCTTATAGAGTTGCATTTGTGATGTGGTTCTAGCTTTTTCAATGAATGGGATGAAGGATGAGCAGAAAATGAATTCGCATGCTTGCAACTGTATTTTTGCAACAGGTATAACATTTCGTGTAGTATGTAGATAAAAGTTGGCAACATGTTGTTAGCCAATGCTCTAGCTTTTATTTTTTCTTCTTTACTCACATTTTTTTTTTGTTTAATGTTCGTGTTATCGTTGATTTTTTTTTATTTATTTTCGTTCAGCTTCTTTTTTAAGGGTTATATATTTTTTTGTTTTTGTAGGTAATTCTTTTTTAGCTAGCACTAAATAACTTTGTAGGGATAAGGTTTTTCTGCAACATATTTATCCTTGATACACATGCAAACACATTGTACTTTACTCCCTTCTTTCGGTGTAAAGATTGGTATATGGATGAAATGCATCAAACAAAAAGGGATTTGGTTAATTTATTGCGAGGGGAGAAAAAGGCTCATTTTGTTTCGTTTACTTTTATGAAGTTGAAAAATTAACTCAAGTCCAATTACCTGACTTTAATGTGACTGAGTTATAGGAATTAGGTGCTATGAGTTAATTTAAAGAAGTGGGTAAAGATTCAAATCGAAAAAAGTACTTTTAAATCTCACGTTGGCCGCCATTTTGTTTCTTGATTTTGCTTTCATTTTTAATTTACACTAATGTTTAGTAAACTGTCATAAAATTAACAAAATGAATGAATCCCACGTTGGGCGCCATTTGTTTAATGTATTAAAGTCTTCGTTTTTATGGAAGCTATACAGATTTTGAGAATTTTTTGTCTTGATTATATCTTGAATTATATCATTTTTTATGCTATAGTCCTTTTGACGATTTATTTATGATATAAATTCACTTTTTTGAGCATCCATTTTGATTTTATTGACATCGATTTCATTTATTTACAGAAATTAGTATTAGTGCGTTCTTTTATGTATCTTCTTTCATGCAAAGATAACCCTCTAATCTCTAATGGGTTCATTAATTTCTTTAAGTATTTACATAAACCAATCTCGCGTTGGGCGCCATTTTTTATATTTTTTTTATTTCGAGTTAGCTTTGAAAATTACGTAGGTAAAAATTTTTATAATGATTTTGATTGATTTGGAAACAGTTTAATGATGAAGGTGATGAATAAAAAAAAAAAAACAAATTAACGGCGAGGGGAGCCATTTTCAACAAATTTTATTTCCATGAAATCTAAAATTTTTTTCAAATCTTCATTTTCTTTTGAGGTTTTTACCATTGAGTGAAACATATTCAGAAGAAGAATGTTATTCAAATTGATTGAATAAGATTCGCTAGCATCAGAAATTGAATTGAACGAATTTCGCGTTGGGCGCCATTTTTTAATTTTTTTTTTCAATTCCATAGCAAATAAATTGCACGACTGGGGTCGCACGTACTTGCTCTTATGCTTAAAGTAACTATAATGTTAAAGCTTTTTATTCAAGAAATTTAAAATTCGATATTTTGAAGAAATTTCATAAGTAGTATAAAAAAATTAAATCTGTTTTTATAATTAATAAAACTCCGTTTTAAAATATCTTAAAAAAAAAAACAAATATGCCATTTTATTTCTCGTATAAAAAGATATTTTTAGAAAAAAAATTTTGAAAATTGTAGGAGCCGTTTTTTAAAAAAATAATTTTTTATTTATAAAATTTTTTTTACATTTTTCAAAAAAAAAGTTGGTATGCCATTTTGAAGAAATAATTAATTTACACATAAAAACTAAATTTCAAAATTTTTCATTGATCCGTTTTCAAAAAATTGATTTTTCAAAAAAAAATTTTGAAATATTTTTAAAAAAACCAAAAATGCATTTTTTGAAAATTTTCTAAAATTTTAATATTATCTTTACTTACACACTTTTGTATAAAAATTTTCATTTAAATCGGGTTAATTTTGTACGAGATATTCAGAAACGAAAAAAACCGTTCTATGACAGGTACCGTTAATAAAGGTACAAAAAATATTTTTTTTATTTAAAAAGTTGGCCCTTATGTATAGTATTACACACAAAAATTTTAATCAAAATCGTTAGAGCCGTTTTTGAAAAAAATTAACTTTTCTATTTCCGTTATATGGCAGGTACCGTTAGTTTTGGTCATAAAAAAAAATTTCAATTTCCCCTCTAGGGAATCACCAAAAACTGCTAACTACCAAGTTTGAAGAAAATCACTTCACTCGTTTAGGCTGCAGCTCCAGATAGAGACAGACGGACAGACAGACAGACAGAATTGCCGGACCCACTTTTTTGGCATTCTCCATCATCGTAATGTCATGTAAAATTGTTATCTCGAGTTCGATTTTTTTTACGAATCCTAAACTTGCCCTATAGTACCTATATCGCAAGTAAAAAGTTTTTGTTTTTTTTTTTTGCAACTTAGTAAAAAAATATCAATCTCATGTTGGGTGCCATTTAAAAAGGTTTTTTTTTCTCTTAACTTTAATACCTGCTCTAAAAAACTATTTTTCTTAAAAGGACGAAAAATGAAACATATTCGAATTAAATGAACAAATTCAGAAGAATAGAGATCAATATATTATGAATTTCGCATTGGGCGCTATTCTCAATATTTTGCATTTTTATAGGAGCTATGAGCTATCACTTTAATGAAGGAGCTTTTGGATTGGATAATGCAATTTCAGATAAGTCACAGATAAATTTAAAAATAATATAAATCTTGCATTGGGCGCCATTTTTTATCTGTTGATTTTTTCCTTCCCATGGTAGTTATGGACATTTTCGAAAAATCTTTTGAATTATTAAATTAATATAGAAATATCCTCAAAATGAACATAACGCATAAAAAAAAATATTTGAAGCCTCACGTTGGGCGCCAGTTTTTATTTTTATTAGATTCTCTGCCACGAAAAGACATTTTTAGAAAAAAAAGTTTTTAGACTCTTTGTCATTTTTATGAATTCAATTTCATAATATTACCTTAAAACTTGTCATATCATTAACCAGGTTTTAGTCAACTTGTGACAAACATACATGAAGAAAAACTCCATTTTTTAAATTCCTTTCTTCCAATTGAATTTGCATGCCATCTGGTTTTTATCAGTACCAAAAAAACTGACTCAAAATTGACAACGTAGATACTCCCTTGACTATGATTTCATCTCATACCATTTTTTTGGGTACCATAGGAAGAAGAAGAAGAAGACGAAAAAAAGAAACTTTAAATGATGAAAAGCATAAAGTTTTAGGACTTTCTCATACTCGTTTGTCGCCTTCGTTTCTTTCTTGTTAGCTTCTCACGTTTCTCGTCTTGTTTGGAAGTTTTTTTTTTTTTTTCTTCCCGGCCAAACTGTTTACGCTAAGCAACGTTAAATTGTATTGATGAGTCTTTTGCGACTTTCAACAATATACAAAGTAGGTTTGAGGTATCTTCTGTGGCAAAAGGCAGCCAGAAAACGCAAGTTATAAAAAGGGGATGAAATTGGAATGTATTTTATATGGGGAGGAAGGTGTCGTAAAGGAATTTTTCATACTTTTTTTTCAAAAAAAAAAATTTAACAAAACAAACAAAGTTTCGCGTTTAACAAAAGGTGCGAAATGCAAAGTGGTGTTTTGTTGTGAAAATCCTTTTTTTTTCATCTTCTTCTTATTGATCATTTTGTTACTTTTTCTTCATCGAAACAAGATGAAGTTTTTCTCCTTCTCACTCAAACCTCATTTTTCGTCAAAAGACGAAAGAAGATCGTCGACATTTCCATACACTCTTACTCACCCAATCGCCTGTAATTTGATGTTAAAGTCCTTGAGATGAGGTTCTTCATTTATACGCCATTACAACAGTGTTGGAAAATCAATCGATAGTTAATGGAAAATCGTTATTAATGGAAAAGTTTCATTTTTTGCTATACAAAAAAGAGAAAAAAGAAAGAAGAAATGAGAAAAGTTGTTGTTGTCACCCAAAGTTTTGTTTCTTTCGTTTTTTTTTTTAAGGATTTTGCAATTGTGATTGTGTTGTAGTTGTAGTTTTGAAGTGGAAAATGTTTTGTAGTGTGCTTTTGCTTCACTCAATTTTCCAACAATTGAATATGCATTGAAAAAAAAAAAAGTATGCAACAACAATGAATTTTTCCTCCTCCAATAAACCCTTAAGAACAAAACTCCATCTCTTCAATGACGATGTGAAACATGATAGGATTGAGTCAAGTGTTTGTTAAGTTGTAAGCTTATTTCTATTTTGTTCAATTCATTTTTTCTTTTTTGTTTAAGTTCATCCTTTAGTAAAGGACTAACAATTATAAGGAGTCTATTGCGAGCATTTAAGTTTTTTTTTTTTTTGTTGGGCGCCATTTTTTTTAAATTCCGATGACAGACTTCTTAGAAAGATAACAATGGAAATACTTAAAATCTCTTTATTATAATGAAAAGATTTTGTAAAGATATTCAAATTGAATGAAAATAATTTCACCAGAATCTGGGGAAAAATTAAATCATTTTTTTTTTTTTATGGAGCGTTGGGAGCCATTTAGGGAAAATTATTATTCAGATTCTTAAGGATTAATAAATCGTTGTTGTGACTAATAAATACTTGAAAACATAAATGTAAAATTAAAAAATAATTTAAGCAGAATTGAAAAAAAACAATAATTTACATATCTCGCGGTGGGCGTCATTTTTTTTTGTTATTCATTATAACTGTGACGTTAAAAAATTGAACGGTAACCATAATGAGGATAATATAAGCAGAGTCTTACACTAAGGGAAAAAACGCAACGTAAAATTTAATATGTTCGACGTTGATTTAACGTTGAAAAAACTAACATGAAACATCTTTAAACTAAAGTTGAAACCACGTAAGAATTTTTTTTATTTTTTTCGGATTTCAGCTTTTGTTTCATTTTATCACCCTTATTTCCAACAGTGAGATAGCACGTTGGTAAAGCATTCTCCTACAGATCCAAGAGTTGTAGGTTCGATTCCCAGTGGCAGCCAATTTTTTCTTTTTTTTTAATAAATTGATGATTTTTTTCAAAGTTGAAACAACTTTGAATTAAAGATGTTTTATAACGGCAAACCACTTTAAACTAACGATGTTCTACTTTGATTTTAAAATTTTCGTCTTCAACGCAAGATCATACCGAAAAATAGTTGAATCAACATGGTTTTCGTTAATTTTAAGTTGTTTTTTCCCTCAGTGTAGAAAAAAGTAATCTATAATCGACAAACTTACTAGCGTCATTTCAAACAGTGTCGTTTCTGTTTGATCCTTGGGCTCTTGTGGTCTTGAAACCTTCAATATCTTCCAACAAATACTTCAATGAATATTCAGATAAAATAAGAACTATTCAATCAAAATCAAGCCAATATATATTTTTACAAGTCTCGCATTGGGCGCCATTTTTTCAGACACCTGCGGAAAGTAATAACTTAAGAACTCTTTATTGATATGCATGAAAAGAATATTGATAGAACTTCAAATTGAATGAAAATAACTCAAAGAGTATAAGGGAATAAAAATGCTAAGGCCTCGCATTGGGCACCACTTTTTTGTATTACGTTTTTTTTTTTTTAAGTTGAGTCTCCAATTTATCATTTTCATAGAAAAAATTCGGAAAAATTTATCAAAACTCATTGAAAAGAATTTGCGTTAAATTAGGCTACCAGTTAAATACTTCTATTTATCTCGCGTTGGGCGCCATTTTCCCAAATAAATTCTCATGGTTATTGTTGTCAACTGCTGCGAACTTTTATATGCATTATTTAAATGAGGACCGGTGTTCAAAATTATGAATTGTAAGAAAATAAAAATGTGATAGTCTCGCGTTGGGCGCCAACTTTTTTTATTGATTTTTTAGTAAGAAAAATGTGTTCTTTACCTTATCATTTCCAAGGAAGAAACATTTGAATCGATGTATGAAAATTTATTGCAAATGAATTGGCTAAATTTTGGCCATAAATAAAATAATTTTAAAAATCTCACGTTGGGAGCCATTAAAAAAAAAAAGATGTGTTGAAAATTATTGTTTATTTAAGAACTCTACATGTGCATGAAAACCTCATGAAAAGGTGTTAAAATACTCCAAGAGGTAACATGGAGTAAATAAATGTTTAAATCTCGCATTGGGCGCCACTTTTTTTTTTTTTTTAACCATTCTTTTTAAAGAAGCTTTAAGATCAAAATGCTTAAAGTCTAATTGTTAAACTCTTACACCTTTATTAAGTTGCCAAAATTTATATCATATACTAAAAAAAAAAGTTAAATCATATGACTGTTGTCATTTGAGACAGTAATTTCACCTAAAATTCATTACTCTTTTTAGGATCTTCTTTTATGTGCACCTCTTTAAATAAATTAATTTCTAACACCCTTTACTTTGAGCATCAGCCAAAGAACTTGAAACAATTAAATTTTCATTTTTATAACTTACTCTTCTTCCCTCTGTTTCAATGTCTCTGTCGCTTAAACCCTTTTTCTGTACACACACAAAAAAGAAATTATTAAATACGTAGAGGTACTCGACAAAAAATGTATAAAAAATATATATATATCTTAAACACTTCCAGACACGAAATTAAAATCTAGCCCTTTCCTTTCTCCCCGTTCTATATAATACCCTAAGTCACTAAGCTGTATATTTTTTATTTTATAATTTTCACCCTTTTTTTTTTGACTCACTCCCTTTTGTCCTTGTCATCACCGCAAAAGTTTTCAACGTCAAATGCTTAAAGTTCAAAACTATAAACGTCAAACGAATATATCCTTTTTGTCGGCAAACACAAAAGTCACCTTTTCTTGTTTATATAGAGGTAGAGCTTGCTTGGTTGGTATGTGCACTTTGGAGTACAATAAGGTGAACCCTTTTTTATATGTGTTCTTTATTTTGCCTTCTTCGTTTTTAATTTGTTCTCTGTGAGTTAAATGAATAAAAAAAATAGTTAATGAATTCACCGCAACCAAACGGGGACCCAACACTATCACACTCCCGACCCCGAACTCTCCTTTTGACATGAAAAAATCCAACATTTTTACCTTTGCACAAAAAAAAAAAAAAATTAAAATAAAAAAAAAAGCTGGAAAAGAAGAATTGTCGGCCTTTAAGGGCCTTTGTCCATCTTTTTTTTTCAACCCACCCACACATCCAGTCCAGTCAGGTTATATGCTTCTTTTTGGTATGGTTTTTGTTTGTTATATGGAAACTTCCACTTGGTTGAGGATATTATTTTTATGTCCTAAAAGCAACAACAACAAGGCTCTATGTCTCCATCACTCTGTTATTTTCTGACAAGCGGCGGCATGGCTAACCGGCCGGCAGTGTTGGTGGTGGCGGATGGCTAAAGTCGCATTTGAATGCCTTCATTTATATGCAAATTTTCGTTTCACCTCAGTCCCACCTAAAAAAAAAAAAAAAATCAAAACCAAGCCAAAATATAAAAAAAAATGCCGGTCTTCACTCTTCGCACAATGGAATGAGACCTTTGAACCTAGATCCACACTCACAGATACACGCATATCGTGTGGTTAAATAAAATTAAAAAAAAAATGAGAAAATATTTTTGTGGCTCATTCGAGTGAGAGAAAAATATGCGGGTGATACCTTAATTGAAAAAAAACAAAAAATATCCTTCTACAAAAAGGATGCGGGTAGTGATGATTTTTTTTTTTTATTTCATTTTCTTCTCTTTACCGCACACTTTTGGATGCAAGCCTTTTTAAATTTCTAATTTTTTTTTTTTTTTTTTTTGGATGGCGCCCAACGTGGAAAAATATAACTTTTTCTTATAAACTATCTCCCTGGATCCTTGTGTTGGAACAGAACAAAAAAAAAGTATATACGAGTATTTTTCTTATCCTTTCTTGTGATTTTCCACTCTGTTAGGTTCAATTGAATAAAAATTGCACAAAACTTGAACAAACTTCTTCCTCTTTTTTCAAAAAAAAAAAAAAAAAATACTGAAAAAAAATAATAAAAAAACGAATCTCCACTCAAGGGATATCCTTAACAGGACTCGTATGTTTACCCAATAAATTGAGAATCGTTCGTGCGATGTTTTGTATGCACTTTTTTTTTTTTTTTTTTTTTTTTTTTAAATATTTTCCTTCACAGAGAGAGGTATCAAGGATCAAATTGTATCTCCATATACAAGAAACCACATTCCACACGTATACACAAGCAGAGTGCATGTTAATTACCTCAGTTCAGATATAATAAACTAAGGAATCAACACATGAATAACAACATTTTTCAAAAAAAAAAAAAAGAATAGCAACAATAAAGGATAGCTAAAATAAGGATATGTGTGTTATGTTGTATGTCCTTATCGACTGGATGAGCTTTATACTATGTACTCTTACTCCTTACCCCCCCAAAAATGTATGCAACTAGAAAATTATTCAATATTCACAGCACGTAGTAATTGAGATCTAAGAGAGTTTTAGTTTTTTCTGCATGTTTATTGTTTATTTTTTCTCTCTTTCTATTCTTTCATTATAAATATATATGCGTTTTGCTATTGTTATAAGTTCAAATGGAAAATTCTATATATGTGGAGAGACGTGCAAAATGTTTGAATGATTCAACCATATTGCAGAAAACCAAAAAAAAAAAAAACACAAGATTAAGATGGGATAAAATTTAATTTCTGCACTCGCATTGTGTTGAGGTGCATATTGATTAGATATTCATAGATATATGGAATATGTGTGTGTGTGTGTGTGATGTCATGTTATGCAAGGAGGTTTATATCTTTATGGTCATTGGAATTTTAAGATTTATCCTTGAGTTTATAGGAATTTTGAAAATTGGTTTTTTGTCAAAATAACCATGCAGAAGAATCATAATATTTAATATTTATGCCTTGTTTCAATTATTCAAATAATTTTGGATTAATTAATATTTTATTGTTGGATGAGTTTTGTAGATTATATCGATATAAATTCATATAAACCAATTTGGTTTTAATTTCTAGAGATGAACGGAGTAAAGATAAAACTAAAAAAACTCTTATAAACTTGCGTTGGGCGCCAGATTTTTTTTTTTTTTTTTTTCTTTTTCAGATTTTAAACGTAAGTTTTTTTTTTCATTACTAAAACACTTAAGACAGGGGAATTTACCCAGTAAAACTGAACTGAAATCTGTTAGAAATAAATACCAAGTGGCGCCCAATACAAGACTAAAACATGTTCATTTCCCCCCCAAATGAAAGCAGTTGGCTAGGAATAGAGTTGGCTGGAGAACCTTAGTTTTTATTCAAACTTTTAAAAAAATGAATCAGAATGGAGAAAAAAAAACATTTTATAAATCTCACGTTGGGAGCCATTTTTTTCTTATCTTCACTTAATTTTGTAGGTACGTTGTTATTCTCATTACAAATTTTGTTAAGTTTTTCAAATATAAGTAAATGAAACAGGATCGACAGAAAAAAAATAATTTCACGTTGAGCGCCATTTGTGTAATTTTTCTTTTTTGATAATTTTGTTAAAAAAATTACTATGTAATTTTGAATATACAAACAAAAAAAGAGAATTTTTAATAATCAACCAAAGCCTACCATTAAAATCACGCCTTTGGTCAATTATTTGATTAGCTTGTATGTTGGGCGCCATTTTTTTTTATGTATAAAAAGTAGCCTGTTTTTATCCTTCAACAGAAATACAAGTCTTCACAAAGTTATATCAAAATCAGATAAGTCTTTTAGGCTCTATACTTCTACAAACATATAAACTTCCACAAAGAACATTAAAAATCTTATTATTATATCCCGATAATCATGTTTGAAGTAAGAAATTACACTAAGTCACTCAAAAAAAAAAAACTCTGTAAAGACATGTAACTCGTGGCTGGAAAGTAGGTTGGTACTTTGATATCTACTTTGTTAAAAACTTTTTTTTATAAAAAAAGTAATCAATTATTGAACTTATCCGCTTTATACTCTCTCATGTTCATGTTCTTTTTTTTTTTTAATTTTATAAATCAAGAAAAAAAGTTTATTGTACGCGCCCACCCGCATGTCCTTTTTTCTGTCTAACTTTTTAATCTGATACTTGAGTTTGAGAGTAGGTACTCGTTACGAGGAGTATAAAGAAAAAAGTCACGGAGAGATTATAAATCATAATAAATTGAAAATCCTCCTTAAAAAAAATAAGAAGAAGAAGAAAAAAATAAAGTCTGTAAATATGAACCAGGTCTAGGTCACACACGCTTTTACTCCTAATCTCGTCTAACTCACGTACACTTTTTTTTTTTCTTCTTCTTATTCTTCATCCAAACATAGCGGTACCTTCGAGAGTAGAAGGATATAATATTTATTTTTTCTAGGAAAAAAAAACATACTTTCTATCACAGTTATGTTATATATGGAAGAAGGAAATATCCTAAGAACTCTCACATCCTTAACAAAAAAAATGCCATTCAGCTTTAATTTATCCCCCGATTCAAAAAAAAAAAAAAAAACACCCACTCAATTTGAGTCCTTATTACTACGAAATATATATATGTACCTTATGTATATGAGACGAAAAAAAAAGGAAAGAGAGTATTATTATGGCCGGGCGGTGTAATAATACTCCAGCCGGGATCCTTAGTTTTAACATTTTTCTTCATTTCCTCTTTTTCCTCTTTTAGCTATGTCGTGCCGTTTTCAGGATCTTATTTTTTTTTTTTATCTTAAAATCTGAAAAATTCCCAAACGCCATTGCTCATATATCAAAGTGCTAAATGAAAAGTGACAGAACGGAATGCAATTTATAAATTACTAACACATTCCGCCGGATCCTTCTTCATCTTTATATATACTTTTTTTTTCGCCTTCTTCTTTGATTCTCCATGAGATTTTTTTCTTGTTTTATATTTTTATTCGCACAAGATTCACAGGGATGTGCTATGTTTTTCTTTTGTTTATTTTTATGAATTTAAGCTTTTTTTTCCCACTTCTGACTTTTTGTAGAGAGATATCCCATGACGTGCATGTTTTTTTTTTGTTTTGTTCTTTATAAATTCATTGCAAGCTATATAACCATTATAGTCCTTATTACATTTTTGCCGCACTCTTTCCCATTCTGTCTGTCTCTATAGCGCGATAATTCTTTGGGCTCATATTAATATCGTAAATATTAAGGACCTTTTGATTTTTTCTTTTCTTTTATTTTTTTTGAGGAAAATAAGGGGGATGAATGCAGACTGAAGGGAAGATAAATAAGGCACCAAATGGCGACCTTAAGTGGTGATTATTTATTAAAAAAAATAAAAGTAGGACATACGAAATGGGGACATAGTCGTCAATTATTGCAGATTTCACAGACAATTAAGGACGAGCTGCTAAGGACTCATTATTATTATTTTTTTTTTAAGGTCAGACTGAAACTAACCGGAAATTTCGACCTTTGTTGAACTTTTGTTTAAAATGTTACAGTCTATCAAATATGTCAAAAATCGACTTCCTTTTCTTAAGGATTTTTTTTGACTAAATCAGACCCATATTCCATCAAAATATACTGAAAAACCTTTATTGACAGATTTAAACCAAAAGTCTAATTTATAAAATAAAATGATGAACAAAATTGAGTTCCTTCTGTTAAATTAATTTATTTTACACAATAAAGGCTACTGGAAAATCCTTTTCCATCATTTACAAAAAATAAACTAAGCCTTTTTTTACCTCTTCATCCCTTTCCCCTAAAAAAAATATCCTCCCCATATTTCATTCTTTTTTTAGCAAAGAAAAGAAAAAATCATTTCATCTCCACTCCTTTATTTTCCTATTTTATCCTTAAAAAAAATGAATAATGAAAATGTCCGTTTTTTTGATGGAAAACAACAAAACCCTTACACACATGTGTACACGCACATTTCCCATCACACACACTTAATATACCCGTGAGAGTGAGAAAAAAAAAATTATTAACTACCACCTAATATTTCAATTCACAATGAAATTTTAACAACTCTCGCTATAATTTATCAAAAACAATAACGTTCGTCCTTTAACATAAGATTTTTTTTTGCCGCCCACTTAACCGCAGTCCAGAGAGAAAATACAAAATAATGTGTGTGTGGTGTGTAGAAAAAATATGTCATGATAAAATGAAAAACCTTAAATGATACCTCTCAAAACCACATCACAGAAACCACGCACCGCCGCGCGAGGTTATACGCACCCAAAATGTTAGAAATGATATTTTTTTTTTTGTTTAAAAAAGAAAATAATAGCCCTTCTTTTTGTCCATTCCATTCATATCGCGGTATAACAGCTTTCAAACGGTGTTTTTTTTTTTTGCTATGGGTTTGGTGATGGATTCCAAAATCGTTTAGAAAAAAATTAAAAAAAATTGTATTATTCTTTATGAAGGTATAGAGGAAGTCCCATTCATTAGACACTAAAGTTAAGTTAGGGTGACCATATTTTCTTTTAAAAATAATTTTTTGTATTATAGTTCACATCCTGCCTCCCGAAAATTCCTTCAAGTGTAGATTTAATTGTATAAAACATTTAGATGTAAAATTTTATGATCTTTTTTATTCAATTTATTTCAAAAAGATGTTTTTTATATTTTTCCCGTTATAAGAAAAAATATGACTTAAGATAGTTTGACTTTTCTATAAATTCTATTTTATATTAATTTACAAAATCTTAAGTTGACATAAGCTAATTTGAATTTTCAATTTTACACTCTTTCGGAATTTTTTTAAGTATTTTATTTTATGTTAAATTAAAGATGACTTTTGTTTCTGCTTGAATGCGCAAAGTCAACATAAGATAATTTAAGATTTCACAATAATAAAAAAAAAGTCTTAACCCAATATAATCTTAAGTCTACTTAAGGTTTTGAATATGTGTCTTTTGAACATAAGATGAAATTGTTTTTGTGCATAAATAACCAAGGGGGTGAGATAGAAAGATGTAGATAAGACAGAAGAGTAGGCCTTTAGGATGGCACTGAGGTTCAACAAAAAAACGAAAAACATCTTAAGTCGACTTAAGATACTTTACCTTTTCAGTCGAAAAATAGTTTCAGTTGAGATTCTTTTTCAATTGAAATTTATTGAAATTTGATATTATTTAAAAGTTTCAGTGTGGAATTAATGCTTTTCCAAGCGGATTCCGTTTTAAATAAAGCGGATTTCTGCATAATTTTTTGCCAAAATGACTTCCGTCTTAAATTAAGCGGACAAATCTTCTTAGTTTCTTGAATGCGCAAATTTAAAAGAAATCCACTTAATTTAAGCGGAAAATCATTTAATTTTTATTTGGAAACGTTTTAAAGAAAAAAAAAATTGTAGCAGGTTCTTGGAATTGATACTTGAACTATTGGGTCACTAGGCGAGTGCTTTACCATCAGCCTATCTCACTATTGGAAATAAATATGATAAACTGCAACTAAAGCTGAAGTCTGACAATAATTTTAAAATTTTTATTTTTTGTTCAAGATGAAAATTCATATTAAAATGAAATGAAGTTCACCTAAAAACCAGAATTTAAGCAGATTCCACTTATTTTAAGCGGAAATCGTATTGTTTTTCTCTGTGTAGGATTAACTGATTTATTATGTTCACCTGGGATGTGCCTAGTTTTATGGACTATAACGTTAGAGGTCTGGGTTCGAATCCTGACCTCCATCACGTTAAAAACATTTTTTCAGGGGTACCTACTGCTTCTTGAGAGGAATTCACCAATCTTCCCAGAGTATCATTGTTATGAAAAATGCAAAATGGCCGCCAAAGCATAGGAACTTTAATTTTCCTGTCCAATCCTAGATAAAACATGCTTACAAAATAACAACAAATATAATATTAAGAATTTCAGCTGCGGAAAAATTGTGACCGATGAAAAGATCGAAAGTACCGTTCTATTTTGAAATTAATTCTTTTTAAATACAAAACATTTGAAGAATCTATAATAAATTGAATACTGGCCGGTTGGAGGGTTATACTCCAGCATCCCAGTGCCAAAAGTCTAAAATTCGGCCTTAAAACCAGAACGTACCATTTTCTTGCAACAGACAAATTAAATGGTCACCTTAACTAAAGAAAAACGTTTACGCACATTTTGTCTAATTTTTTTTTTTTTTTTTTTGAAAAACAGAAAATCGTTTTCACGCTAAATGTTTAGGGTGCGTTCAGCGTTCTGCCGAAATTTTTCCAAAAAACAACCTCCCTTCTGACCACCAATTTCCCGCTAGAAAAAGGACACACATATGAATAATGAATCATATCACGTATTCTGTATTATTTAATGCTCTCTAGGGATTTTTTTTTTGTCTTCTTTCCTAAATATTTTGAAGGATTGATCTTTCCCGAGTTGGAGATAGAGATTCCACAAAAAAACCATGTATCTATAGAAATATATTACGCGTATTCGATATTATTTATTTGCCAGAAAAGAACGAACGAAAACGAAAATGAAATGATTTTATTGAAATGTTGGGTTTGTGGGGCATTACCATTGAGTTTTTCTATGTGAATTCAACCGCATGTGCTATTGTGCATATTAATTTCACTTCAGATACACTGAAATTGTTGTTTTTTTTTTCTTAATAAGAATTTCACCACCATTGATGGTCATAATAGAGCCTAGCTACAGAGAAAGCCATAATCTATATGAGGATTTTTTTTTTTTTTTGGGGAATTTCAATTATAGTAATGTTAGTTATTGAAAGTTGCTGTAATATTATGATGATGGAATGTGAAACGTTTTTGTACAAAACACCTGTGTTGTGTGTTTAACTTGGTTGGAAAAGCAATACCATACTCGGCTTATATGAGGTTATAGGATATAAAACAGAAACCATAAACTTCGCAGAAAAAGTTTTTTTTATCTGTCAATATTTTTTTTTTTTTTTTGTTAGATAATATTATTTTCTAATCGCTAATGTATCACCTTCTACCTACACTTTTTTTTTACTTTTCGGTATACTTTGTGCGTAGGCAGACTTAACAGGTACATCTGCCAAAGTTAAATTGAAAACCTTAGATGGTTTGAAGTTGAGGTTTTCTTTTGGGGGTAGAAAAAGACACAACAAACACATTTTCGACAAAGCTATACCTCCATCTTCCCACCTACATTTTACCTGTCTATCAAAAATTTATATTAATTTTCAGATGTCGCACAGTGTTCATCTGTGACTTTACAACTTTTTCGTTACATCACAGAAAAGCAGCAGAGTTGTTTTAGAATTACATTTATTATTTTTTTTGTAGCACACAGGTGACACATACCTTACTAATTTGGATTAATTTTTTTTTTTGTTCTTAAAAAGAATGTCTACAACAACACATGAAACGTGCGTATGTGAAATATGGCACACAGTGTGTGAAATAAGAAGGAAAACACGACGATAATCAAGAAGGATTATAATAAGTGAAAAGCAATGATTTTTACGTTTTATCTAAAAATCAAAAGTTTAGAAAAAAATTTCCTCATTTAAGGGCATTACAAGCTAATGACACCAAGTTTTTTTTTTGAGGTCCTAGACATTAAGACAAAAAGTCGTCTCAATATCAACCATTCACCATAATCTATTTATGTTGTTCGGTTGGAAAAACTTTCTTGATTGAGGACATACCAGGGAAATAATGCCATCACTTTTTTGAGGTCCTTGACGTTAAGACAAGCCTTCTTTTTATGTTCAATCTTAAACCACAATGTCACTAAGGTGTTTTGTTAGAAAAAAATCTGTTAACTGAGGATAAATGTTATGTACCAAGCAAGTGATACCGTTTTTTTTTTTTTTTTTTTTTTTTTTTTTTTTTGAGGTCCTAAACATTTTTTTTTGCAGCCATTTTTTTTTTTTGAGGTCCTAGGCGTTAAGACAAGCCTTCTTTCAAGGTTCAATCTTTAACCACAATGTTATTAAGGTGTTCTGTTACATTAAAATTCTGTTGATTGAAGGCGTGTGTACAAAGCAAATGCAGCTTTTTTTTTGAGGTCCTAAACATTAAGACGGCTATTCTTTCTAGTTTCAATCTTGAACCATAAGCCCACACTGGTCTTCTTCGACAGCATTCCAGGGAATCGCAGACATTTTTTTTTTTTGAGGTCCTAAATATACTTAGTTTCAATTTTGAATCATAATCTCAATTTGGTTTTCTAAGACAGGTCTTCTGCCACTCTTGAACCATAATCTAATTGATTGAGGAAAACCAAGTAGAAAATGATTTTTTTTTTAAGATTTCTGTTGGGCGCCACTTTTTTGTCTGAAATTCGATAATATGATTGAATTCACAAGAAAAATAGAAATTTCTTATCAGGAGAACCATTCTTTTTGAACACACTGTTGATACATACAAACCCTCCCTTTTCAAGTCATCTTTCTTTAAAGAAATAAGAATCCTGAAGCTGAGGATAAGAATTTACTTTTTGCCTTCTCATACAACATGTCAACCCATTTTATTTATTTATTTTTTTCGTTTTTTTCTTCTTCTTTCAATTTTTTTTTTTTTCTCAAATCAGTTTTCGTCTTATCATGTGAATCCCATACTCAGCTTTATCTCCAAACCCCGTCTTCTTAAAAAAAAAAAAAAAATGTAATAATAAATAATATATGTATGTGGCGGCGCACGGTTGTCCAAAATGACTTATCTCGTTGCAAAAATCATAACTTTTGAACGGATTGAGTTAGCGGTACAATTTTTTTTTTTATTTGAAGGACATTTCTAGGGCTGTTATACCAATGAATTTCAATAAAATTATTTCACAGGGTGTTTCGGAATCATCGGCCAAAAACAGATTTTCTTTAAAAAAAAAGTTTAAATTAAAATTGGTATGCCATTTTGTAGAAATCACTAATCCACATTTAAAAACAAAATTTCAAAAAAATACAATGTCCCGTTTTCGAAAATTTTATTTTTCAAAAAAAAATTTCAAAATTTTTTTAAAAATCCAAAAATTATTTTTTTTGAAATTTTATTTTTGGCTTATATTTGAGTTATATAAGTGCTTCTTCACAAAAAGTTTCGTTGAAATCGAATAAGCCGTTTTGGAGAATATCGGATTTGAAAAAAAACGGTTTTATGGCAGGTACCGTAAAAAATCCATTCGGTTCCATGCATTAAGCCGAATAGGGTATGTGTACCAATCAATTGTTGATTCAAAATAAAAATATTTAGCTGCGCATGCTTGCGCACTGCCGAGATTTTGTACTTTGAAAAAAAATGAAGGCAGAAGGAACAGATTTTCTTTAAAAAAAATGTTTAAATTAAAATTGGTATGCCATTTTGTAGAAATCACTAATCCACATCTAAAAACAAAATTTCAAAAAAATACAATGTCCCGTTTTCGAAAATTTTATTTTTCAAAAAAAAATTTCAAAATTTTTTAAAAATCCAAAAATTATTTTTTTTGAAATTTTATTTTTGGCTTATATTTGAGTTATATAAGTGCTTCTTCAAAAAAGTTTCGTTGAAATCGAATAAGCCGTTTCGGAGAATATCGGATTTAAAAAAAACCGTTCTATGGCAGGTACCGTTAATAATGATTTTCCAAAAAAATTTTTTTCATTAGAAGATAGACCTTGTTTTCAAACTTACATTTGAATTTTTTAAACAAAATCGTTGGAGCCGTTTTTGAGCAATTACAGCTTTACTGAAATTGGTGTATGACAAGTACCGTTATTTTTGGCCCAAAAAAATTAATTCCAAAAACACCTCTGGAGGGTCTCCAAAAAATGCTACATACCAAATTTGAAGTCAATCGGTCCATCCGTTTAGGATGTAGATCCTTATACAGACAGAAAGACAGACGGACTTCCGGGACCAACTTTTTTGGCATTCTCTATAATCGTAATATCATGGAAAAGTGTAATCTGAACTTTTTTTAGATGTGAATTAGTGATTTCTACAAAATGGCATACCAATTTTAATTTAAATATTTTTTTTTTAAGAAAATCGGTTTTCGGCCGATGATTCCTAAACACCCTGTAAAACAATTTTCTTGAAATTCATTGGTGTAACAGCCCTGGAAATTTCCTTCAAATTAAAAAAAAAAACTGTACCGCTACCTCAATCCGTTCAAAAGTTATGATTTTTGCAACGAGATAAGTCATTTTGGACAACAGTGCGGCGGCGACGGTAATACATACGTATATAAAAAAATATGTATTTCACACATAAAAAATGTTATAAGAGAGTTTGTTAAGGTGTTTTATGTTTTAATGCAGTAAAATTACTATAGAGGGTGTAGTAACAAGGAGACTTTTGTTGTGTGAGAAGGGGGATTGAGAGAAAATGATGGGGGTGTTGTATTTATAACCATCCTGCCATCTTACATCCTTTTAGAAATGTTATATTCTTTTCAAACTTCGTAGATACATTGTTTGTCTCGTTTGGATTTTTTCTCCTTTTCTTTTTTTTTTTTTCTTTTTGGTTTGATCCCATCACGCTGTCTAATCCCAGTCAGGATATGAAATGTAATCAGACAGAAGATGATGATGAAGAAAAAAAGAAAAAAAAAACCAAACAAGCCAACATTATATTGGTGTGAAACAAAATTGAAAGTGACATTGCACATGATAGGCGTAAGTACATTGCCTCATCATACACGTTTCTCTACCTTTAGACATCAGAAGAAAAAAAAAAATTTAATGTTCACTCAAGGATATTAAAAAAAAAAAAATCCAATTTCACAGAGAAGATGATCGATTTGCCGTGTGCATAAATTCCAATTGAAATTTCATGACTGCTTGATGGGTAAACATGTGTGTTACTTTATTTTTTCTTCTTATTTTCTATCGAAAATAAGAGAAAAAAAAATAAATAAATAAAAAAAAAAAAAAATTTTTTTTTTTCTTCAAAAGCTGTTTCAAAGCCCTTTACACACATCGTCTATTTGCACTTACATACGTGTCAGGTTTGGTCTCCTTTTCTTCGAGGCGGTTGCTGCCTGGTGTGAAGTTACCCTATACCAATAATTGACAGGTGTGGCGTATGCTTTATAGGATAATCGAAATTGAAAAATGGATAGCATCTCTCCTTCTCAATCCACTTTACAAAAAAAAAAAAAAAAAAAAAATTAGAAAAAGGGTTTGGTTTGATTTTATTTTTTTTTCTCTCTGTTCTTTATTTTGCTAAGGACTAAGGAGTATATACCCCCTTTATGGCAATATGTCGATTGGAAATTTGGGTTAATCTATATCGGCAAATAAACATCATCAAAAAAGGTTTCACACTTTTTCTGTTGCCATCTGATTCCAGTTTTGAACTCTCTTTCTTTCGCATTCAGTTTTTTTTTACAGAGTTTTCTAAAGAAATTTGATTGAAAGTCTTAAGATTTTTTTAACACATATGATTGATTTATCAGAACACGCCTATTTTTTTTTTTTTTTTTTTTAGAAACGAAGAAACCAGTGAATGGATGGTTTCTATTAAGTGAAAAAAAAAATTTAAGTCTTATTAAATACTTCAATAAAAATGAAAAAAAATTAAGAATTTTTTTTCATCAATTTTTGTATTGTAGTATTTCATGAAACTTCATTGAAAGAGCGAAACTAAGATAGATTCATTAAAAACTGTTATTCTGATTAAAAATTTTTTTTTTTATTTTTTTTTTTATATTTTTTTTTTTTAATTATATTTTTTTTTTTTTCAAAACTTAAAAATTGATGAAAAATTTGTCAGTTTTTTTACATAATTAATTTTATAACTGAGATACAAGATATTTAGTACTTGCAAGTGCAAGTTTTAGAAAGAAATTCTTTTTTTAATCACAAAGTAGGTACTCGTCAATAAGTTTACAATCCAATTGATTGATTTTCCTCATTTCATCACCAAATCAAGCAAAACAAGACAAGAGAGTGTCCCTTTTCTAATTAATATATATAGCAAAGAAAACTCTTGCAATTTGTCCCTTTTTATTTTGTCTTTGAATTTGAACCATTTATATAACCTTTTTTTTTTTTGGTAATAAAAGTCCTATCAAAAGAAATTCCATTGTAACAATAAACGACCATATTCGAATTTCAAAAAAGACGAAGACAAAATAAAGAAATAGAAAAGAGTATAAAAGGAATGCATTGTCATTTGATTTATCAAGGATGTCAATATATATTGCGCCATATGGACATAAGGTCAATGACACATTCCTTATCTATTTCTTACACACACACAACAAATTTTGCTTAGAATTTCTTCATCATTGAACAGAAAAGGGAGACGAAAAAAATGTCTTCCCTTTTTTCATTTTTCCTTTCTAACCCGCTTTTTCATTCGTCAAATTTTCAATATTCTTCAATATATTGGATAAAATCTATGGGAAAAATGGAAGCAAAAAAATGGTCCACTCTCTATTATATCCCTTGGTGATGTTTGGAAAAAAAAATATCAGGATAGATGACAGGACTCTTAAGATTTACTTATTTTGCCTTCTTGTCGATACTCCTTTTCACAATTTTATATGAATAAGAAGGCAAGTGGGTAGGAAGAAAAAAATACACCGCATTTTTAAGAGCTTTTTTCATACTTCTTCAACCCTTTTACCAAGTCACTCAAAGTGCATTTTGCCTCCACTAAAAAAAAAAAAAAAAAATAAACATAAACAACTACTTTCATAGCACACATCAAGGTGAATATTGCTTTGAAATGTGTCTGGGACATATCAAGACGACGAGATGGCTTCTCAGACTTGAGTGGGTAATCGCAGTAAATATCCTCATTCCCACTTGAATTTGTTATACCATTCATCCCCCCCTCCTCCATTTTTGCCTCTCACAAGTTTTATATCCACTTAAGGGTATTTCCAGAGTGCTTATATCTCGCCTCGGCACAAATATAAGCCCCCAAAAGCGAAGAGAGACATGACCCCATAAAGTATAAATGCAAGCAAAAGGTCCTTTTTATACAATAATATGACCTGCCGGATGTGTATATTTTCGTTACTCTTACACTTAACCGTTTTTGCGGTTTATGATAGAACCGTGACGTGTTTGGTTGGTATGAAAAAGCTCATGAAAAATGCACAAGAAAATTGTGTGTGTGCTCGTGAATAATCTTGACACCATATAAAATCCTATACACATTCTGAATATAACTCTTGAATATCAGAAATATACCAGGCTTTAAAATAAAAAAAAAAAAAACTAATAATAATAATATGACAGCTCTTTGTTTAATGTAAATTTGTGCTCGCGAGGCACAATACAAAACACACAACAACAACATGATGGACCTGTAAAACGGTTTCCATTAAAAATGTATTACATTTGGGAAACTGGGATTCTCATCTTTGGCTGATATAAATGCGGCCTTGCTAAATAATATGGAAGGATACCTTTTTTTATGATGGTTTACCACTCAGAACGCGATTCTATTTTAAATTGCATTAAATAAAAATAAAAATACAAAAAAATTTCTGCTCATCTTGGGTTATAAAGACTTTTCGTTCTAAAAAAAAGTAAGAAGAAAAATATTGAAACACGAGTAGACTTTTAAGTGCGCTCTAAAGGAAATATAGGGAATTAAATTACCTATCCACTTAAAGATAGAAAGTCAGAATAAGATTCCAACCCCTCTCGAGCCCTTGAAATGGCACTTAGTTTGATTAGCTATATACGAGGTGTATTGAGTCAATATAGACGTTTTAAAGGCTCTGATGTCCTTGGTAATTTAATATGAAAAAGTAGGTTGTTACTTGCTAACTGAATTTTTGTTTCTATTTTTATAAAATAGCTTATTCCAATGGAAGACATTCTACAATTTTATAGCTGGAACCTGATCTTTTTTTATATTTAGATGTCATATAATCATAACAATTCCAGGTGATAGTATTTTCCTGTTTCATAATTTTTAGACCTTGATTTTTGAATATTCGGGTTTTTTGTACAATCACAGTACATTTGCCTCTAGAGGGCGCAAAATTCAATTTAATTCTACGTCTCAGAGCAATTATCCAGCGGGAAAGCAAGGCGCTTACAACGATACTAAACATGTCAAATTACGATAAGTAGTTTAAGAGATATGATGGAACAGATGAACAAACATACCTAAATAAATACAAAGGTCACGAAGTAAGGAATAATTTAAATAAATACATAGCGGTCAAACAAACACTCTCGTTTTGCTTTGCTGTGGTTGCGTAAAAACAAAAGGGCTTACTTTCAAGGAATACCTAATTGTTTATGAATATTGCAGAAAACGTTAAATAATTCTCTTTTTTGTTTACCAAGCTTTAAGGCCTTTAAAGATTCTGACCTTAGAGACCTAGGTGTCTAAAATCTTAGAAATCATGACAAACCAATTTTTTTTTAAATCATTTTTATCATGTTCTTCACATTTTCATAACAAATTAACCACATAGATGATATCACCAGCTAAATCAAATAAATAAGTTGTTGTTTTTTTTTCTGCCATTTGTTTAAAAAAAAATCGACAATTTTTTTTTTTACCGACGTTTATTTTGAAATCTTAAATTAAGAATTAAGATTATGAAACAAGATAATTTCGATTCCATCTGAGTTCAAAAACCCAAAGATAAATTTTTAAGTGCAAACCTTAGTTAATGGATAAGTTAATTCATCTAATTTTGTGAGTTAACTTTGTATCCAACGAAAGGGCTTTTATAATGCAAGTTACCCTCCCACAGTTTTCACATTTTTCCTTTTAAACTACCTTTAGAAGTAAATCTAAATAAATTTGATTCGAAAATGCACTTTGACTTTGGTTTAACCCATCATTAACCAAGCTTATTTATTTTATTCTAACCAACTAACACTTTCTAGCAAAATTGGGATGCAATTAGTTCTAAATGATAATAATCCTACAGCTTATCTTCAGCCAATCTATTATTTTATCAAATTCATGGATTTAACTCGGGTTAAACATCGATTTCGAGTAAAAAAAGGTTTAATCTTTTTTTAGCCTTTCTTCAAATAAACCAGATGTAAAAGTCTAAGTAATTAGGATTCTTTGGTTAAACTCGGGTTAAACTTTGTTTTCCTTTTAAAATGGTCTTATCTAATAGATTTTCTCACCTATATTTACTCTGACTTCATTTTGTTTATAACTAAGGAGAAGGTCTTAATAATTAGGTTATCAAAACCTGTTATAATTAGGTGGAAATATTAGCAAAAAAAACAAAACCAGAATTATGTTACATATTGAGTGTTTCTGTGGCAACAAGGAATAACAACATAAGTCAACTTATGTCGAAATTGAGATTTTCACAAAATCTGATGCACAATAAGCGATTCTATCTACCATATTTTTTTCGTATTTTTATCTAAAGCGGCTTATGAATTACAGGTAAAAGAAAAATGACATTAGCATTGACTTCTTATGGAAAGCCAAACTTTCAAAACGCTCTCCTGAAAAGTTGTAAAAAATGACTTATGTTGTTTTTCCTTATTGCCACAGGTTTGAGGTTTATTCGATATTTTTTTTTTTTTTTTGTTATTAGGACTCTCTTCTACATAAATCTATTTCAAATAAATTTTTGTTTATAATTACTCCTCTTTTATATCCAATGAACTGAACAAACCAAAGGTAATCGTTTTTAATGTCGATTTCGTATATGAATTTGTATATTTTATGGGTTCATTAGTTATAATTTTTGATTCGATTGGGAACATACCACACCAATCACTATTATCTCTCATTCCTCATCCAAAAATAGGGTAGTATTTTTACCCCCAAAAATGCAATTCCATCCCCCCAGATAAAGAAAGAAAGGACAAAAAAAAAAAAAAAAAACAACAAATGGCGTCAATGAGGGTCGACATTTTTGCGGTATGCAATTCAATGGTTTTTCCATTTCCACTCTTGTTCGATATAATGTTGTACAGCGGTGGCGGCGGAACATGTGTGTTGTTGAATATAAAAACCCACACCGGGGATATACCGCATACACTGGCTGGGTGGACGGTAGGTATACCCTACCCCAGCCCCCAATACCTTGATGGGATGTTGGGAATTCACATTTTATTGAGAATCCATATAAAAACAAATGCGCGGATAATTACCACGTCCATGTCGTTCATGTGCCGAACCGCATAAATGCTGCTGGACAATATACACACACACACACACAGTCACAAATGCCATTGAACATTTGTACAGAAAATTTTATGTGAAACGACGCTTTAATGCTGTTTGGGTGTTATTTTAAAACTAATTAGGAAAACTAATTTCGAAATTGAGTTTTCCGCTCTCTGGTACACACTCTCCATCTCTTTTCCCCGCGCGATCGAGAACAGACCCGACCAACCAACAAAAACCGACCGATGCGATGTCGACATAGACCATCCTCAGAGTACAAATTATATTTTTGGTTTTTCGAATAGAGTACAATTTTTGTTTTACGAGTAATAATGTGATTAAAATGAAAATATAAAAAAAAAATTAAATTAAAACAAAATACAAAAAAAAAAAAGAATTTTTTGGAAAACAACAAAACTTTGGAAAATTTTTACCATTCACACACATTTCGAATTGAAATGGAAAATCGGAAAATTGGAATTATTTTTGCATTTTGTATAGGTATTATTTTGGGGGAAATGGCAGATTTTAATGTGTCTGCAGGACATAATAATTGAAATGTACAAATACCGTTAGTTTTATAGCCATCGCGCGCATACAATTGGATTTTCGCCAGCTGCAGGGTCAGAGTATCTATATATTTATATTTTAAAATTGAAATGGATGGTTTAAGAGGGGTTAAAGGGTGGTTAAATAGCAAACAGCCAGGATGATGTCCTAGGATTATTATACATTTGGGAGATAGAGAGAAGGTACCTACTTGTTTTGTTTTAATTGAAAGTAATTGGAAAATTAGAGTCCTCGCGATTATTTTCAACAAAGCATTCAAGTGCAGGTATGTTGTATTATATAGGTTTTTCGATTAGTTAATCTGGCTAAAATTTTTGAAAAGCTAGGTAATTGGTTGGTGTGATCACCATGTTTACAAAATACTTAGGTGTATTTTTGTGGTTTTTTTCGAATACAATTTCTGTAAACCACCAGGGATGTTATAGAAAATTATTTGTAATTTGGATTTAAATTTATACGTCACCTATTTTGTTTCTATAATTCATTTTAAAATGGAAAAATGTTCAGATTTAAGTTTATAATGCCTAAATCTTGAATTTTATACTTTTATTAAATTTTTGGAGACTTAAGAAACCAATAACCTATAATAATCGAAGAGAGTTGCTGGATAAATTTTACGATTAAGATTTTATCAAAACACAAACTATTTTAAAATAAAAAAAAAGAAAACGTTTTGATGTTAAGTAGGCAAACTCTACAAACATGGAGACTTTTTTTTCATATAAACGCACAACGAATTGATTGCGTTTATTTATGGAGCTTCTAATCAATTTTTTAGGATACCTAATATCAACAAAATCGAAATACAAAAAATCTCCAAAATTTTGGAAGAGTGAAACAACAAAAGCTTTAAACACTATTATAATGTGAACAAAATTTGCAATCACCATAAAAATTATAATTGAAAAAAGTATCACAGGAAAAGTATTCTACAAAAATTTTGGAGACTTACGAATCGTCAGGTTAAAAAATTATATTTTCTTAAGGAAATTAGTTTATTTCTAAGATTCCAATTCTAAAACTCTTATTTTACCAAAAAAAAGCTAATATAAAGTCTACAAGTTTTGGAGAGTTTAAGTTTGTTACAGAAGAAAATCATTTAAAAATCAAACCAAAAAAATCTCTACACCACTTGGAGAGATGATATCTCATCGAATAGAAGTTTAAAAATACCAACAACTTATTAAAACAAATAGATAATGAATATAATTGTTAAACAAAACTTTAGTTTGTATTTTTTCAAAGTCTACACAGTTTGGAAAATGTTTGTCTGATAAGTTTCGGTTTGGAAAAGAAAAAAATTTTTTTTAATGACGGAACTTAGCGCAAAAGTGTTAAAATTTTTTATTTCGAATTCTTAAAGATTTATATTTTTGTCAAAAAAATTCTAAAATATTTTGTAGAGATAAAAATATTATAAAGTTAAAAAGAAGCTTTTTATAAGAAACTGGATGTGTTATTGGGATCTTGAATATTTATTCGGAGCGCATTCAAATTTTTTTTTTTAATAATCAATAAAAAGTCTACAATATTTGGAGAGTTGCTACCAATTAGTGTCTTAACAAGAAAAACTATTTGTGCCGATGTAACTTCAATTCAATTTTTCTAAAAATGTATATTGAAAAAAGTCTCCACTTAAAGTGGAGACATTCCCATATGATAAATTCTTCCTTGAAATCTACCTTAAATTTGTTCATTATAAAATAAGTAGTCTAGTCCTTTGAGGAATAATTATTTTAATTTCTAAAAAATGCGTAGCTATAGCTACCCAAAAATAATCTAACATCAATCATTTGACTTGAGTTAGAGAAAAACCCATTTTAATTCTCTAAGGACATCATCACGATGTTGACCTCTCTATAATTATTATTTTCTACCAAATTTACTTATAGAAATTAATTTAAATCCAAAAATAATTATGTATGATTCTCTTGAAAATAACCTCTTTTCTTCGGTCGTCCATCAAGTCTCGAAGTATCCTTGTTTTCCTGGAGGCGATTTAATGTCAGCAACCTTATAATACCTTTATCATAATAATATTGTGTGGTATATAGAAATGGAATAACCCAGTTTTAGGTTTTTTTTGTTTGAATTTGATGATGAACAACCTGCTGCCCGCCCTCTAGGGTATTAAATTCTTCACGTGCAAAAAATTATACTGCCTTTTTCTACTAATAAATACTGTGTGTCGTTGTACCTTATTTGTCATATACCAGCAGAGTAAACCATGGTTGTTCATTATCTATCTTCCTAAGGTCCAAAGGGCTATCTATCATATGATGTGTGGTCGTCTCTGACTAAGGACTTCAAAAAAAATTATGGAGAACCATAATACACACATACCTTAATCCCTAAACATTAAATATACTCCAAGAATAATGTCAAAGCTCAGGCCTAAAACATTAATAATAATACATCTCTCTACTCTTTCTCTCTCTCTCTGAAACATTATTAGGTCGTATAATATGGCCCACCAGTATAACACACATTTCATTCACCGTGAATTCGTGATGTCCTTGGGTATCACTCTTACTTTCATTTTTTTTGTTCTTACCACAAACCAATGTGGTTAATTTTCATGAATAACGGTAACATAACTCCCCCTTCGTCAAAAAAAAAGAAGAAGAACTTGAATAAGGAGATACACGATGTGTGCGTATATTTATATTAAATATGCAATAAAAACGCCACTAAACATTAACAGGACGAAGATATATACAATATTATTGTTTCTTTTGCTGGAAAATATTTCTTCTTTTCTTGGAAAATGGAAAAATGAATCTTCTTCATGCAAAAATTTTATTTTCTTAGACTTTTTGCTTTTATTTATTTATTTATCTTTTTTTTTTCAAAAAAAATCTAATTTTATTCTTTGTTTTGACTTAACTTTCCCAAAACAAAACACAATAGCTCCAATCCAGTCACATACACAAGGCGAGTCGAGTACCTCCATAAAAATATAAAAAACATGGGGATGGTGCGGTTACATATGTGTATCCTTGGAGCGATTAAATATTTACGAAAGTAAATTGCAGATAGCACTTAACACATAATAAAACCCGGATTTATATCCAAAGGGTATATACACCTTGAAATGTCCTTCGTACAAAACTTCACGCAGTATAGAGAGAGTGCTGGTACCGGTTTTTCTCCTGGTGTGCCCTATATTCGTTTTTTGAAATTGTCATGCGGGGTGGTGTATGTCGAAGGGTTGTTTTTCCAAAATAAAAAAAAAAAAAATCTCTTAATTTGTGCTGCGTAACAATTTCGTCCTTCTTAATTGTATATGCAAGGTTAGCATAATCAAACACACACACACGCACACACTCAAAGTCGACACGGGCTTTAACTTTGCCTCTCGCAACAACATACCTTAACCTAACTTTTCGGTGTTCCTATATTTATCTCAGAAACAGTGGTGTCACTATTTTTGAGAAGGGTGTATGGATGGGAAAAATGGGGCACATTATAGGGTACAACTTGATGGATTTTGCTTATATAAATTTTGTCGTTGTTGTTGTAAAGAATCTTCTTCGTCCTCGTTTTGTCGTATTTAAATTTTGGTTGCAGAGAGAAAAGACAAAATTGGGGTTAATGAGATACACGCTGCTGATAGTAAAGAGGTGGGTGTAAAGTATGCGAGTTTTGTATATAGGTAAAAAAAGGGATTGTGTAAAGCAGTATGGGGAATTTTGGAAAAAAAAAAAAGAGTGACAGATGAATTATTCAAATATATTCCGAAACAACCTCTAACGAAACATGCTGATCAATCTGAAATTTATTCGGTCGTAGCTTGAATTGTTTGGTTGTATTTTTTTTTTTTAAGAACTTTTTTTTTTCTGTACTGCTTTCTTGAAAAAAGATGTTGGGTTTCATCCAGAGAGATTGGAATTCTTTATAAGAAAAAAGATGGGGTTTCGTACTCGTTTCTGTTTAGGTGGAAATGTAAAATTTTCCAACCCTGAGGTGTATTGCTTTTCAATACAATTTTTTCGAATAAATTTTTGATTTTTTTTCTACTTCTCTTCCTCTTATTCTCTCTCTTCTTTACTTTCTTTGGTTTTTGTTATTATTGATTTTTTAGAAAACTTTAAATTGTATTGGGGTGGAAGGGAGTAGAAGATGTTTGAAAATGACAGTCGGTTTGGGAAGAAAAGATTATTATTATTTTCGTTTATTTTGACGTATATTTCTAGTAAAAATGAATCCCAATACCGAAATGATAAAGAAATTGTAGGATTTACTGCATTTTCTGGTAATGCAGTAAATAAACTGAAACAACTATTTTGTTGTTCTAAAGTCTTCTAATTTAAGAAAGTATATTGGTTCCTACTTTGACTATAATATTGCTGTCAGCAGTAAATCCATAGTCTTTTTTTTTACTGGATTTAGTCTATATATTCCTAGCTTTCCTGAACGTAAAATTATTAATTTAAAGTAAAATAGGTAACAGTGTTGTTAGAACTGCAGTTTTTTTTTATCTAAAAGCAGTCAATTGACTGAGGACTTATTGACTCCAGAAAGTTTAAACTGGACTTTTGTACTTCGAATCCAGTTGAATCAGTCATAACGTTGATTTAGTTGAATTGATTAAGGCTTACAGTTTAAAAGACCTTAAACTGACAAGAATAAGTTTTAAGAAATTACTGTCAATTGACTGCCTTCATTAACTTTACAGTGAATTCATATATTCAATGTATCGGTATTAACTGCTGGCTTTTAAGTTGTCCATTAGTACTTACAGCTATAAGTTAAATAAATTGACTGCAAGGACACAAACTATCAGTCACAAAAAACTGCAGTCAATTTACTAGTTTCATTAACTGCATACAGTCAACATGGTTGTCGAATTATTGGTACTTACAGCTTCCTGGTTAATAGAACTTAGTTTCTGTACCAATTTGCAGTTAAAAATAAAATTAAATAACTGCATATGAAATGACTCCATTTTCAATTGACTGCAATATTTTATAGCTCAGATGGTTATTGAAAATAAACTCATCAAAATACTGCACAATTAAAGGTATCTATACGAAAACATCCAAACACTTTTCAAGTGAAGCGATAAGATTGTGAAATAGCAAGGTATTTTAAATTATTTTAGCTGACTTACAATAAATACTGCAAAATTGATTTTTCACTATTGGAGCCTGCAATAATCCACTATCTATCTTTAAAACATATATTTCGAATGAGAAACATGATTAAAGAGAGTTTTTTTTAAGTCCACTTAAACTGCAGGACGTTAGCAAAAGCCTTTGTTATCAATTTTTTGCTAAGCCCAAAAGCTAACAAAGTCTTTTGATAAAATCGGTCTCATGATGTGTTAGTTAGCATTCAGCTAGTTTCTCTTCGGAAGCAATAATTTATTATTATGCAGTGAATGGGTAAGGCTATCGATTATTGTAAATGTTTATTTTCAATAGAACAATAGAAAATTTAAAATTCCTACCTTATTTTGTATCATTTATCGAAATAATCAGTTTGAACAGGGCCATGTTTCAGAGTTTACTACATCAACGACTATAAACAATAATAGACACCACCTTTTGGACTTCTCAAAGCTTATTTTAGAACATTTTAACTATTTACATTTACCTCAAATACTGAATTTTGATGTTGCTGATGTAACTGATAT